>NC_142680.1:14388228-14700728 GCF_964200805.1 Pocillopora damicornis | reverse complement strand
TACAGCGTACACACAAATGGTGTAGCGTTGCATGAAATGGCTGGCATCTCGCCGAAACCACCAAAAATACAAACCGCAAATGGAGCAGCGATCTGCTGGGGGCATGACGTCATGGTAAAACTCGACCAAGAGTTGGACAATTAAGTGCATTACGGTGTCCGCACTAGCCTTCCTTAATACGTGATGACTACGGAATGGAAAGAGCACAGGGAAGATAAGTATGTATGCGCGCAAAACCAACTCAGAAAAAATATTACTCTGGCAAAAACTATTTTGGAACGCGAAAAAAACCCTTTAACTGTTTCCGGTCCAGACATGTAATCTACGTTTGATCGACAAAATAAAAAAGGGAACTTACTTTTACTATAACTGCACCCAGGAAAAAATTAAACAAAGCAATATAATGTACACCTCTTTAAAATAATAAATATGTCTTCTCTTAGCTTACTCTTGTCGTCCGGCACACCAATTAAAGCATTCCGATATCACTTCGATCGAAAAATTTCATAACAGATTAAGGATATCAGTTTTCTTATCATGGCGTCCAGGGCTCACACAATAACGAGCTTAAGATCCGACGACGGCAGACACCTAGGACGGCAGACTTGGTCGAGGGGGCTTGGGGAAAGGTCGCCGTTCCAATGGCGCGAAAAATAGCCTTAAGATAGCGCGCGCGACGGCGGCTGTAGTGGCTTTCCTCTTTGAAGTTTAGGAAAAGCGATGGCTACCTTTAGAAAGGCTCGTGAATTGTTGATCGCAAGTTTCGATGATGGTGACATTTCAGAAGATGAATTTTTACTGTTGTATGATGCCAACACTTCAAAGAATCTCGATTATCCTTACCAGAATTACGAAGATTTTGACCTGGAAGGACTCGGTGAAAGTGAGTGCTTGACAGAATTTCGTTTCCGAAAAAGGGACATACCAATTCTCGCAGACGTAATGGGGCTGCCTGATTCGTATCGATGTGAACAAGGGACTGTATGCGATGGAATTGAAGGCCTTTGTCTTTTGTTAAGAAGATTGGCGTACCCTTGTAGGTACAGTGACCTAATCCATCGTTTTGGCCGCCCAGTACCAGAAATTTGTATGATCACTAATTATGTAATGGAAACTGTGTACAGCTTACATCATCACCGTCTGACAGCATGGAACCACACCTTAATGAGCCCCCCTCTACTTCAGAGATATGCTGATGCCATACAAAGGAAAGGAAGTCCCCTGCCGAATTGCTTTGGCTTCATAGATGGTACAGTAAGACCCATTTGCCGACCACAAGAAAACCAAGGAATTGTGTACAACGGACACAAAAGAGTCCACGGATTGAAATACCAATCTGTTGCATTGCCCTGTGGTATGATAGCCAACATGTATGGGCCAGTAGGTAATGGAAATTATTCCTTTCAAGTTTTAGCTGGAGCCCAAGTAATAGGCTCCTGGTTTTAGTCACATTAGAACCATCTGTCACGCGGTAAATCCAAACAGAATGATAAATAGGTGAAAGCAGTTTTTAGCGTGAAACATTTCAAGTAGTATAAATAAAATATACATTTTTTTAAAATTACAGAACACAATTTTCAATCAAAATGTGCATTTTCTTCCAGAGGGCCGCAAACATGATGCTGGAATGTTAGCTGATTCTGGCCTTCTGCAAGTCCTTGAACACCATGCTTTTTCGCCGACTGGTAACCCCATGGCCTTATATGGTGACCCTGCTTACCCATTAAGAGTTCACCTTGTTGTGCCATATCGTACTGCAGGTATCACTCCTCAGATGGAAGAGTTTAACAAGTCGATGAGCAGTGTCCGCATTTCAGTAGAGTGGCTTTTTGGGGATACTGTTAACTATTTTAAATTTGTTGATTTTAAGAAAACTCAAAAGATATCATTGAGTGCGTTGGGAAAGATGTATATTGTATGTGCAATTTTAAGGAATGCCATGACTTGTTTGTATGGCAATTTCACATCAAATTTCTTTGACATTGACCCACCAACCCTTCAGGATTATTTTTCCTAACAATTAAAACTATTTGTACCCTGAAATGAATTTCAATGATAAATTCATGTGAAATACACAACTAGTCAATAAGATGTAACAGTGTATGTCTGCAACCTGCCAATAAACTACTGTTTAAAGTTTTGGTATTTATTCTTTAGTATTTGTAGTCAGGTCAACTGATGTATAACAACAACTATAATTAATGTAAGAAGGGTTCAGAATCCATTTCAGAGGGTACAAGGTATAATAACACCAGGGTGAGAGCAGAGGAGAATGGGGAGCTTCCCAAAATATGCACAGAGAATGTTCCAAAACTGCAACAGACCCTCCCCCTACCCCCATATCAATCCTCTCTAATCATACAAAAACGTAGTCAAAAGGCCATAAAATTTGAGCAAAACAACAGCATTTAACGCATTCAGTTACTCAATGCTTTTCTAAAAGTCTCAAAATGATTTGTGACTGCTGTTGTTGCATGGCAACAAACATCTGCTGAAACTGTTGCATTTGATTCTGTTGCTGCTGGACTTGCTGGGCCATCATTTGCATCATTTCTTGATGTTGCTTTTGAGACTCATCTTGCTTTCTTCTCTCTATGTCCAGGCGCTGCATGTGCAATTCCAACTCTTCAGCTTTCCATTTCTGAACCATATCATTCTTCTCACGCAGATACGCCACTGTGTCCCCACCACTCCTCCTTGTGACTTTTCGCTTAGGTTGTGCATTCTCTACATCCTCAACTTCATCACCATCCTTCCTTTTCTGTGTTGAACGCATGCTCTCCATTGCTCTATTCCGCATCTCGACAGCTTTGGCGCTATCCTCTTTTTTCTTGTCAACTTCCAGACTATTTTCAGCATCAGCCTCTTTTTCCAGTATTTCCTCCAAAGGTTTCTCAACATCATTCATGTCAGTCTCAATGCCACTAGCCTTTTTCTCTTCTTGTAACTCTTTCTTTAATTTTTCAATGAGTAGTGTGTAACGCTCTCTCACTGAGCGCTTGTTAACTTTAAATCTTGGAATTTTCAAGGAGTTGAGATTACTGGCAATTTTTTCCCAGATCTGCCCTCTTGCGATACTTCCCTTTTTAGCTTTAAAGGGTTCTAGAGCCAGAATTTCTTGACAGAGAGAGTGGTCATGATCATCTGTCCATTCCATGTTAGATCTACATTTTAAGAAAATATAATATGGATATTTAAAAATCCTGGTGAGTCTGCTAACTAAGCTTCAATTCCAACTGCTTAGTTCAGTCAAGAACTCTCCAAAGTAAATCAGAGCAGTCTTGTTTATGTGTGTTGTGGTTAAAATTTTTGTTTGCGGGTTTAAAAATGCTCAAACCACGTTAAGTTTTTGTTTCCCTTTGTCTCGGGTTATGGTAATAGATGCGAGAAAAAGGATAATAACAATAAAAACAGAATAAAGAATGAAAAATGGTTTAAAACTTTTTAAATTGACACTGGAAAAATTTGAATCACAACATGGACATGTATGCAAAGCAGCATAATACAGGTATAAACTTATCATTATGATAAATGTTTAACCAATTTCCGACAGCAAATTTTTCGCGATTAATCTAGGACGTTTCTTTACGGCTTAAAAAACATCACCGAAACTGTTGATTATAAAAACGTTCTCAGATGATCCTTGTTGTTGAATTCGAGAAAAGACAAATGGAATAATATCATGGCCATCAATTTATGCACGAAAAAGTCTACGAATTTTTAATTGAAATAAAGAAATTATTAAACTTACTGGGTTGCTTTCTTTCTTGACATTGAGCCAATACTAGTAACGAACTGTTTATGAGAAAGGCAAACGAATAAAGTTAAAATTTCCTCGAACAAATAGTTTATTTTTGCTTGGCTATTTCACAGACATCCTCTCATAACAATAAACGGTCAAAATTGCCAACAATTTTCTCTCAAAGTAAGTTCAAACGGCGTTATTTTGCAAAAGTTTACTCATGTTTTAGCCGCGACGGCAAAATGGCCTCCTTCACGTCACAGACGAGGCCGCTACGGCGGGAAACCTCACAACAACGGCAGCCGGAAGTAATTCTGGCGGTAACTTCACTTCCGCTTGCCGTCCCAGATGTCTGCCGTCGTCGGATCTTAAGCTCGTTAATATTCAACATCTCACGTACTCCTGCAATGTTCAAAGAGCCATTGAAGTTGGACTCTCATTGAAAAGTAAGCGTGAGTCGGAGAAAGAAAAGAGAGCTCGACAATTGACATTTAATGCACGTCATAACACTACTTAATACTATAAACTGTGGTAAACCAAGAGGCCGGCAAACCGTGGTAGAATTCAGTCTCGTTGCTATTTTAATTGACGCTTTCATGGACGACAACGAATAAATACAATATCAGCAGTGAAAAAATAGGAGAAACTTACCGAATTAGCTCTGTTTTACGGCAAAGCGAAGTGAAGACTATTCCATACAGCGACTACGCCATGTAATGGTTTCGTGTCAGTCTTCACATTCGATGACGTCATGCCCCCAGCAGATCGCTGTTCCATTTGCGGTTTGTATTTTTGGTGGTTTCGGCGAGATGCCTTGGCGGCCGTTACCACCAAAAATACAAGGATGTCGTATAGATCAGCAAATACAAAGATGGCTTAAGGATCAGCTGCAGGATAGCATAGCTAATAAAGGAATGGCATGGCCTTCACGTCACGCCACGACGATTCGCCACAACATCGAAATATTTCAAGTAATACTAAGCAATTTAATGTTCAGATATAGCGTCTGATGTTTTGCAAAGCTATTCGACACTATTTGTGTCTACGCTGTACCATTCTACATTAAGCTGAGCCATTTCACGCAACGCTACACCATTTGTGTGTATGCTGTACCATTCGACATTATGCTAAGCCACTTCACGCAACGCTACGCTGTTTGTATGTACGCTGTACCATTCGACATTACGCTAAGCCACTTCATGCAACGCTACGCTGTTTGTAGGTACGCTGTGCCATTCGACATTACGCTGAGCCATTTCACACAACGCTACACTGTTTTTATGTACGCTTTACCATTCGACATCACGCTGAGCCATTTCCCGCAGCGCTACACCTTATTTGTGTACGCTGTACCATTCTAAATTAGGCTGAGCCATTTGACGCAATGCTACACCGTTTGTGCGTACGCTGTGCTACTCAACGTTACCCTGAGCCGTTTAACGCAACCCTACACCGTTTGAGTACTGTATTGCAAATGAGTGCTAAGCTATTCGTAATTGAGCTAGTCCATTTCACAATCTCATGTTTCAACTCAACATGGGCTACTAGACCGTTTCTCATTTGGTTAAACTATTCATGTTTAGGGTGTTCTGTTTCACGAAGGAAAACTAGACTGGCTATAATCTGGCCATGCCATTCCTTTATTAGCTATGCTATCCTGCAGCTGATCCTTACACCATCTTTGTATTTGCTGATCTATTTGACATCCTTGTATTTTTGGTGGTGACGGCCGCCCATAGAACAGCCCTGGCATTTATTTGTGTTAACTTTGATTATGACATTTATTTGTAGTTCTGTGTGTATTTGAATCTGATCTTATGTGACTGATAGAACTTACAAAAGAAATGTGTGCAGTACAATAATATAATTATTGCTAAATTGCTCTGATGTTAACCAGAGACAAAATTAATGACTTTTAGATAGGAAGTCATTATATAATTTAAAAAGACTTACGTGCAATGTTAAGCCTCTTGTATAGTTTTTCTAGTCGCTTTCTCAAAGCTTCATTTTCCAGTTTCTCTTGCTTGCAACAGCTGGCACTGGAGCCAAAGTCTGTTGCATCACACTCCTCATCACTTTCATTTTCACTGCTGTCAGTCATAACCAAAGTACTCTGGAAATGCAAGCCCCTTCTTGGTTCAGAGGTGTTCTTTGATGAAGTATTTTTCCTTGCTGGAGTTTCATTTGTTTGGCGAGTTGTACATGGTGTTGGATGCATTGACTGAGTGTGTCTTCTAGGAGTTTCATCTGTGTGGTGAGCTGGTGTTGTTGGACGATTTGACCGGGCACATGTATTTATTCTTGCTGGAGTTTTAACTGCTTTTGGAGCTGGTGTTGTGGGGTCAGCCGATGGCTGATGGTTTGCTTGGTGATCCGCATGTGGTGATGGAGGCAAGGCTTGGTGGGATGGTGAAGTCAAATGTGTTGAAGGTCTGTTTGCTCGGTGAAGTGGTTCAGGTCTGAAGGAAGTGTTTAAAGGGGAAACAATTGTAAGTTCTGAGTTGGTGGAGGACCATCTCTTTGTTGCTTGAGCTTTCCTTGCCTCTAGTAGAAATTTTTGCCTTGTTTGTTCCTCATCTTTTTTCTGTTTCTTTTCTTCCTTTTCTTTTTCCTTTTGTTGCATCTCTCTACCACTCTGTGATTGAACTTTTGTCTTTTTCTTGTTTTTCTGTTGATCTGCAGAGTCCTTAGGATTCTTTCTCTTTTGTTGGACTTTTGGATCTTGAGTGGTTTTTGTTGTTTTCTCTTTGTTATTTTTAGCCTTCTCTAGTTGCAGTCTTTCTCTCATGAGCTCATTCTTGTCAACTGTAAAGAGATTTTGGAAACAGTGATTTTTTTATAAAACTAACATGTAATACATAATACTACTTTGCTCACTTTCATATGATTTTTACATGTTGATTGTTACAAAGACACACTTGAGTTTTGCTTGCTAGCACTGTATTTAATCTATTTATTTAATAACACTTGTACACGACAATTACTTTTCCTAAGATGACTGAAACCTGCGGCTCCAAAAGAATGAAATAGAGATGGCCCTCTTTGGAAAGCAAAGTATTGACTTCTGGTCGCACTTATAAGCGCTGTAAAATGGAACTTACCTCCTTTCTGTAGCACCTTGGCGTCATAAAACTGGCCATTTGAAAGCCAAAGGGCGCTTACAATATCACCAGCTTGAATTTCCTCTTCTTCATCGGGAAAGATGTGCCGAATTTCGTCTTCACCTAACACCCTTAAGTTGCCATCATCCTCGTAGTCTACAAGGTACCAAGTCTCTGTGAAATTGATGTTTACATGTAATAAGTTTCGATTGAGTTTTTACTATGTAAACTAAAAAAGGTTTTTTGAAAAAATGCAAGCTTATTGATCACTCATCGTCTCTATTTTAGACGAATAATAAAGCCCAAGTGCACGAGGCCAACCTACAACAATACTGCATGCATGTATACTTTCGTATCCACAACTTTCTCACTTCAACTTACCTTCTCTTAAACGTGCTGGAACGCCTCTTTTTCTTGAATTTCGTTCGGCCATTGTTAGTTGTCCTTTGGAACTATTACTTAAAGCACAAAAGGTGAAAACTACAACAAAAATTCTGATCGAAGAGCAAGCTTACTCGTTCACGTTGGAATGTAAAATCAAAAAGTGCGCTTTTGCATGACGCGTTCGTCGCTAGATTGTTATTGGCTGCAAAAGCCCACGTGATCCGGTAGAAAATCGAGGACGCATGCGCTTTAGGTTCTCTTAAGACAGGATCCTGGGAACGAGATCGATGGTTTCAAAACAAACATGGCTGACGATGGTAGGAAACTACGGGGGCGCTATAAAGAATATATGCATCATCATAATCCGTACAAATTCAAACCAGCACGATTAGCAGCTCGTAGAAGAAGTGGTAGAATTAACCTCCTTAAAGCTGATGACAAGAATCCTTGTCCAACTATTTGTCAGAGCGGTAACAACGACCAGGAGTTCGACAGTCGTGGAAAGTGTGACGACTCTTATATCTGTAATAATAATAATAATAATAAAATCTTTATTACCGTGTCAATGTATTTAGCTCATAGAGCTAATTGGGGACACCTACTATTACTAAATTAATAAAAAAAAACTATGTAGAGTATCATAATAAGTAACAATACAGCCGATAAACTATGCATTAAAATTTTAAAATATTTAGAAATATCAACAGTGTTCAGATAACATAAAAATACTTGTACCATGCAGATAATTAAAAAAAATCACGTGCTGCAAAGATTGCAGCAGTTGCCACTGTCTTCCACTAGGCTGACCAGGTCAACTCTACGGATTCTAGTTTTAAAGATACTAAGGCTTGGTAGTTCACGCATACCATTTTCTAATTTGGACCAAATATATGGTCCTTGATACCTTAGTGTGTGTTTACCATAGCGTATAGTGTTAAATCGTGGTATTTCAAAGTCACTATTCCTAAGGTTATAACGAGTACCCTTTCGAGTAAATATCTCAGATATGTAGCTGGGTACTAGATCGTTCTTTACTTTATACATTAGTATTGCTATGTCCTGTAAGCGTCTATTATGAAGCGTAGGTAACTTAGCACGCTTAAGAAGTTCCTCATATGTCTCTGTTGTTGTTTTGAAGACCGCGCGCAGGGCTCGCTCTTGGATGCGTTCGATTTTGCGCCCATCTGAAGATTTACAAAAGTTCCAGACTAAATGACAGTATGTTAAATGTGGCATTATAGCTGTTTTATACAGTATGAGCTTAGCTTGGCATGGTATTAGCATGCGCAGGGATCTCAGTCTGCAGAAGCTATTGAGGAGCATTAATTCTTGATAAATCCGATAAATTGCGGTAGGTAATAAAATGACAGTTATGCATTGATACTGACTAACAAAATGCAGACAACACGGGATTGAAGTGCGTTGGAGTGATTGACGTGATTAATTAAAGTCTTAATTACTGCTTAAATGCCTTACCACTGAGCTAAAGGGCCTTAACAAAAGAAGCTCAACTTTCACTTTGTAATATACCTACAGTTCATCAACGTCAGGTATGTCACAAACTCATAATTTAATTTCGAAAAAAAACACATGGATATATACTCAGTTACGAACCTTTTATAAAGACCCATGGATTTATTTTGTAAGGGTTATTCTTTGGTAACTGCTTTTAAAAATTGATAAAGTCACTGCAAAATAAGGAAGTTAAAGTTAAGAAAGCTTAGCTCACCATAGAATTGGACTTGCAAAGTTAAGAAAGCTTACCTCACCATAGAATTGGACTTGCAAAGTTAGTCTTTTATTATCAATCTGTTGAATTTCATCTAAAGGTGTCTCCAACAAATTGTATCTGTTGACTAGAATAAAGCTGGCTTCTCTTTCTAAACATTGATGCATTTATGATGTTAAGAATCCTGCCAACAACAACAGATTCCTGCAGACGCTGACGAATCTGTGCAGGATTTCCACCACGTGCCCATTTGATAGGAACCTGCTCAAAAGTATTACAAATATCCAGAGCACTCCTTGCTGCGTCACTGCCCACTCCTAGCTGCTGACTTGTATCTTGAATGCCTTGCGGGGATGCATGATTGGTAGATTGAGTTGCAGCTACCATAGTACGCCTTGCTGCATCGTAACCTACTCCAAGCTGCTGACTGGTATCTTGAATGCTTTGTGGAGATGCATGATCGGCAGCTTGAGTTGCAGCTATCAAAGAATCCTCCTCTGAAAGAAGCGTCTAGGATGAAGATTGCAAATTCTGTTGACTGAATGTTGCATGTACAGTTACAGGCTGCTGTGCTGAATTTGAAATTTTAACATCTAATGGAGACTTGGTGCTGTTGTTGCAGAGTGAGGCCCCCCATCCATTGCAGCTGAGATTACTGTGGCATCATTATCACTGTCATCAAAGAGGTTTCCTGTCCACTGCATGGAATTGTCCCTTAGTCCACTCAAAAGGAATGGTCTTTAAAGAGCTGGTGCTGAGGGACTTTGGTATAGGCGTCAAATAGATTTTAGGTTGCCCACGTAAAGCAGATTTAAGTTTTTGAACAGACCACAAACTTCTAATGACAGATAAGTCTCTGCATTTGGCCAAGCTCTGCAGCATTTCAACCCACTACATGTACGCAGTTGAGGGAAGCCTATTGTATTCCCGCATACATCTTTAGCATGACATTGTTCACTTTGTTCAACACGGTTTCCACTGTGTCATCTGCAAGGAGGTCAATTTTCTTACACCCTAAGCCTACTTGATGTAGCATCTTTTTCTCGTTTGTAGTAGGGTTTTTTTTTTGTTTTGCAAAGCGAGTCTTCTCTGAGACAGAAACTGTTTTTTTGGGAAACCTTTCCTCAACCAAAGCTCTGGAATACGTCTGTATACACATTCTTGTGAACTAACTTCTCTTCTTGAAAGAAAAGCTGCTTCTACTTTCCTCAAACTGTCTCAGATGTTCAAATTTGAGGTTTAAGCTTCCTTTGCTGCATTTACAATAGCCTGTGAACATTCGGTTTCATCCTTTGTGAAGTAGGAGCAAACATAGGTTACACATTTGTAATGATTAAAAACAGGCTGTAAGTCAACATTTGCTCGAAAACCTTTGATCCCAGCAACAGAACAGTTATTTATAAAACAATTACCCAATGGTCTTTTCAGATGTAAATCAAAGTCAGAATCGCTGGATGTAGATAGAGCCCAGTAATATTGTTTTTTCTGCAATACCTAGTGGGCTTAGAATATCCTCTTCTGTTTTATTAGGATCATACTGTGGCTTCTTTGTCTATTTGCTCTCTGACTAAATTGAGGATTACATTTCTTTTGGTTAAAATGGTCATTTTAGACTCTTCATCTAATTCCTCAGAGTAGTAAATGCTGCAAATGTCTTCTTTGTGGAAAAACTGCCCAAAATGAAACCTACAAGGATTATTTTTGTACTTTCTGCAAGTCTTTGAGTGATTGTGCTTTTGTTCATGCACGTCAGAGTCTATTTTTTTTTCATGTAGCAGGTATGCCTGAGCATGATTATTCACACTTTAAAATGAAGAAAGTTGATTTGACCCAAAAAAGAGGCCAAACGAGTGGATCCAGTTTTGGTACTGGCTTGGGGTCAATTTGGCCCCATTGAAATGGAGATATTTTTGGCACCTAATTGTAAAGGCCAAATTGGACCATGTGTAAGGTCATTTTGGAAAATAGCAGAACCTCTTTGGAATTTAAGAGGGCTAAACAGGCCTTAAAATTTCAGCCCTCTCACAAATTACCCCTTTAAAATTAGCCCATCCAGCTCCAATGTGAAGCCAGTACAGAAGTAGAGGGCTCTTTCCTCTTCGCACCGATTTCCCCCCTTACAGGAAAATAATGAAAATACACCTCGTGCTTTACCTTTCAAACACTCATTTATTAGGTTATAGATATTGTTTATGAAAAAACCTTTTGGAGTGCACGATTTTACAGTTTTTAAGTTTCTCAGTTGTGGTATAAAATAGACAAACTTTGAAACATCATGTGAAAGAGTAGAACAAGATACACAGGTATTTAACATTACTTGAACCATTTTCTAAAATAGATCTCTGCTAAATCAGTATACTACTCAACAGTGCAAGCATTGCCAGAAACAGTACTTGTGAGTAAAGCTTCCCTTCTCACTGACTTAGCAGATGTGATAATGTGAGGCAGCTTATAATCAACGGTGATTAAATTTTTGAAGTACAGTATATTATCAAAATAACACAAGGGCAACAAATGGTCCTGTTCCTGCACACAGTGGAAAATGAAATTGTTGTAATTTAATACCTGGGCCTACTTCCAAAGACCTTTCAATTGATGGATGACCATGCTTACTGCTTGATATTTCATAGCACTACCTCAACTGATGACGAAGAGCCAGTGTCCAAGGAATATCAGTGAAATTGCAAGGGATGTGGCCAGCCGTTTGAGTTTTTGATGCTTTGCCTCAAACCTCATTGTCCAGGTCGGTACCATCGGACCAAACTTTAAATATCAAAATGCTACATATTTACCTTTGTTTTCTTTTCAATGATCAACCCTTACATGCACTATAAGGGAACTACTGGAAAACACAAACAATAACACAAAGATTTATGTGACAAAACTATCACCCATCAAAAGAAAAGTTAAGATATTTTTCATTTCCAACTTACCTAACCATTGTCCTTGGGTAATGAAGAATATAGTGCATCTGTGGAATCACAGAGGAATTCTGGTATAACTTGGTAAATCTAGTATGGTGATCGGTGATGAAATCCCTTAAGTAATCTGCCTCATCAAGTGTGACTGCATCGTCAAATAATGTCCTCTATTTCTAAAAGAGTTGGGAGAAGACCCCACTTCTCATCATTACGAGGCATATGGCTGCCAATCATCTATGGAAGGAAATGGCCAAGGTACCATATCTCTGAAGCTAGAATCTCATTATGGTCAACAGAACTACCAACACACTGTTTTATCCATTTCCTATGAGCTACTAATAATGCAAGTTTTACCTTTTTGTTTGAGAGAATTAGCGTTGGAATTTAAGGTAGCACTTGATATAACAATGGTTTGTTGGAAACATCTGGATAACCAGTGAAAAACTGCTGCTCATTTATAGATATTTGAGGAGTTCTTTGACTTCATATTGAAGAAACCCCTGAAAGACATCATGCAGTACATCACCCGGAAGACGTTCTATGACATAGAAGTATTGTGACTGGTTTAGGGCTTATCTCAGCTTTATTCCAAACTGTGAAGAAATGTCAATGACTGAATTTTCGATGGCTGTGCACAGCAGATCATACATTGCTTTAGTGCGTAATTGGAAATCATCTTCCACTAACTGTGAGGAATGATGAGAAAGTTATTGGATTTCAACACCACACTTCAATTACAAATTTAATTGTGCACGATTTATAACACAGTTTTTCCATGGTGAGTCACAGGATCAGGTAGTTTCATTATTAAAGAGGGGGGGAAGAATATCTTTGGTACTACATGTAATGGTTCTCACATGGCGAAAGGGAAAGTTCAGGAAAAAGTTATCGCAATAAGCAAAAGCCTAGGAAAAAACTTATGAGTCGGTGGCAAAGAGCAAAAGTGCAAAGTGAATGGGAAGAGATTTAGATGCTCATTTTATTGTCAGTGGAAAAATGGTTCATCCTTTGCCTACCTTTGCAGCTACATCATTTGCATCTCCCATGCAAACCCTGCACTTCAGTGCAGAACAGTTTCCAATTTTAAAGCCTACAATTTCCTGGGATGCTAAGTTATCACCAGAAACAAAGCTGATGGTTCCTTTTAAAGACTTTTTTTCCCCATTTATGGTAAACTGGTATCCTCCATCCTTAGGAAATAAATAGGGACCTTGGGACGTAAAAAATAGGAATAATAAATAAGGAATAATAAATAAGGACGTAATAAATAGGACGTTGGGCGTCTTCGACGGCTGTCATGACCGAGGGGGGACTGGTAAGAGGTTGCCGTTGCAAGGCGCAGAAAATCCTTAAGAAACTAAGTCGAAGGGGCGGGCAGCATTGTTTACATATTTTCAATTTTTATCATAAATTACTTCAGTCATGGCTTCCTTTAAAGAGATTCGTAGCATTCTTCTGCAAAGTTTTGATGATGGCGATATATCAGAGTACGAGTTCTTTCTTCTCTATAACGTTAACACATCCAAAAACCCAGATTTTCTTTATGAAAGTTGTGGGAAATTTGACCTTAATGACATGGATGACTGTGAGTGTTTATCCGAGTTTTGCTTTCGTAAGAGTGACCTTCCCGTCCTTTCTGAGGCCCTATATCTTCCTAACTACTGTACAGGTCAACAAGGAGCAATATGCGATGGTATTGAAAGGTTGTGTATCACACTTTGAAGGTTTGCGTACCCGTGTAGACTCAGTGATTTAATGCCCAGTTCCAGAGCTAAGTATGATTTCCAGCCTTGCGGTGGATACAATTTATCGGGAACATAATCGCAGAATGATACACTCCCGAACCCAGCACTTCCAGCAACATACACTCATGGAATTGAGCAAAACGGTAGTCCGTTGCACAACTGTTTCGGTTTTATAGACGGAACATTACAGGCCAATTTTTCGACCCAACCTATACCAGAAGATTGTGTACAATGGGCATAAGCGAGTGCATGGTCTAAAATATCAATATGTGGCACCACCCAATGGTATGATAGCCAACATGTATGGCCTAGTAGGTAATTTTATAATTGAAGTAATAAATCTGTTTGGTTGAATTGTAAAATTTCATCCCAACCATAAACTACAATATCACTTATTTCGTCCTCATTTTAGAGGGCAGAAGGCATGATTCAGCCATGATGGCCGATTCTGGTCTTCTTGATGAACTCGAGCAACATGCGTTCTCAACAACAAGAGAACCATATATGGCAACCCGGCCTATCCTCTGCGTGTTCACCTCTAGGTACCTTACAGAGGTACTGGAATTACACCACAGATGGAGCGATACAACAAAGCCATGAGTTCGGTTCGCATGTGTGTCGAGTGGCTTTTCGGGGACACTGTAAATTATTTTAAATTTTAAAACTTTAAGAAAAATTTGAAGATCTCACTTAGTGCAGTTGGCAAAATGCACATCGTGGCTGCCATTCTGCGAAATGCTTTAACCTGTATGTACATCAACTCAACTTCAGAGTATTTTGCTTTAAACCCTCTTACTATTCACGGTTATGTTGCTTGATTAGGAACACAAAACGCCCAGTATCTGTAACATTAAGTCTTATATCGAGTTTATGTGAATCAAAAAGTCTGAACATGAAGCTGATATAACATGGGGAACCTAACAATAAAATAAAAGCAAGTGTACAAAACAAAATCAAGAAACATATGCCTGAAATTGCTGAAAACTACATTCATCTTGCACGCACAAAATCAGGCCATGACTTAGTTTTGTTTTTCTAGAAGTTTTATGATAATTTGAGACTGCAGCTGCTGCATTAGCGTGAACATCTGAAAATTTTGCATTTGTTCTTGTCGCTGTTTAGTTTGCTGCAGCATGACCTGCATCAAATCCTGATGTTGCTTTTTGGACTGCTCCTTCTTCTTACTTTCAGCCTCTAGTCGCTGCTTCCGTAGCTGCATTCCTTCCAATTTTCCATTTCTACATGAGATCGTTCTTTTCCCGCAAATATGCCACCATGTCACTACCACTTCTTCGACGTTTTTTTTTCTTTCCTTTGTCTTTTCTTTCTCGTTCTTTCTCGTTCTTCTTTTTGCCAAGGTTCTCTAGAGCTCTGTATTTCATTTCCACTGCTTTCTGCATGTTGAGTTTCACCATATTCATTGTTAAAAACGTGAAGATAAGAGAACTCACGGAGCAATCTTCTTGGCCCTCGTGTTGGCGAGTACCGGTTAGCTGTACAGTGTTATCCAGAGCTTTTTGCGAGAGATTGTATGTCTCCTTGATTCGCAAAAGATATGCTGCACTCGTGTTTCTTAACTGTTCATTTAGGAGATCTTCTTCGTCTTCTTTTAAGAGTGCTTCACCAATAAGCAAATCACCTGCTTGCTCTTCAGGCTCAATTTCTTGCACTAAATCCTGTGGTTGTTTAACGTCACGTGCAACTCGTAGAAATCCTCTATCCTCAAGTTTAAAAATTCTCGCACTTCGCACTCGAATTTTTTTTTTTGTGATAGCATCTCTTTCTCTGATCATTTTCTCGATTGAAAGTGAAAGCGTGTCACTTGTTGAATTCCAAGTGAGTCCCAAGATTTTTGTTGTTGGATGTGCTTGTATATGATCGTCTTGTGCTTTGCGATTTAGGGCTTCAGAGTTAGAAGTCCATTGGCGTAGATTCATACCTGCTTCTTGAAGGTATCTTCGCGATAATGAGTAATATTCTAAGGACTTATTATCGCAATCAGTTCCGGTTATCACGTTATCCATATACATGTTCTCCATGAGGTCCCGTGCTACCCAGTTGTCCTTTTGACTTAGGTGATATTGTATTGTTGCGTTCAGTAGAAAGGGCGAGGGTGTCGCTCCAAATAGAACTCGGCAAAATCTGTAAGCCTCCAAGTTGCTTTTACTGTCAACTGGTTTATTTATATCTTTAAGCCACAGGAATCTCGTTGCGTCCCTGTCTAGGGAGGTCAGTTCGATCTGTAAGAAGGCCTTTTCTATATCTGCAGAGAAGGCCTTTTTGTGTGTTCTGAATTTTAAGAGAATGCCTGTTAAATCTTGCATCAGATTTGGTCCTGTATGTAGACAATAATTGAGGCTCGGTGATTTAGGTGACATTCTGGCAGAAGCATCATAGACTATTCGCATTTTTGTTGTCGCGCTGTCTGATTTGAAAACTGGGAAGTGTGGCATGTAGTGTAAAACACCGTGATGATCGAGGTTTTGAACTTTTTCTATGAACCCGAGGTTAAGTTGTTCAAGGAGTTGTTCGTTATACTTCGTTATAAGTTCTGGGTCTTTCCTGTTTAGACTGTTTTGTAAGCTGTTCAGTCTGCTCTTGCTCAAATTGTAATTTGCTGGTAGATCGTGCTTGTTTAGCTTCCATGGGAGTTTTACGTTATATCTACCGGTTGCTTCGTTAAACCAGATAGTTTCTTGAAACTTTCTGATGATTTCTTCGTCTTGTTTGTTTTCTTCTGGTATTTGGTTGATTTCCCAGAACTTGGTTAGTAGATTGTTGAGCTTTTCGTCTTCTACTGGCATGATTTCTACCCTTTGACATAGGGCGGTTAAATTGCTTTGACTGTTCTTCCCTTTGTAAATGGGACCTGAGAGAAGCCATCCAAATTTGCTTGCCATAGCGATTAAGGCTTCGTTTTGGGTTTTAATTACTTTTCCGGTGATCAGTTGACCGTAATAGTCGTTTCCAATAATGATGTCTACTTTAAGATTTTCTGGTGCATGTGAAGGATCAGCAAGTTTAAGTCCTTGTAATTCCGGCGGTATCTGTAAATTTTTCACCTTTGCCGATAGTGGTGGACAAATAACTGGAGTTACTAGGGCTGTTATTTTGATATTTTCTACTTCTGTTGACAATGTCAATGCCACAAGGTCGTATGTTTATCTATTGCCTTGAAGTGTACCGAATGTCGTTACATCTAACAGTTCGCTTCCCATTGTTCCTAACTTAAGTTTGTGTTTCATCTCCTGAGTGATAAAGGTTCTTTGTGATCCTGTGTCAAATAGGATGCGAGCTTGATTGTACTTTTTATTGTTTCCACTTATTTTCGTAACGGCGGATTGCATCAGGATATGAGCTTTAGAAGAGAGTACATGCGTTGCTCCCATGTGGGTTCTGTTCTTCGACACGGAATCCGCTGATAGTTGATCATTCTTCGGCCCTTTGTCATCCTTTATTTGACTAGAAGCGCTTTGGGCTGTATTTTCTTGGTTTTCATCACAAATTGAAGGGTGGTTTTTTTTTTCTTACATTTCATACATCGCCCCTTTGAGAAACATTGGATTTTTGTGTGTAATTGAGACCAAGACAGTTAAGGCAGCGCTGTTGGCGCTGAAGTAGGGATCGTCGTTCCTCTACTGTTTTAATCTTGTTGCACTTTTCAGGTCGATGTGTTCCTGCACAGTACGTGCAAGGCCTAGGTGTCTCTTGTTTGCCGTTGTAAGTTCCGTGTCGTTGTTGTGTACCGGTTAGTAGCGCACCAGCTGTTGGCACAAGCACTTCGTTTTCTGTGGTTGGTTTTGGAGAGGACATATGGCCCTACATCTCTGCCTTGGATACGCTTCCTGACATGATGATCAGGATACTGACATGTTACCTTTACACTTCTCCAAAACTTCCCCAAGGCGTGGCGATGCCTACAGCAAATCCAAATTTTTTGGTTTACCCTCCTGAGCGAGGTGAAATAGGCCAGTCCTTGCCAAGATTAGCTCATTTTCACATAAGACCTCTTTAGACAGGTGGCAGCTTATCAAATGATGTTTTACTTCATCATTGCATTCAGACAGTCTTACCAAATCACTTAAGCCATGTGATGAACCAAAGTTTTTTCCATCTTTGCTATTTAAAAAACAGTCCTGAGACATAATGAACGTCTCGCTAACGAACGACTTCTTCCTGTACTTGTAATTTTTTCCAAAGCGATACAAGTTCGGAAGATCTAAAGGAACTCACTGTAACTTTGTATGCTCGATACGATTTCAATTTCCGCGCCAAAGGAGAAGCTTACTGAGTGAATTCGTGAGTGGTCAGTGGTTACGCTCGTGAGGTAAAGAATGGGTTTGAGACTTTTTCATTCAACTGAAAAGACTCGCGTCACTCTTATGAGACGGTTGAACGGAATACAGACTCTGAGCAGTCCCTTTTTTTTCTTAAAGATAGTGAGGTCATGTGCAGCAGGACTGTAGCTCTGAAAGGCGGTCAGGAGTGACGGAGACGGTCATATCGGTCGTGTCTACGAGAACGCCAAGAAAGACCATCGAAGTGGCTGGAGGAGAATCCTTATCAGGAGATGTACTCAGTCCGAGGCAGCGTTAAAAGGTCTCCCAAGGCCTGAAAAGCGGCTGCTGATTTAGTGGGAGTTTCTGCTACCCCAAAATCGTCGATGTAATTAGTGCAAGAGTAGCCAAGATTCTGATACATAAAGGTGACGGCAGAAGTGGTGGTCTGGCACATCATGGCCGAGGAGCGAAGACCAAAAGGAGGAGCTATGTCGAAATAGAGGGAATCACGGTGCTGGTAGCCCAAAAGATGATAGTCCTGTGGGTCGATTCGCAACTGGTGGTAAGCTCGGCTTAGGTCTGTCTTGAAGAGATGACAGTGCTGACCCTTTTGACGGATGATATCGAGCAAGGCATCCAGACCGGGTAGGCGAAGAGAGAACGGTTCACCGAGGTAATAGATTTGGAGAGGAGAGATCGAGATGTCGACGGAGAGAGGATTGGTAACGAAGGGCCTGCAAGCGGCGCCAAGTTCGCATTCGGAGCTAAGAAATTGGTCGATGACTGTTGGATTGGATCTAGCAGAACAATGATTCTGAGTGGACTGGACGGGCGGAGAACAGCTGGAGTATCTGACCGGCCAGCCAAACTCAAGAAAATCACACAGAGACTTGTCAGGATAATGGATGAGACGGCGGCGCCATTCGGGCATGTTAAGGTTCGAGGGTACCGGAAGACGAAGCGTGAAGGCGTTGGGACCAGTAGAATGCTGGAGGTGGGAGTGGAGAGAGATGAGACGCGAGGTAAGCGAGGACTTCAAAGGGAAAAGACGAGGACGATAATAATAGTTAATCTTTATTGAGGAAGCCAGCATCACAGAAAGAGTGGTTTACAGAAGGGTCCTCTAAAGGTAACTACAAATCAATATAATTACGTAAAAATGTAAATATAAATACAATCGAAAAATAAAACAGAAAAACATACATTATATTAAAAAATTAACACTAATTTAATTAAGCTAGTGCTGCATTAAAAAATTAAAATAAAGCTTTCTTGATACCACGCTTAAATTGACTTAAGGTGGGCACATCTCTTAGGGAAAGGGGTAAGGCATTCCAAGCGTCCGCTGCAAAATTTGATGTTATCCAGTGCCCCCATCTTCTATGTGCGGATGATTTACGATGGGCGGAAGGAGAGCTGGTTGGCGAGCGAGGAGAAGCTAGGGTTAGACGTGTGGGATCAGGTAGTCATGCCTGGGACGGTGATTCTGTGCGGCGAGCTGGGACGGGAAACTTCCGCTTGGGGCATGCGAGGGCTTGGTGATCGGAGCGTTTGCAAACGACGCAAACGTGTTGCTTAGGGCAGTCAGTGGACAAACAATTGTTGTGCCAGGACCATTCGTCGCAAATTTGGTGACGCGGAATCGCTGGTTTAGGTGGGGCAGTAATTGCTTCGCCATTAGCTGGAGGTTTAGCCGCCTTACGTGGAGTGATCTCAGACAGCAAGGACGTGGGGGTCAAAAACTGGACCTTGAGATGATCAAAGGAGTCCCCCCACTTAACCAAACCAAGTTCGAGGGAACGCAACCCCTTGTAATGAAAGGAGCGGACCGCTGACCACTGGTACGCAGATGCGAAAACGATAAGTTGGTGGAATTGGTCAAGAAGAGCGGCGTAATGTGGTTTTGAGGCGCTTTGGTGGATGACCAAGTACCCAGCGCAAAATTCAGGCATGGACAAATCATTATACAACTTAGGCTCACCTGGGGCGTAAATGTGTGGCAAAGGCTGCGGATGCAGGGTCTTCTAAGGAGCCTTTAAGTCGCCAAGTGAATTCCCCGGACTGGACTCTGTAGAAGTAGGTGAAGCGATTTGGCCGCCTTGTAGTTCGGCAAGCTGTAGCTGCAACTCGAGCTTCTTGATCTTGAGCTCTTGGGATTCTTTTTGCAGCTGAAGAGCTATTAGCGACGGAGGTATACTCGCGGCAAGCTGCCGGTCAGGGGGCGGTGTTTGTTTTGCGTCCTGTTTTGTGAACGGAACTTGTGGAGTCGCTTGAGGAAGAGAAGGGTTGTCCGCAGGCCTTCGTTTTGGGACTGCGCCGGGATCGATCGGCGATTTCGAATCCTTGCGATGTTTTTTCGGCGTGTTGGGACGGTGACGAGTCTAGCAGTTCTCGAGAGGCCTTGAACAATAAACTCTCATCGATGGAAGGCAATGTCTCCCATTCGTAATCCGTGCTGAGATGGCGCTGACTGTCGCGTGTGGTCCGGGACGATAAAGCCATAGTTAGAGAAGCGAAAAAAAGGCGAGTAACGAAAAGATAAAGCGGACTTGAAAACTGGAAAAGCGAACTCGAACACGAACCTAGCAGACACAACTAGCTATCTAATAGCGTGGAGACGCGAACATGATACTCTTATTGAGCCATCCCTGCTATTAATTAACCTCCCTTAGCCCTTAACTTAGCAGCATATAGAATTCACGTATTCACAAACAAAGTAGTGAATCACCAACACCTGAAATAGCGACCAGGCATTCCTCGCGACTCCCTTATGTTTGTTTTCCAATTTGCTCGGGCCGCTGCCAATCACTTCTTGTGTAAAAACCTACGTAACCTGCCAAGTGGAAGTACGTTGGCTACTGTTGCTTGCCGATATTTTCCGTCGGCAAAACGGAGAAGTCAGTAAATGTGACCGATTCTGCCCGGAAAATTTTATTGTCTGGAGCTTGGATATGTCAGGAGAATTTCATTGACAGCTGGATTAATTATACCCCGTGTTGTGAAACCATTATGAAGACGTCGTGCTTTCCTTCGCTTTTTTTGTCACATACAAAAAGGGAAACGTGAGGCAACTGAAATCACTTAGCACTGGCACAAGTCGACCTAATAGGCACAACGCATATCTTATATCTTAGTGGAGGATCGAAAACAGGAATGGAATTGGTGATATTTTCAATGACAATTATAGTCCAGTGTAAGTGCCAGTTTCACATTCGCAGGACAAAAGATTAAAGCAACGCTACGGCCTAGCGCAAAAATTTTGACACAAATAGTCAGTCGAAAAGCCGCTCAACTACATAAAATCACTGTTGGTACAATCGTACAAAGCAATCTTTTCTCTTTTCAGAGACACAGTTTTCCCTTTTCAGATACAATGAACACACACTTGAGTGTGATGTCACGCATTCCAATTCGTACATTGATGATCAAAACAGCACAACTTCAGCACTTGGTAATTTTTCAAATAACATTTTCGCCTTTAATAGCTTAAGGGCACACATTTTCTTTCATATGGCCTCTGCATTGATTCATTAAATTCACACAAGTGCAAATTACAGAATTAACTTTTTCGAAAATAACATATTTCTAATTTACAAATGAATCATTTCCCTTTCGCAAATTACCGATCCGATTAAATTAATCTCACAAAGAACACGTTTTCATTTTGTTCCGTTTCGCAAATATTACTGTAAGCCCTCTCAGAGACAATGACAAAACGACTTCGACATTTCGCAAAGACTCGAGAGAAAACTTTCCAATTTCTGAAACAGTCAGAGTTCGATAAGTGTTTGCTGACTGCAGGCCAAATCAAAATATTACGCACTAATAGGAAAAACCAAATTGCACAAATACAGTTTTAAGTGTGCGGGCTGTGCGGAAATGGGCAACGGTAACTTTTCTGTCTACACATGTTATAGCACCTTTTATTGTGATTGTATGTCATCAAACAAAACAGTGACCGTCACATAACTAAATGGTGAGAATTTATCATTTCCTGAATGTGGCATTTTTTTCCCCCATATTTACTCTAGAGACCTAGCTCTTTCTGTATATGATTTCGATGAACTTCGAGTAATCCACGCTTAACGGCCGCCGGAATGATCACCAAGAAGGGAATAAATTGGGGCTGCAGTTTTTGGACGCACTCAACCTTACAATGAAAGTATACGTTTCCTAATCGTCCAGTCTTTTGTTCTCCATTCTGCCAGTAGGCCTGTCTCGTGCTTGATATTATGACGAGGTCTTCTGGTGGGTTGGGAATAAAAAAGTCTTCACCACGCCTTAGTTTCAAGACACCCTTACACCCGTAACACCTTCTCACCAGAGGGCTGCATCTTTTGAGAAGGGTCAACTGGAAACTACCTTCTTGAACTGCCGGCGTTGATGTGTTGGGGCTTTTATTCTGCAGATAGAATAAAATTAATGGCATTTTAGTTAACAGCTAAGATTAGTCGGTGGCTGCGTGGGAATTATGCAATGAGCTGACAGTCTCACCGGATGCTAAATCTTTATAAACCTTATATCCAGCGGACCATTTCTACAAATGAAAGGTTCTGTGATTAGGAGGACTGTTTTTTTCGACTTGCCGCGCATTATCACTACAAGCTTTATTTGATAGAGTTTTTATTTCGTTCAACCCAATTAGCTCACTAGTTAGTGAAATAGAACGACTTGCACAGAGCTAACATGCTAACATATAGCGGGACTTTACCATGATCATAGTCGATATAAAAAATCAAACAGTTGGCAGCATAATCACACAAAAAAATTTGAAACCTTTCACCGATCTAAAACCCGAGATAACAGAATCACGCATTACACCCTGTATTAACTGTGAATGATCCTTACAATATACACTCGATTGCAAAAACGTTGACACCTTGAAAGCATAAACCGTGAACGATGAGACCCGACGGATTTGTGGGTAGTGTTTAAACAATAACCTCATTTCCATCATGATAATCAATAATTTACTATTCTTATTCTTTGCAATAAAAAATACATTGCTGGAAAAAAGAAAAAGTATGCCCAAAGCATACTCGGACGATTTACGTTTAAGAGCTTCATGTGTTCCTTGGTTATAACATTGAGGATACATCCGGTATGCTGGCAATGTCACCAAGCTCGGTAAAGAGATTAAAAAAAAAATTTGTGCGCACGGGTGAAGTTGTGGCCAAGAAAACTGGAAGACCTTTGGATCTGGTTGGAATGCACCCGCGTGAGGAGCTCGTGATGATGGAAGCTATGCTAGAGCACCCAGAGAAGACACTGACTGAGATTGTAAGAGAAATTATGACTGTATTCGGAAACCGTTTTCAAGTGTCGACGGTTTGCCGATACTTTCAAAGAAACGGCGTTACAAGAAAACGGGTAAGCAGTTATCGGCAGGATTATTATAGACCTTTTAACGTGGGGATATTTGGTGACTCAGAAGAATAAATAGCTTTGTTTTTGCACAACAAGCCTCGGCCAGACGCGAATTTAGAGAGAGGTTTGCTTTGCAAAAACAAAGCTTTTTATTCCCATAAGACTCGACATGGCCGCTAAGTGACAAAGGCCAATTAACTATGATAGGATTGACAGGGAAAAAGTGCCTCTGCTCGTGCTTTTTTCATATTTCTTCACGCGCCAGTCTTTGCCAATCAACAACGTCAAAATGATCAAATTTACGTATTTTTGGAGAACACGAAGACATGACAGTTTCCTACCTATGAACTTTAAACTCGAGTGGAACCTCAGTAACAAGAAACAAATTATGCGTAATGGAAAAATATTAAAATAAAAAGTAATTTAAAAGAAGGAGGGTTGTTTTTTTAAGTGGCGCTTTTGTCTCTGTTGTTGCCGTGGTGGTAACTGAACTGCCCATTATTCCAATCAATTTTGTCACCATACTGTCTGAAAATGAAGTCTGATCAGTGAGGGCACATTTTATCCTCCACCTTCAACTGAACACCAAGTTTAAGCTAAAGTCCCCCCAAACTAACACTAGTGTAACTATTTTTCCACCTTAAGAAAGTTGCTCGACAACAAAGCGAATGGGCGAACATCAATTTTCGTGCGGATACTTGTCTCCTACATGCAGAGATGTTTGTCTTTCTTGATGAAAGTGGATTTGTAAGTATAACTCAAGGAAACCTTATTTTCACTTGTCTTTACACCCCTTTGTTTTTGAAGATTAGAGGTATGTTTTATTCTTTTTAAGGATCGTCGACTTACAAGGGGATTTGGCTACAGTTTCCG
Source organism: Pocillopora damicornis (assembly GCF_964200805.1). Taxonomy (NCBI): domain Eukaryota; kingdom Metazoa; phylum Cnidaria; class Anthozoa; order Scleractinia; family Pocilloporidae; genus Pocillopora; species Pocillopora damicornis. Next base: position 14,676,586 of record NC_142680.1, on the reverse strand, counting down.
AGGTTATAGTGCCAAAGTGAAAAGGAAGCATACAAATTGGCATCCACGAATTACAGCCATCCCAATTGTATGCACTGAAGGCTTGCTTGAAATTGGTATTCATAGAGGAGCAACAAATGGAGATGTCTTTCTTCAGTTTGTTAATGAGAAGCTTGTTCCGAACCTTCAGCCTTTTAACGGTGCGAATCCTCGCTCCGTAGCTATAATGGGTATGACATAAATCGTTTAAAGATTTTTTAGACCATATTATAGATTTAAGACAATTTTTAATTTGTCATTGTTGTTCTCAGATAATGCAGCCATACATCATTCACAACGTGTTGTTGATGCAATAAACGCTTCCGGTGCACTCCTTATTTTTCTTCCACCTTACAGTCCGAATCTGATGCGTTGTGAATGAGTGATCGCACTGGCAAAGAGCTCGATACGAGAAAACGACCTGGTTTGGGAGCAGTGTGATGAACCAGAGAACATGGTTTTTGAAGCCTTTATGCAAATAGCTGATGAAGACATTGCAAACTACGTTCGGCATTCTGATGAAGTCGATTTTATTTAGCTCATTAACTAATTTTGCGCGTTCTTTGTCGAATTGATCTCTTGCAATGATTTCTTTATCAAATAGATCCTTCAGTTGTGCAATCTGGTTATAGATCATACTTCGTAAACGTAGCTGTGGAAAATGAAGAAAAATAAATTACATCTGTAAGGAGTGCAATTTTCTCTTTTTAAGTAGAGGTGACGAGTGTGCTTTCAAAATTTATGAATCTCGAGCGCAAGATTTAAAAGAAAACACGCCGGTTTCAGAGTTTTGTTGTTGCAATTAATGGCAGCAATTGCAACGACAAAAAAATCACTCTCCAGGATTGACTCGCGCTCTTTGTTCGCAAGGTGGAGTATCAAGTGAGAGAGTTACCTTTTCCTCAGCACCCGAAATTGAGTTTAATGTTGTTTCTTTCGTTGAAGACTGAGCTGAAGAAGATGAAAGTAGGTCAACCGTTGAACAGCTGGCTTTATTCCTCCCGGTAAAGAAGGAAACCTGAGGCATTTCATCCTCGCTGTGATGAGTTTTATTTACCTGTAGTAATAATAATAATAAAAAAAAACAGTCAAGGCATACAATTGTATTTTTCGTCCATGAACAATGACGGACAAAGTTTGTAATTTAAAATAACAAATGTACGCACATGCTTTTAAAATATGTAGTTTTTGAAGAGCCAAATTCAAACATTGGATTAATTTTTTCTATTTTACCAAAAGAAATTTTTTTTTATGTCCAAGCTTACCAACATTTTTGCCCAACATTTCAGTTTAAAGTACGCTAATGTTCCTCCGTGTTTTACTCGCAGTCGCGCGAGTCTGTTTTCGTAGGAGTCATGGTTGTCCTCTTCCATACTGTCACCGCCGTCGATAGTGTCGTCTGAATGAAAAACAAAAAAGGAGGACATTGTTTCCATTAAACATTGAGTAATTTTGTAACAAGCGGGAAAGACAGGCAATATGGTTTTCCATTCATACCTGAATTTCTCTTCCTCTTTGCTTTAACGGCTTCCCTTCTTTCTATCTCGCCCTGTTTTCGTTCGAAGGAACTGTGTGGATCCACCCATAGGGTGATCCATCCATTCTTAACACTTCTGTAGGCGTCGTCCAACTTTTTCTGTTTTGATGTCACATTTTCGTCACTTATGTAGCCAATAGTTAGCGACGTGCAATTAGAAGCGGGACTTAATTCTTCTGAATAAACTGCAAACTGCATACGATGGAGCATCAATTGCCTCGTTTGCCACATAACGTGGCAAATTGTCTCCTCTTCCAGGATCGGGATGGATATTTTCTTCTTTGCGCGCCAAAATCAACGATGCACGATGGTACATACGTGCTAGAATACTGAAGGGAACCCGGATAATGCCAAAATCTTCCAGAGGCAAACTCAATGGTGACATTGTGTCCGCTTCATTTATGTTTTCCGGGTCGATAGGAATTATGTCAACTGTCTTTACTGGGAGATTGTGAAATTTTTTGAGCGCCGCTTCCTGTTGCGCTCTCGTCTTCCTGTAAAAGACAGACTCCTTCATTCCCTCTTCCTCGTAATTTTGTCCATTTTTAGCTCTCCGAGCCCAATAAATGCTAAATCCTCTTCTGTTCTCTGTCTTTTCACCACCGTCTGCAGCAACCTGGCAAATTCGGGAATGGAAAGCTTCCTTTTCCTTGTAAGTTGTTTCTCTCTTTGTAGAACCGAGTTCATACATTCATACATTCATTTCCGTTCTGATCGTATACACCTGGAGGCCAGCCTAGACCAGCCATGGATCTCAATTCAGCTGTCATCATTTGCCTTATAATTTCCGCTTTATACTTGCAAAAGTAAGTAACAAAGCGCTCTGAGAGTGGGTGTAAGGAAAGCCACTCCTCCTTCATTTTTTCCAGATTGGTCACGAACTGGGCGTGGCTTTCCGAGTCTATAAGACCAGGTACCCTCTTACAACCAATATCTCTTCCGAAGATGTCACTTAGTATGACTTCTGATTGTTTGTCCCGTATTCCAAGTTCGTTCATTTTTGACACTATGTTGTCTTTCATATGCAGGTCACAGAGTAAATGCCAGGCATAAGGGAGAGGTCTACCGAAACCCTCACCCAATGCCTTTTCTCCGTCAGTACCATATACTAGAACATTTTGGGTTTTTGCATTTAGCTTTATCATGGTAGACGAGAGCTCGAAATAGCTGGATGGTTCTTTTTTGTGGTGAACTAGGGTTGGTCCAATCCGGACTGGATTCTTGTCTTCTTTGGTTCGGAGAAGGAGATGCCTGTATGTAGTAAGAGTCACATAATAGTCTCCAAAACTGAAAGTAGGATCGACTCCTAAAATACTGAACTGGCTAGGATTTGTGCAAAATCTTTCCAAGTCCTTAAGTTGCTGGTCAGTCGTTAGGACAACACAAGGATCTGACGAAGTCTCTACCTTACGGACGAAGGCATCCTCTTTGTCTCTGTTTCCTTGCTTCAGCATGTCTATCAGCTCGAGTGTAGAATCCCCAGGTTGCTCTTCCATGGTTTTTTTAATGTTCTTTATCTGTTGTACATTTCTGGCATGGCTAGCTGCGTTTCTAAAGTCTGAAATTGTTCCCTTTTCTTCGATACCCTTGAAAAACACCGTCTTGGGAGGGTCAGATTTCGCGAGCTCTTTTAACCGCTCCATGGTAGTATGCGAAGTGCGGTAATACTCTTTGGAAAGACTTTAAGAATTGCCATGTGGTTTAACTTTAACTTCGTGTTCATTATCATCAAAAACATATTTCAGAAGAGCAAAATCGTGAATCGTTCCGTTGGAATCTGAAAAAGGAGAAGATGAAATTAATAAAGGTTTTGATAGTTGAATGCGCTTGGTAACCAGATGTTGTGCACTGGTGTGATATGTTGTATTGATTAAAACCCCCTTTTGCTGTACAGATTTGTTACGTTATGACTAATGAGGACGTAAATTTTTTTACGGTGAGGTTTTGAAGATGGACGTTTTTCACTCAAATATAGAAAAATTTTGTTTTGTTTTGTTTTTGTCAATAATTTTGTTTCCTATTTTTGGCCACACACCACTTTTCGGAGCACGCCATAGTTTACTTATTTCACTTGAGCAGTTTGACCTTTGGTTTGAATTGACTTTCTCTTTCTTCGGAAGCTTTTTTCATTATCCATGTTACAAATGTCTTACTAACCTCAACTGTTTATTCATTGTAGCAGGGACCTCTCAAACTGACTAATGACCTCGCAATCGCTAGGTTAATACCGCTAGGCCTCCATTTGAGATTTTTCCATAAGGACCTCACTGTTATTTATTTGTTAAAATAGTCTTACCTGTCAGATAAATGAAAATCCTTTGCAAATCGGGGGAGGATTCATTCCTGTAGACGCTTCTCGTACATTTATAGACCTGTGCCTCATGATCATCATATTCTGATTGGGAAGCCTTACGAACGGGATTCCTCTTGGTGGAAGCACGGTAGTATTGCTGTTTCGTCCCAGTTGGATTCCATGCACCAAGGTCGTCAGCCAGAACATTTTTAAAGTGCTTTATGTGTGGGGCAGATATGTCCACCACAAAGACAGAATTTTCGGAGATAGCGGAAGGAACAGCACGTGCAATAAGTTCTCGAGGCAGATGGAAGAGGATATCTACCACTTTCTTGGAGGCCAAACCCTTACGCAATCCCCGTCGGTAGATGGGAACCATTGGGTCGTCTTTCAAGTAATCAGCTCCTTGTTCGTCTTCACTGCTATCGCTGGAGTCATTCAGCTGGTGTGTCAGCACTTTCTTATTTACCTTTTCAGCCACATCTCTATGGAAGACAGTAAAAGAATTTCATAGGTTTCTCAAACGCCACAGCGGGAGAGCAAAATTCTCTAACGTTTCGTGCAAGGTGTGGTGATCTTTCACCGACATCGTATTGAAATAATCAGACAATTAAAATACACCCTTCAGAGTTAATTGTTCGTAAACACGTTCAATGACTCCACTGTTATCACGGAAATTTTATGGTATATATGTTTGAGTGACTCACTTTTCTGATGCAAAGACTGGTTTGAAAAGGCACTCATCGCTGTCGCTCGTCTCAATATCCACACACACCCTTGATAAGAAAAAAAAATCCGACTGATTTATTGTTAAGTATGATTGTTTGAATTGTATGAAATAATTTAAATACTCCAGTCGAAAGTCGAGAGCAGTATTCTTGATTGTAACTTTTGTTAATTGAAAGTTCGGGTCGCATTTGCCACCGGAAAACTTGCTCGAGCAAACGGCCGTCGAGTTTCGATTAATACAAGCACAAAAAAGCCCATTCTCTTGACAATAACATATATTGTACGGAAACGTAAAGGAGGGCACCAATAATATTGGCAACCAGTGTTACCTTTTGACTGGCGAATCAATGAGCGTCAAGTCTACTTTCTCAACCACAGCGGTTTTCTCATTAGGTATTTTGCCTGTAGTCTTGTTACAGTTGTCATCATGCTAGAAGAGAATATGACGTCAAATTCAGGAAACAAGCACTAGCGGAGGACCCGACCAATTTTCTTTTTGCAAGAGGCCTACTTCTCTATACGAGAAACAACCTAAAGGGAGAACTGAGGACTCCTCTTCACAATACATGTTGCGTTTTAGAAATCAAATCATTTTATATTACACGCCCGGGATTTTCTACCTATCAAATATTTTTCCAAGTTAATTTAACTTCAAAACCCTCTGCTTCCAGACACCGAAAAATGTATTGTTAACAGATGAACTGAAGCACGTGACTAATATAGCAGTACAGGCTTAAATGGAGAAAAATTGGCCCCTTGTAAGCTGTCGAATGCCAAAAGATTCAAACTTCAATTTTCAGGATTCAAAGTTCCAAATATTACCTGACAAAAATTTGATTTTTGTTGCCCGTGAAAATAGATTCTTCTCACGTGCTCTTATTTTCACGATCGTGATCGGAGCGCGAGATCTGGCCACTAAGCAAGCCTTGGTTTTCGCGTTAACAGTCCACTTAAACAATTCAAGTTCTGTCAAGTAAAATTTTGACAACGATAAGAACATTTTACCATTAAAACAATCCCCAAGAACAGGAGACTCAGCGGTTACTTCTGCATCACAACGAATAACATCGCAAATTGCTCATAACATTTCCTGTATGGTTTGTGCCATTTCACTGAAAGGTTCGTGCCAGCTTGCACAGGTTATTTTAAACGCAGCCCGAAAATACTTACCCAAACACGCCTGTCCTCCTTTTTGTACTTGCAGCAGAATCCCGAAGTGGGTTCTTCATCGTCTGAACTATCCACCTACACAAGCAGACTACTTGTCATTTTTTAATGAACAGACTGAAAAAGCCATCCTTAGCCCAACAGATTGCCCTTCCCTGGATTTGCCCTTAAATAACATATCAAGCAGTAATGAGACAACAGATTTCCCGTGATTTTTGAATGGCAATTAACATTGCCTCCTCCTCGTCTTCTGCCTGGTACTTCCTCCACCAACTGTTTGTCTTCTGTCCCCTTACCGCATCAGCGTACGATTTCGAAGATGAATCCATATTTTGGAATCGAGCAAAAGAACTGCTTTACCTTTGCTGTTTTTGTCACATACTAAAGGGAAACGTGAGGTAACTGAAAGATGATTCCTGCTAACTCGTCGGTATCACTTTGCACTGGCACAAGTCGACCTAACAGGCACAACGCATATCTTATATCTTAGTGGAGGATCGAAAACAGGAATGGAATTTTTTTAACTTTTCTTTTGGACCATTTTTTTTTTGGGGGGGGAGGCTTACCATTAGCACCTAGGGGTCGGTGGGATGCTGTCTATCAGCATTCAGGGAGGGATGGTAGGAAGACTGTTGTTACTGAGGGAGGGGTGGAGGACGAACTATCAGTACGCAGAGAGGGGTGGGAGGTTTATGTATGAGTAACTACTACTAATTATGGAGTGTTCATTGAATCATACAAATTGTTTTGAGCGGTTTTTCGACCGATTATTACCATTAAAGTTAAAGTAAATTTTGGAGAACTCGGAAAAAATCCGAGCCCCAGATGGGATTTGAACCCACGACCCTCCGTGATCTAGTCGGATGCTCTAACCACTGAGCTACTGGAGACTCTATGGTGAGCAAGGGTCAATTTTATGGGTCTTGACTGGAACCGCATCACGCGGTTACACAGCCAAGTAATTGGTGCGAACTCACTAACAGCATCGCGCTGTCAGATTAAGGCATATCAAGATGCAGCCAACCAACCTCCAAAGAGAGTAAATTAAAGTTAAAGTAAATTTTGGAGAACTCGGAAAAAATCCGAGCCCCAGATGGGATTTGAACCCACGACCCTCCGTGATCTAGTCGGATGCTCTAACCACTGAGCTACTGGAGACTCTATGGTGAGCAAGGGTCAATTTTATGGGTCTTGACTGGAACCGCATCACGCGGTTACACAGCCAAGTAATTGGTGCGAACTCACTAACAGCATCGCGCTGTCACATTAAGGCATATCAAGATGATTATTACCATGTCAAAATTTTTGTGCTGAGTCGTAGCGTTTATTTCATTCTTGCCATGCGAATGCGAAACTGGCACTTAAACACTGGACTATAATTGTTATTGAAAATATCGTCATCTTCCCCTCTTAAGTCGTGCGTGTGCCTGTTTGGTCGACTTGTGTCAATGCTGAGTGATACTCGTGAATCATCTTTCAGTTGCCTCACGTTTCCCTTTTTGTATGTGACTATGGGCCTATCCGCACTAGCGACAAAATTGTTAATATAGACAAATTTTCTGTGGGCGGACAAATTTTTCAAGCACACCGCCGACAAAATTCGTCCCGGCAAAAGCTTGGGAAAATCTACTAAATAAACAAAACTGTGATAAAATTGTCTATCATATGTCGTAAACACTACCATTAGTGAATTTGACAACTTTTTGACAGCTTCAACATTTTTAGTGCGAATGCAACAGAGGAAACAAAAATTTGTCATGACAAAATTTGTCCTTTGATTTTGGCGGGACATTTCTAAATTTGTCTGCTAGTGCGGATATATAGACCCAAAAAAAGCGAAGCAGAAGCGCAATGTCTTTATAAATGGTTTCACAACATGAGCTGTAATCCAGCTGTCAATGAAATTCTCCTGACATATCCAAGCTACAGACAATAAAATTTCCCAAATAAAACAGTACTTCTACGTTTTGCCGACGGAAAATATCGGTAAGCAACAGTGGTCACTGTACTTCCACTTAGCGGGTTACGTAGGTTTTTACACAAGAAGTGATTGGCAGCGGCCCGGGCAAATTGGAAAACAAACGTACGGGAGTCGCGAGGAATGCCTGGTCGCTATTTCCGGTGTGGGTGATTAACTCCTTTGTTTGCGAAACAGATAAAATCGATATTTGCGCTTTCCCATCTTTCCCATATTACAAGTAAAGCAGTGCTTTTGCTCGATACGAGAATATGGATTGCAAGAGCGATCGTGAATTCTATATGCTGCTAAGTTAAGGGCTAAGGACCGGAAATTTCGTGATCTCGTCTGATAAGATGAATGACAAAAGGAAGATCGATAAATTTAGTAGTTGGCCGTTTTTATACTAGAGGACGCATTATCCGTCCAGACGGATAATGCGTCTCTTGTGGTATGCGTCTAGTGTAAAGACGGGACGAATAACAAGACGAACTACGAAAGACGAACGAGATATTCCGCGCGGCGAAAAAAAAAAGAATGGGCAGTAGTGTGCCTTGTTTGGCGGTAAAATTTAAAGATGGCGGCCGCGCTTGAACTTCTCAAATTTTTTTCCCGTAATAGAAAGGCAGAACAAGAGTTTTTAGGTCACCAATATAGGTTAAAGGAAGAAATGGCAAAGAAACGTTTTCGTAGGGAGATGGAGTTCGAAACTGAAGCTTCACAGCCCGCTGTTATGTCAGCAATCGTGATTACAAAAAGCGACAGAAACGAGCGTGGTCCTGATGAGTTGAGGAACGGAAATTGGTGGACAGACGGATATCAAAACTGGGATGAAGAATCTTTCAAGAAAAGGTTAAGGGTGTCTCGAGACACTTTTGAATTTATTCTAAGCAAAATTAAAGACCTTATCGTGAAGGAGCCCACTCGCATGAAGCCTCACCCTACTCCGCCTGCTACCCAGTTGGCTTTATGTCTATACAGACTAGCACACGGGTGCACGTTTTTGACCGTTGGAGATCTCTTTGGGGTTGCAGAATCAACCGCTCACATCATTTTCCAAGACGTTTGTAAGGCCATTGTGGGATGTTTGTATGACAGATTCGTTTACCTGCCAAGAAATCTACTAGAGTGGAGTCAAGAACTGGAAAATTTTCTGGGAAATTGGGAGTTTCCTTGTGTTGGGGGGTGGGATGGGTTTCATGTTTACGTAAGCACTAAACTTAAGAACTTTTACAGTTACAAGAAGAGGTATTCAGTTACGAACATGGGATTCATTGGTTATAACAAGCGTTTTATGTAGGCTGCAGTGGGCGCCCCAGGATCCACACATGACTCTAGGCTTTTAAGAAGTTGTGGTATTTATTCTGACATCGAATCTGGTCACGTGCTTCCTAACAGGTCTTTGAATCTTGACCCTCATGGGGAGATTCCGTTTACCACTGTGGGTGATTCAGCCTTTCCCAACCATTCCTGGCTTTTAAAACCATACAAAGATGGGACAAGGGTACCTAAGCAAAGGTATTTTAACAGGAGACTTTGCTCTGCAAGGGTAGTTTCTGAACATGCTTATGGAATGTTAAAGGGGCGGTGGAGAATTCTCTACAAAAAGACAGAATGTCATTTAGACAACAGTTCCCTCATCATCATGACCTGCATTGCTCTCCATAATCTTTGCATCCACCGAAGTGATCCCTGTAACCCCAGGTGGAGACTTCAGGTCAATGAACTCAATCTGATTCGAAATGGAGATGCCTAAGCTGATGATGGAAATACAACAAGAGAAGCCGTTGCCAATTGGTTGTGGGATATCAGAGAGGAAAGAAATGCAGCCCCTTGATTCTGTATTCAAATTAATAACAAAGGCAAAAACTGAGAAACTGAACTTTACTTGATCCTTAGCAGATTTGATGGAAAACAGGTTTTGTTACATGTAAATAGATTCAAATTTGATATTCAAAATATTTTTCAAACATTTTCCCTTCACAATAGATATAGGAAATAATATTTGTTGATACATTAAGTAGGAACCAGAAGTTTTGCTTTCCTTTCATCCATTAGTGTAAAAATTACTGCTATTTCAAGTTATTTTAAGTAATCTGGAAGTAAAATACTCTATGCTAAAGCAACCAAACAACTAGATAAACTGGTAAAAAGGGGGGAGTAGGACAAAATCATAGGGAGGGGGGTCAGGTTTATTTTTTTATATGAAAGGGGATGGATTATTCTTGAAGGCAGTATAAAATGACATGTATTAAGGCAAAAAAAGGAGGACAAACAACAACAACAAAAATGAACATGAAGTTCTTATATCAACTAAACAAAAACAGCACTAAAGAAATACTTAATTGTCATTCTCAAAAACCGAGGTTGGTTAAAAGCTTGAGACTGCTTAACAGTCTGATATGAATTATTGGCTTGAAATATTATGATGAAAGACTTGAACTGGTATTTTTACCTACTTGACATAAGTTTTTACATCATTTCAAGTCTTTCAATGGTATTTCCAACCAATTCATGACAGTCCAAAGCAAAACAGCCTTGGTTTCAAAGAATAACAAGTATTTTTGCTGCTGTTTTCTTGTTTATTTGTTGTTGGAACTTCTTGTTAACCTCATCCTCATAGGGGGCATACTGGGGCGGGGGGTGGGGGGGGGAGTCATAGCCTAAAAAATAACATTTATTTGAGGGGTGAGTGGAAAAGTAAATGAAAAATTTTCAGGGGTGGGTCAAGAATAAAACTTATTGCTTAAAAAAAATTCCCTCCCCCACCCTTTACATAAATAATGACCAGTCCCTAACCAATACATCCAATTCTATAGAAGTGTTATAAAGTTGTAGTTCCGTTAAACTTTGTAACAATGGTTTGTTTCAATTACAGAACAGTAATGATGTTAGTGTCTGGATCACTGGTTACATTTTGGTACCTTTATCACAACTGACAATAAATGGATTACAAGTAAACACAACTGCCTGTAATAACATGTCTGAGGTTTCAAAACGCAAGAGGGAAGCTCACGACCCCTTAAATTAGCAGTATTGCTCAATAAAGATAAGTGTGATAGAGGACCCTGTCTATAGAAAAGAAAAGTCCACCACCAACTCCTCCATAAACATGAGTCCCCCACCAACTCCTCCATAAACATGAGTCCCCCACCAACTCCTCCATAAACATGAGTCCCCCACCAACTCCTCCATAAACATGAGTCCCCCACCAACTCCTCCATAAACATGAGTCCCCCACCAACTCCTCCATAAACATGAGTCCCCCACCTTTAATGGAACTCTTGCTAATACCAACGCATGGATCTTTGATCATTCTGGCTATCCATGTCTAAAATGTGGCTATCTTGGCTACCACTTGCCACTTGATTGGTTGGAGGGGTATGGCTACATGGCATTGGATTGTAATAAGGTACAAGAGGCTGCACAGGCATTGTTTGTTGTTGGAGATGCTGCTGTGCTCCTTGGGGTGGAGGATTTGAATATTTCATGATGATTTGAAGCATCTTTAGCTCATGCTGCCTATTCAATTCGGCTTGCTCTTTCTGAAAAGCAAGAAATTCAGCATGCCTTTCTTTGTCTGCTTCCATCATCTTTTCACAACGCTTTTGCTGTGATTCTCCAAGTGCGTGAAAACTCTTTGCGATCTCATTTATGGCCTGGGACTGACTTCTTACTCGTTTGTTACGACCTAATGGTTTTACGTCCAATGAATTTTTTAAAACTTTCCTTTTAACACCTTCGGTTCCACTCTCACTTGCGGAGGTTAACTCTTCCTCACCATCATCTTCCTGATAACTGCTATGACTTGTTTCTGTCTGCTCTTCGTCACTGTCTGTGTCTGAATTTTCATGAGACAAAACATCTCTTGCTTTGGAAGCAATTTCCAGGTTACCGTGGGAGTCCGAAAAAATTGGATTTATGATTTTGTACCACTCAGGCTCTTCAATTGGTGACTTACCACTACCTTTCTTGATGCGATCCGTGTATTTACGCCATTGATCTTTTATCCACTTAAATTTCACTCGAAGCTTTTCAACATCAATTCTCAGATGAGTTAAAGCCTTTTTCGATTTAGACTGACGATGTTCTCTGTCATTTTCTTCTTTAAATTCTTCGGAGGATATGCGCTCCTCAAAGGCTTTCTTTGTTTGCAGTCTTCTTCAACGCAAGCGTGTCCAGTTTGTAAGCAAACTCGTTTGTTTCGTCTGCCAGAACAAGGGCGAAGTACTTGAGCTCTGTTTCTGTCCATGGTCGACTTCGCTCTTTTGCACTTGACTCCGCCATGTTGTTTTCTTGGGCGGATAACCGCTGGCTTTTTTCCGACACGGTCTCATTTCTTAACGTAATTCGTCCGTTGCCCGTCTTTACAGACAAAGACGCATTATGCGTCCAGACGAACTACCTTTCGAAGTGCGTCGTTCAAGACGCATTTCAAATGAGTTCGTCTAGACGTATAATGCGTCTTGTGCCCGTCTTTACACGAGAGACGCATAACCAGACGAACTACAAATGTTTGCCCAAGTTCGTCCAGACGGATAATGCGTCTCTAGTATAAAAACGGCCATTATGACAAAAAAGAATCCAGGACGCCTTAAGTTTTTCTTTTGCTTGCCATGATGACTCCGCAGAACGCACTTGCTTTTAAATGTGTGGCACATCACGGGCAAGAGTTATGTAATGGCTAAGCAGAATGCAATTATCGCGCAGCGCCTTTCTCGTTAAAGTAAATTTTATTTCCACGACCTGCATCAAGTAATTGATAGATAAGTGCAGAAAAAAGATTTTAAACTTACAGGGAAGAGTTAATATTTAGTTGAGGTTGATAATTCTTTTTTGACGATTTTTTTTTAATTTCGTGTTTAAAGTGGCCGGGTACTCTGTTCAAAGTAGACGGGAGCCGGTATCCGGGACCCGGCTTCTGATAAAAACCCTGCCTTAATGAGCATTCTTTTCAGCCGAATTCATTGGTTATCTTCCCCTCATTTGACTAGTGATGTGTGTTCGAAACAGGCGTCTTCTAAGCCGGTACGGAGCATAAGGCCGACGACATTGAAGAGTAAAATCTCCTCGATATCGAAGAGCGAAACGCGTCCATTTTGGCCATACAGCTACATTCTTTGGAAAGTAGTGTATAGAAACACCAGGCGTATGTGTGTTATTCATGTAGCTTACATCATTGGCGCTCCGGCCTCGAAAAAAGGTTCCTTCTCTCTTCTAGATTTCTCCTTTGTCCACCATAGTTGCCGACATGTCTTCACAGTTTTCTACGTCACAGCTATGTAACTTAGTGTTTTGGCTGCGTGCCTAATGGGAACACTTTTTGGCCGCCAAATCGTACTTTTAATGCACAAGAAAATGGTCTAGGAGGAATCGCTAAGCGCTGAGGTCGATTTTTTCTTATTTTGAAAAAAGCTATCAACCAGCAAAAGCGAAAAAAAGGTTCGTATCTTAGGCACTTAAAAGGGGCCGGGTCGGTCGAGCTAATGTAATCATGCCCTAAGAAACAATGAGAACTCAGAATAAATCAAATCAAACTGTCTAAAGTGCGGGAAAACGCGAGTGACTACGTTTTGGTTTGTTTTACTTTTGCCTCTGATTGGTCGAGAGGGTAGTGTGAGTTTACTGGACCAATCCAAGAGCAAACTAAAGAAAACCCTGTGCAATCGCGGATACTTTCGACAGCAAATTATAAATATTTTTATAATATCCAATTTCTGTTTTGTCTTTTACTTGACCGAGGCAAGTCTAACAACACATGGAAACAGAACGAAGCCAGTATCTTCTCATTATTCCCGAAAAAAAGTTCTTAAATAAACAAAAGGTATTGAACTAAAGCTTTAAGTGATAGATCCGCAGGCCAAAAGTCATTAAGTCTCACTGCTCCTCGGATGTTTCATTACAGCTGCAACTCTTGCATGACTCTGATCTCCATCATCGTTGCGATATCGACCACATCTAAATGCCTTTCGGAAGGCCTCTTTGAACTGCGGATTCATTATCCCATAGATGATTGGGTTTACAACACTATTAGAGAAGAACAAATACATAGTCACCTTAGTCAGTTCATGTGGAATGTAGCCTCCACCAGCCATTGTAAAAGCACATAAAGCTACAGGAAACCATGTAATTGAAGAGAAACAAACCACTGTGAAACAACTCTTCAAAACATCGATATCAGTTCGATGTAATTTCGGTGTGCCGACGCCATTTTTTACAACATTGGCGTTGACATTATCGGTGCTCTCTTTCACCGTTTTGTAAATTTTCCAATAGGAGTAAAATATTGCAACCATTGTCACGTTGAAGAACCCTGCAAGCAATATGACAAAGGAAACGTGTCCTTCCTTCCAGTTGAATGAGCAAATGATTAAATCTGAGTCAAAGTTCATTTTTCCCCATCCGTACAACGGAGGTGTGGCGAATAGCACAGAAACCAGCCAGACAAGACCACAGTACAACCAAGCTGCTCTTTTACTGGGAAAGAACTTAATATACAAGGATCGCTTGACGACTTTCATGTACCTGTTCAGTGCAATTAAGCACATAGTGAGCAAGGAGGCCATAACTATAGTATGATGTACTGTTGCAGAAACTTCACACCATTCCTGGCTCAAATTCCATTTTCCCGCGTACAAGCTCGTTATCCAGAACGGCATGTTAAGGGTCGCCATGATAATATCAGTCAGTGCAAGATTGTGAATAAGAACGTTGGTGATGGTTTGCATCCCGGAGTATTTATTTAAAACATAAACAACCAGCACATTACCAAATACGGAAGCGAGGCAAACCAGAATAGCGAAAGTTACCTCCAAAACAGATTCTGCTTTCGAGCGATATAGGGGATCTTGGGAAATCTTTTGAGACATCCTCATCTATAATCATCTAGCTGCATTAAAAATGAAAAATAAAATCAACAACAATCTCGTTTCCTGGAAAAAAAAAAGCTATCACGTGGACCATCAGAAGACTTAGAATGTACAACCTTCCGATTTGAAACTCTACAATAATCTTACTTTCATGTTTGTCGTTAAAACTGTACCAACACTCAGTCGAGTTCGCAGTGCAACGCCTTCGCTTTTTTCAGTGGACTTTTACAATTTCAGGATCAATATAAAGGATTTTCTCCATAGTCTTCCTTCAAGTATCTTCAATAAACATAGTGCAACTTATTTCTTCAAACAACGCCCAAATCTTAAATAATACTCATGATTTTTAATCCTGAATCTCTCAAACTCAGTTTCGAAACCTGGCTACGATCTTTTTTCCTGCCGCTGGCTTAATGTTCAAGGATGCTGAAAACATCAAGCTACTTCAGCGAAAGGGAATGATTACTAAGATTTTCGTTTTACAGTCGACTTAAATACGGTCTTAATGAACTCAAGAGAGCCATTATCGCTAATTATCTTTATATTCGTTTTTCCTCCTAATCCTTTGTTAGTTATTCTTTTATCTGATGAATAAATGTAGTAGCTGAAAAAACGAAACGAAATAAGAAAGAATTGCTTTTCTTTTCTCAGTAAAGGAAAGTCTTTAGCCTCTGCTGCGCAAACAGTTGAAAGCCATGCCATCAGAAAGAAAGAGCGTGGCTTTCAACTTTGCCATTCGTTACAGTCACCTAATTAAAGGCTATGTTCCTCTCTGTTCTCCTTTTTTTTTCCTAATCAAGTAAATCACCTTAAGTCAAAAGCTTACGAGATCATGCCCCTCTATTGGTACATTAATCGCCTGTTTGAAGTGAAAAGGCTTTGGTATGCATGCAACAATAGACATGCTAGAGGGGAAATGACTCAGAACATTTGGGATATTGGAGTCACAATTAAAGTGATTTACTTTGATCGGACAGCACAGGAAATAGAGAGTCGATGGGGTTAACCGATAGCCGTAAAACGGTTGAAATTTAGCTGGTCGGCGGAGAAATTGACAAATTTCAACCGATAGTAGTAAAAATCAACAAATTTTAAACCGATAGTCGTAAAAATTGGCAAATTTGAACCGATGGTCGTAAAACAATTTGACTTTTAAAAATTACGATGGCAACAATGGAATATTATTTTAGCCGTAAAATGGCCTAAATTTCAACCGTTAGCCGTAAAAGCCATATCACCCCTTTGAGGCCCTCAAAAAAAAGTACCGCTTAGAAAACAGTAAGCTTAAATGAAAGATGAAAGTAGTTTCTTCATCTGCTATCAACTGTTCCTTTGATGAAGGGAAAATATATCCATTGTCAAAGGTAAAATAAGTTTAGGACGTTTTGCAGTGGAGTGTCGTCAAACTAGAACCAAAGTTAGCAAAACGATAAACTCAGACGAAGGAACATACCCTGATCGCTTAAAGAATCAATTAACAAGGGTTTAATTACCACCGGTGATTTAGAATGATAAATTTTCGGTAAAAACTCTTGAAACCCTTAAACTAGTCTACTGACAAATTATTCTATAAGTCTTTTTTTCTTTTTTTTTAAC
Source organism: Pocillopora damicornis (assembly GCF_964200805.1). NCBI lineage: Eukaryota > Metazoa > Cnidaria > Anthozoa > Scleractinia > Pocilloporidae > Pocillopora > Pocillopora damicornis. Next base: position 14,660,420 of record NC_142680.1, on the reverse strand, counting down.
TAATAGAGAAGCCTTGAGTGTGCTCTGTTCTGTTAAAAAGCATGCAGGATGTGGTTAGAGCACGAAAGAAGTGTAGGAAGAAACACGAGATGTGATTTGTTGTTTCTCCCTACTTCTCAAGTGCTCTAGCCGCTCTCTGTGTGCCTTGTAACAGAACATTGCATACTCAAGGCTTCTTTATTTGTTTTATAATGGAGAATCCGCTAAATTCTCAGCGCATTTCTTTCAATTTTTAATACAAACTCTCATAAAGCAAGCTATCATAAGCTAATCAGAATCCATGTTTGAATGTTTCAGATAATCTGATTGGTTGAACAACACTAAAGCTGTCAAAAATGTACAAAGTTCACAATCTGCAATACTGAGTTCACCAACTGAAATAGTTCGGCCGGTCGAATTTGACAAATTTGCCTGAGGTCTTTAAGTCGCAAAGAATCTGACAGTGAAATGTTCAGTGAAATCCGGCCAAATTGTGGCTCATAAAACACGCAAGGTTTTTCACTTGACAATTAAACTACTCAAAGCGTGTGTTTTGTAAAAAGGCGAATTCAGAGGAACATGAAGATTCAGCTCGGGATGATAGTGCCGTAAAACTCGGTTGCTGTGACTGATGTGGCTTTCCACTCAACGAATCGCGAAGGAGCAAGCTCTTAGATGTTCACCCGACGAAACTAAGGTGTCTTTAGCGAACGGTAAACGGTAAACATCGAGGTTTTTGCCTTTTGTCGGCTTTTAGTTGTTTGCGCAGAAGAACTATACACTTATTTTTACTGTAAAAGTTATTTGGTTCCTTTCGCTTCATTTTTAATTTTTAAATCTGCTGTTCAGAGTCTATAAGGACTATATGGGGATGTTTTAGTCTCTGGCTTTACTTTACTTTATTGAAATTTGTTACACGTACAGAATAGTATCGGCAAGTGGAGACGAAAACAGGACGATATCCCAATTGATATACAACCCCAATAAATATTAACCACCCATCCCACCCCAGGGGAGGAAATCCACCATACAGTAATCTCGTGCTTGGGAAATTAACGTCTCCTACCCCAACCCTGCAGGAGACGGGGCCTACGGTTTTACGTCCTATACGAGAAGACGAAGCAATGTGAGTTAAGCGTCTTGCATAAGGACACAGCGTCATGCCCCTGCCAGGACTTGAACCCGGGCCGTCCGACCCAGAGTCCAGCACACTGACCACCGGACTACTCACGCCTCACTCAAAAAAAAAATTTCTCACCCAAAGAAAATTAAATCTTAATTACCAACACTTCACTGTGTACTGTGCTCTGGGGCACTTAACTGCAGAAGAAAAGCTTAATTCAACAGAAAAATTTAACAAGAATTATGGCTCTAACACTTGAGATGGTTCTGTTTTTTACAAATTTGTTAAAGTGCAAGTTAAATAGTTGTCACTGAGAAAGAGAAAAATAATATTCTATAACACTTTTTGTTCCTTCGCGTAAAGTCAAGATTTACTAGCAGCATAAATTACAGTGCGTCAAAAACTCTCGATTTCCTGCAAATACTGAAACCCATCAGATATACCCAATTTAGTCAAAGTTTGCGATGAAAAATACAAGAGTTAAAGGTAATTTTGTATTCGGCTCCAGATCTCATCCGCTTGTATTCTAACCGTAAAACGGCACCTGACTTACCTAGGTGATATAAAAACTGCGCTAAAGCTCAACACGCATTTTGTTTTCTCGTTATGATTTTTTTTTTTTTGGAGCAAAGTAAAGCAGCGGTGAATGTTCTTTTCTCTTGACTGTTTTAACGCGACGAGGTGCGAATTGAAAAACGTTAACTACGCCCACTGGACAGAACGCATATCGACGTGTTTTCCATTTATATCCGATAGGAAATGTAAGTTTGTGAAAGGATGATAAAATTCAAGCTACCTCACTAACCTTCGTTTTCCCAAAAAAAGGCATCCGATTTCTCGTGTAGAAACATTGAATCATTTTTCCAATTTTGAAATATACTTTATTACTGCTCCGGATTATTGAGACCCATGTATTACAAGGCGCAGCCTTGCTACTGTCGTGCCACTGGCAAATAACAAATTTCAGCAAAGTTAACCTGCCATGGCCATCGCTCTTGCTTCTCTCAGCTGGCTCTTCCATGGATTTTGTTCATGACCTTCCGCTTTTGTGTATGTAATAAACATATCCTTAGGTTAAATTTTAACAGAAACCTCAAGTGCCGTTTAGTCCAGTGAGGCAGAAAAGTCAAGATATCATTCAGATTACACTCACAACACGAGACATTCAGTGTGAAAAAATTTTCAAAGGATGAGTCAGTCAATCTTTTGATAAACGCATCCTGGTGCAATCTTAATATGTGCCAGGGGCCCATTACTGAAATGGGCTCCTGTATGTGTACAGTGAAATTAAAGGTTCTAGGGAGAACCTGTGGTACGCCAGATACAAAAAAACCACTGAAAAAAACACTCTTTAAATGTGGCCAAAAAAATACGTGGAGACGTATTCCTCATTAAGGCAGCAGTACAGTACCCCGAGGAAAGGGTAAACTAACCTGGTTACACTATCAATCACAAAGAAAAAAATCATGAATATAATGGTATTTTACAGGGAGTCGGAAAATGAAAATTACATCACTTACAAAAGACACAATGGTCAAACATAAGAATTACCGAGCTGAAGACTTTTAGTACAGTTTTTATTATAATGAAGGGCTGAAAAATAAAGTTACTAGAACTCCGTTCTTAGGCTTAGCTAAATCTATATTTTATGTGTACAATGAAACAAAGGGTTCTAAGAAGAGAACCTGTGCTTCGCCAGATACGAAAAACTAACTTAAAAAAACCTCTTTAAATGTGGGGCTCCTAATGTAGCAGCACAGTACCCCGTAGAAAGGATAAACTAACCTTGCTACACTATGAATCGCAAAGGAAAAAATCATGCCTATAATGATATTTTACGGGGAGTCGGAAAATGAAAATGAAATCACATACAAAAAACAAAATGGTCAAACATAAAACTGAATGACCTTGAATGACTTAATTTTCAAGCGAAACCCTTATATAACCCGAAACCTCCATGATGCCACGCGAAATTCTTCAATGTGCCATCAGAATATTAATTTCTGACTAATTTGTTCCCTTGTCACTGAAACGTCAGAAATTACGTTTTCAATCGTAGGTTAATGAATGATAGTTCATTGAGATGGAGGTGGCTATCGGTGGATATTAAAGGGGCTGGGTGGGCCGAGCTAATGTAATCAAGCCCTAAGAAACAATGAGAACTCAAAGTAAATCTAACAAACTGTCTAAAGCGCGGGAAAACGCGGGTGACCACGTCCTGGTTTGGTTTACCTTTGCCTCTGATTGGTCGAGTGGGTGTTGCGAGTTTACTGGACTAATCACAGAGCAAAGTCAAGAAAAACCTGTGCAATCCCGAGTACTTTCGACAGCAAACTAAAAAATGTTTCAAATATCCAATGTCTGTTTTTGTCTTTTACTTGACCGAGGCAAGTCTAACGACACATAAAAAGAAAACGAAGCCAGTATCAACACATTTTTCCCGCTAATAAAGGTTTGGAAAAAAACGATTGTATTTAGATCTTCAGGCCAAAAGTCATCAAGTTTCATTGCTCCTCGGATGTATCATTGTAAAAGAAGATTCCTGGATCTGTAAAATATACATCGTCAGGATTATCAAACACGTATGAGACAGAGAAAGGCACTGTTCATAAATCAGCTTGAAATGAATCCTTATCAAAAGTTTTAAAGGATCGTTTAGTTATGGTTTCTACTTTTGATCGCATGTGTCGGGTTTCCAGAACCGTATATACGAGATCATGGTCGCGTAGACCCGTATGAGTGACACCCGAGTCTTTGGCAAACGCGGGGACGTTAGTGAGAATAACGTCGAGACGGGATTCCCTGTTTTTACTGATCCTCGTAGGAACATTAATAAGGCTGTCAAGGTCATAAATGTCACACATATCCAGTAAACACTGACCCTCTTTGTGATTATCCTGTAAACACTGACCCTCTTTGTGATTATCAAGTGGGTGGAGGATGTCCGAATTTAAGTCTCCGGTAAAAATCACATTGTCAGAAAGGCTGTTTACTTCGTCCAGAAGATCGCAGAGTTCGCGTTTGAATGTGTTGTTGTTAACAGATGGAGGCTTATAGGTAGTAATATATGCAAACTGTCGTTGTCCGATTTTCATGTCAAACAACATTGATTCGACGCATTTTCCTCTCAATTTTTCCGTGAAGCGGCTATATTGTCTCTGATGTATACTACAATGCCACCGCCGCCTTTGACTCTGTCGCGACGATAAAAGTTAAAACCTTGGACATGAAATTGTGAGCTAGGAAAAGTTGAGTCGATTTTAGTCTCTTGTATTGTCAAAATGTCGAATGTATTAGTAGCTAGCCATAGTCGAACCTCATCGAACTTGTTTTGCAGGCTATTAATATTGAAGCAGGCAAATTCACAAATTTGAGAAAATCGTCCTGCCGATCATATCAATGCCGGAAAAATAGGTGTTATGAAGTCATTTTCTCGCTATTTGCAATTTGAGTTTTCTTCATCTGTCTCAAATTTGGCGATTTGTTTAATTTTATCAACAGGCACTAGGAAGGGCAAAAACATGTTTAGCGGTCAAGCAAATCTTGAGAAATTAATACCGAAGCAAACGCGATAAATCTTACTCTAAAGATGCCTATTTTCTTTGTCGCAAAACATTGCGTAATGGACTAGAACTTCGCCAAGATCGGTATCTGGGCATGCATATAGACTATCGAATCTGTCGCCTTTTGGCGATCTCTCCCACGGTGTTTTCTTTTCGGTTGACCTCTTTTTCAGGCGTGGAGGCTTATGAATATTACAAGTGTAGTTGCTGGAAACCTTAGATTCCGTCACGTAAAACTGTATTGAGTTAAACAAGGTAATTTGTGTTCTTCGCTCTCACGAAGGGCTAACGCTCGAAACGTCAACCTTGAAACTCTTTAAGGTGGTCAATTTACGTTTCCAACTTTTTCTGCATCCTTATCCGTTAGAAAAACTATGTTTGCCGGAAGGTAATAAAAATCAGGCCACCACAGTAAACTTTTTTATCCTAAAAGAAAAGGCACCCGATGTCTCTAGTAGAGAAGCATTGAATAATTTCCCTATATTTTCAAATCTTCTTGGTTTAAGCTTAGGGACAAGAGTCGATTTAAATTCAGTTTTATTGAGATATGAACACTTAAATACAAAACAGCCGTTATCAACGATTTATTTAAAAAGTTTTCTTTATGATCATTTATTACTTATGTTATGATGTGAATGGTCAGCTTAGATGTCTCAAAACGAAAGAAAAAGTTCAATTTTTTTTACAGTAGATTAGAATGTTTTCCCTTTACTAAACAAATAGCTGAAGGCTACTGAACAAAAGGCGAAAGCCTCTTTTTTTACTGCTTACCATTTTCCCGAGCCGCCCAAATAACTATCTAACGATAAGATCAAGTTAGGGCGGAAGAGCCCCTGGGGACATTGTCTTACAAGACTAGTTCCAAACGGTCGCAGTCGTTCTGGCATCTGATTGGTGCCAGAAAATCTTTGTGTTTTTCTGCCCAATCAGAGTGAAGTATGCTTTAGAGTCCTTTCGTGTGTTTTAACACGGAGATGTACAAGAAGTTCAGTTGCTCGCCTTGTTTGTTTGGGCCGTGTGACGAAGCTTTGCTCGAGGTGAAAAGTTTCAGTATCAGCACGCAATGTAAGAGAAATCGATTAGATTGTCTGCGAAAATCTTACCAGAAATTATACCGAATGCTTTCGCAGGTATCACAAGAGAACGTATTTTAAAGTTTGCGAGGTTCGCATAAAACATAATGGTTGCAGGCGTTAATATGTCGCTTTATACGTTAGACGAGATGTAAGCTTAAGTCTTTCTAGATTTCTCTCACAATTTGCTGTGACTGAAACTTTGCCAATCTAGTGAAGTTATTTCGTCGCACGGGCCACGCAGTTATTTCGAGCAACTGGCGCTTACGCTCACGTAGCTTTCTGTGCGCGCCAAAATCTAACCCTTACATAGTAGCAAAATCTTTCACAATATGGCCAAGGTTACAGAGAGCGATTCCAATTCCAGTTCCCGCGATCCCAATTCCAATTCTCCTTTGCCAATCGCTCTGAAAACTAAAAAATATTTCTAATATCCAATGTCTGTTTTAGTCTTTTACTTGACCAAGGCAAGTCTAACGACACATAAAAACAGAACGAAGCCAGTATCAACCCATTTTTTTCCGCAAATAAAGGTTTGGAAAAAACGATTGTATTTAGATCTTCAGGCCAAAAGTCATCAAGTTTCAGTGCTCCTCGGATGTATCATTATAGCTGTAACTCTTGCATGAACCTGATCTTCATCTTCGTTTCCAAAACCACGTCCTGGTTTGGTTTACCTTTGCCTCTGATTGGTCGAGAGGGTGTTGCGAGTTTACTCGACTAATCACAGATCAAAGTCAAGAAAAACCTGTGCAATCCCGAATACTTTCGACAGCAAACTAAAAAATGTTTCAAATATCCAATGTCTGTTTTTGTCTTTTACTTGACCGAGGCAAGTCTAACGACACATAAAAACAGAACGAAGCCAGTATCAACCCATTTTTTCCCGTAAATAAAGGTTTGGGAAAAACAATTGTATTTAGATCTTCAGGCCAAAAGTCATCAAGGTTCAGTGCTCCTCGGATGTATAATTATAGCTGTAACTCTTGCATGACTCTGATCTTCATCTTCGTTTCCAAAACGACCACAACTGAATGCCTTTTTGAAGGCCTGTTTAAACTGCGGATTAGTTATCCCATAGATGATTGGATTTACAACACTACTGGAGAACAACAAATACACAGATACCCTAAGCACTTTATGTGGAATATGCCCTCCAACAGTGATTATAAAACAGACTAATCCCATTGGACCCCAGGTAATTAAAAAGAAACAAACCACTGTGAAACAACTCTTCAAAACATCGATGTCAGTACGATGAAACCTTTGTGCACCGACGCCATTTTGTACAACATTGGCGTTGACATTATCCGTGCTTTCTTTAACTGTGCGATAAATTTTCCAGTAGGAGTAAATTATCGCACAGGTTGTCACGTTGAAGACCCCTGCATGCAATATGAGAAAAGAAACGTCTTCATTCCTCCAGTTGAAGACACAAATAAAGGAATCTGAGTCGAAGCTCATTTTTCCCCATCCGTACAATGGAGGCGTAGCTAGTAGCACAGAAACCAGCCAGACAAAACCAGAGTACAACCAAGCAACTCTTTTACTGGGAAAGAACTTCTTATACAAAGCTCGCTTGACGACTTTTACGTATCTATTCAGAGCAATTAAACCCAAATTGAGCAAGGAGGCCAAACCCATGGTTTGTAGTACTGATGCAGAAAATTCACACCATTCTTGGTCCAAATTCCACTTTCCCGTGTACAAGCTCGTTATCCAGAAAGGCATGCTAAGGGTCGCCATCAAGACATCAGTCAGTGCAAGATTGTGAATGAAAATGTTGGTGATGGTTTGCATCTCAGAGTATCTATTAATAACATAAACAACCAGCACATTACCAAGTACGGAAGCGAGGCAAACCAGAATAGCGAAAGTTACTTCCAAAACAATTTCTCCTCTCGAGCGATTGAGAGGATCTTGGGAAATCGTTTGAGACCGCATCCTCATCCGTAATCCAAGCTGCAGTAAATATGTAAATGATATATCAACAACAATATCGGGAAGACAAAGCTATTACGTGGATCCATCATAAAAGTTACAATGTACAACTTTCTGATTTAGGCAAATGAAACTTTACAATAATCTTCTTTTCATTTTTGTTATTGAAACTGAGCCAACACTCAGCAGAGCTCACAATACATCGCCTCCATATTCCTCAATGGATTTTTACAATTTCAGGAGTAACAAAGGGCATTTTTTCCATGGTCATCCTTCATGATCTTCAATAACATAAAATGCCTAAATGTTATATAATACTCACGTTTCTTAATTCACTGAATCTCTCAAACTCAGTTCGAAACCTGGTTAAAATCTTTTTAACTTGCGGCTGGCTTAATGTTCCAAGATGCTGAGATTATCAAGCTACTTCAGAGAAAAGGGTTGATTGCTAAGATTTCCATTTTACAGTGGACTTAAATATGGTTTTATTGAATCCAAGAGAGCCATTATCACTAATTATATTTATATCCCTTTTTGCTCATAATCCTTTGTCAGTTATTCTTTTGTATGAGGAGTAAAGTAAGTGGTCGAAAAAAGAAAAGCGAAAAGAAAAAACAGCTTTCGTTTGTTCAGTAAAGAAAAATATTTACCTCTACTGCGCAAACAGTTGAAAGCAAGTAGAAGGAAACAACTTCGTTCTCAGTTTTTGCCGTTTGCAAGAGTTATCTAATTACTTAGGCTATGTTCCTCTCTGATCGTGATTAGAACTCCTTTGTTTTCCCAATCAGATAAATCACTTTAAATCAAAAGCTCACGGAATTATGCCCCCTTGTCGGTATATTAGTTGTCTGTTTAAAGTGAAAAAGCTTTGGCGTACTTGTAACAAAAGACATGATAGAAGGAAAATGACTCTGAACAGTTTGGATATTGGAGTCACAATTAAAGTGATTTATTTTGATCTGAACAGCATAAGAAATATAGAGTCTTAATGGGATTTACCGATAGCCGTAAAACGGTTGAAATTAAGCCGATTGGCGGAGAAATTGACAAATTATGACCGACAGTTGTTTAAAAAAAAAGATGACTTTCTTTCTGATAAAAGGGGCCAACCCAAATTATCTTCTGGAGACGAGAAACACGCATGTCAGAAATTCACTTGGCGAATGGCGAAAGTTACTTCCAAAACAATTTCTGCTCGCAAGCGATTAAGGGGATCTTGGGACATCGTATGAGACATTCTCGTCTGTAATCCAAGCTGCATTAAAACTGAACAAAAAAATCAAGAACAATCTCAATTTCGGGAAGAAAGGCTATTACGTGGATCCTTCAGAGAACTTTCAATGTACAACCTTAGGCTTTGGGCAAATTAAACTCTGCAATCATCTTTTTCTCGTGTTTCTTGTTTAAACTAAGCAAACATTACGCAGGGCTCGCAGTGCATCGGCTTCACTTTCCTCGATGGACCTTTATAATTTCACGATTAATGTAAATTATTTTCTCCACAGTCTTCCTTCAGGTATCTTCAATAAACATAATGCAAAAATATTTCTTCAGAGAAAGCTCAGATAATACTCACGATTTTCAATTCCTTGAACCTCCGAAAACACAGTCTAAAAACCTGGCTAAGATCTTTTTACCTGCCGCTGGCTTTATTTTCAAGGATGCTGAAACCATCAAGCTCTTTCAGCGAAAGGGAATGATTGCAGCCGACTTAAATACGGTTTATTGAATTCAAGAGAGCCATTATCACTAATTATCTTTAAATTCATTTTCCTCATAATCCTTTGTTATTTATTCTTTTGTATGAGTAGTCAAGGTAGAAGCTGAAAAAAAAAAACGAAAAGTAAAAAGGGAGAACAGCTTTCGTTTTCTCAGCAAAGGACAATCTTTACCCTTTACTGTACAAACATCTGAAAACTGCAGAGGGAAATAACGTCATTCTCAGCTTTTGAAGTTTGTAAGAGCCACCTATGTCAAGTTTATGTTCCTCTTTAATCGTGATTAGAACTCCTTTGTTTTCCCAATCAGATAAATCACTTTAAATCAAAAGCTCACGGAATTATGCCCCCTTGTCGGTATATTAGTTGTCTGTTTAAAGTGAAAAAGCTTTGGCGTACTTGTAACAAAAGACATGATAGAAGGAAAATGACTCTGAACAGTTTGGATATTGGAGTCACAATTAAAGTGATTTATTTTGATCTGAACAGCATAAGAAATATAGAGTCTTAATGGGATTTACCGATAGCCGTAAAACGGTTGAAATTAAGCCGATTGGCGGAGAAATTGACAAATTTTAACCGACAGTTGTTTAAAAAAAAAGATGACTTTCTTTCTGATAAAAGGGGCCAACCCAAATTATCTTCTGGAGACGAGAAACACGCATGTCAGAAATTCACTAACATGGAAGCGAAACTAAGAATAAAAAAATCCTCTTAGAAGACAACGCTTTCCGACTTAACCAATGAGTCATTTTAACTCTTATGCCATCACGTGCCCATCTTTGATATTTTTCATAGTATTTGGGTACATTATATTTTTGGGTCAAACATCAATGATGAGTGGTGTGTGAAATATAAGAAAAAAATTTGCAGCGATACGAAACAACATAGCTATAGAAATCCCGCTTATGGGTCACAAAGCTTTAGTTTTAACATTAGGGCCGAGGAATCGTACAGCTTTATAGATGGAACGCTCACAGACACCAGTCATCGCATTAGATCAGTCACTGTTTGCTTTAACAAAGCAAATTCAATGGATCATCGTCGAGTTCAGTGAAGTAAACCTTGTCCTAATGCTTGGGGGATTTCACATGGAGATGGCGTCCTTGAAGTGGCTGTGTGGTAGTGGATGGAAGGAAGTTATGTGCAACGCTGGAGTAGCAACACAGGAGGAAGCTGAGTCATCCCTTTCGCCAACCATGTAACCCGTACACGATGTGCACACCAGGTGACAGCTGCAAGTCTGCATATTCTGATGAATAAAGCCTACAATGAATATCAAGCCAAATCAAGAGAGAACGAGCAAGAGAACATGTTTTCCAAAGAAGAATGGAAATATGAAATGGCAAAGAAGTCACCACAGTTTCAGAACTGGTCCTCACTGCTCACACTAGAAGTAATCTGTTTGCGCCTTATCAGAGCCTTCCAAAAAGGTGGCTTCCCCACGTACATCGATGCCTTGCGAGCGATACTGCCATGAATGTTTGTGATGGACCATTCTAATTATGACAGTTGGCTTTCGGTTCACTACAGGGACATGTATGTCCTTCCATTCACGCATCCAGGTACGTACAGGTATTTCAGCCAAGGCTACTTTGCTGTGCACAAGATCACGGAGCTGTTTTCTGTCATAGCCTTTGATCATGCGCACGAGCAGGAGAGTGCTAAAGTTAATGGGGAAGGAGGCACAGTTTGTCTCACGGAGAATCCATCAGCTTTGAGAAGATGGATGGTGGAGGTCCTGAGCTCTCCGGGATGATTCAAGAGTTCGAATTTAGTGACAATCCAACAGAGGAAAATGACCATCATGAGTAGAAGTCAGGTACCAAGAGTGCATTCTGCAAGGAGGTACTGAATACTCTATCTTCATTTCAAGAACTTTGCAGCCCGGTCCTAGAAGGAGTAGGAAACCTGGTGGCGATCCATACCAGGGAAATCGTGGATGATACGGTGGTACTAGCATCAACAAGAATTCCTTCTGACTGAAAAGGCTTTGCGTGAGTCGACGGTAACAAGGACAACCTTTTCAAACTCATTGCAAACAAGGTATGTATCTGATATTGCCTACTTTTGTAACAAAAAAAAAACGGAGGTGAGCTTAATCGCGCCTTGCACACATGAAGAAGCAGACACTCGCCTAATGGTCCATATACTTGATGCAGCCTCATGCGGACATCGACGAATTAGAATAAGAATAAAGATACAGATGTTGTTGTAGTTGCAATTTCAGTGGCTATCACTGTTCCAACAAATGAACTCTGGATCACTAATGGATCTGGAAAGAATGTACAGAATATCCCTGCACATACAATAGCAATGCTCCTGGGTCCTGATAAAGCCTCGACCCTACCAATATTCCATGCGTTAACTGGGTGTGATACTGTTTCGTTTTTCGGAGGGCGTGGAAAAAACGGCTTGGGATGTATAAAAAAGTGTCTCCTAAACTAACACCACCGCTAAACGTCCTCAAGGCATCACCACAAGAGATCACAGAGGATGCATGCCTGTGCTTGAGAGGTTTGTTGTCCTTTATCATGACCGAACAAGCAGCCTTACGAAAGTGAACGAGGCGCAGGCCTCAAAGTCTTAGCTTTGGAAAAGAAAAGGCGAAGTTACATGAATGAATTAAAGATTTTATTAGCTGAACGTGAAAGAAGATTGAAGATAAAGCGTCTGACTCTGCGTCGTTCTTGTAAAATGAAAAGATTAGAGATGAAGATACCGCTAGATAGTCTAGAGGAAAATATTTTGTGAAGTTTTTATATGAAATAATTCATATTTGTACTGCGGTTGTAGATGAAAGTGAAATGTGATCATCGCAGTAAATTTTCCAATTTAAGCAATTGGAAAGAAGAAGCCTGAAAAAAATCATCAGGGCTTCAACGGGATTCGAACCCGTGACCTCCGCGATACCGGTGCGATGCTCTACCAACTGAGCTATGAAGCCACACATTGGGAGCGAGGTCAATTTATTGAGTTCATATCTTCCCGTGCAGTGAAATGATGTGAAGTTTTTATATGAAATAATTCATATTTGTACTGCGGTTGTAGATGAAAGTGAAATGTGATCATCGCAGTAAATTTTCCAATTTAAGCAATTGGAAAGAAGAAGCCTGAAAAAAATCATCAGGGCTTCAACGGGATTCGAACCCGTGACCTCCGCGATACCGGTGCGATGCTCTACCAACTGAGCTATGAAGCCACACATTGGGAGCGAGGTCAATTTATTGAGTTCATATCTTCCCGTGCAGTGAAATGATGTGAAGTTTTTATATGAAATAATTCATATTTGTACTGCGGTTGTAGATGAAAGTGAAATGTGATCATCGCAGTAAATTTTCCAATTTAAGCAATTGGAAAGAAGAAGCCTGAAAAAAATCATCAGGGCTTCAACGGGATTCGAACCCGTGACCTCCGCGATACCGGTGCGATGCTCTACCAACTGAGCTATGAAGCCACACATTGGGAGCGAGGTCAATTTATTGAGTTCATATCTTCCCGTGCAGTGAAATGATGTGAAGTTTTTATATGAAATAATTCATATTTGTACTGCGGTTGTAGATGAAAGTGAAATGTGATCATCGCAGTAAATTTTCCAATTTAAGCAATTGGAAAGAAGAAGCCTGAAAAAAAATCAGGGCTTCAACGGGATTCGAACCCGTGACCTCCGCGATACCGGTGCGATGCTCTACCAACTGAGCTATGAAGCCACACATTGGGAGCGAGGTCAATTTATTAAAATATTTTGTTGGCATGAATTTTAATACTTCTGATATCCGAATGCGTAGCTAGTGATTCCGTCTTAATGGATGTATTTAAGTAGTTGAACTTGCGGAAGCGGGTCCCTCGAGGACGCACATACTGCTAAGCTTTACAATGTAACGCATCTTATTATAACATTACACATGCTGGCGATATCAGGGTAATTGATTCTTTGATCTTGTGAAAAGCTACGAGAATATCGTTAAAAATTTTACTGCTTACAAATGTTGGGTTTGAACTATATTCCAATGTTTTTTTGCGTTAATCACAAGTTTGACGTCGACTCTTTTTCTGATGTTTTCCATTGTCTTACCGAACACACTGTTATTCATGAACTTGACAAAGTCTTTTTTAAAATGATTTTAGCAACAGTTCTTTTTTGTGTGTTGAAATCAATGTACTGTTTGAATTGTAATATTCTGTGAACCTTCTTCAGCTTTAATCCAAGATTAAGATACAGTCGAAGGTTCCTGTAATGAAGTACATATTTTTGTTTTCCAGACAATGTTGGAACTAGTTTTTTTAACCTGTCGCATGCTTATGTTTAACCATTTGAAACCACCGGTTGGAAGATACTGACTCACAGCTCAACCATAGAGATTATTAACGTCCAAATACATGACATGAAGTGTTTCATGTGTTTATTGTTTGCTTTTCCAAATCTGTCAAAAAAATATATGACATACCGCTAGGCATTCCTTTTTCGATGAATTGAAACATGTCAATGTCAGTGATCAGTTCCAGTTGTATATCAGTTATTTTAAACATAGCATCTCAAGACATTCTTGGAGATGTAAATAATGACGTGGATCAAAATTCATTTTTTCCTGGTAGTTTTTATCAATTGTCGGACATCAAAACTCTTGCAACGACAGGTGGTATGCTATCTCTTAATAAGATTTACTAAAAATTTACTAGTCTTGAAATATTTCTTACCTTATTTAGGCTTTGACGAGAAAAGAAATTCTGCTTTTTTCTGAAACAAACCTTGGATTTCTGAGATCCATATTTTAAAGGGAAGTGGGCCACCTCCCTTTAAAATATTCTTGGATCTGCTCCTGGTTTTCACAACAACAGAGGCACAATTTAGGAATACCAACTATCACTTTTTTAGCGTAAGAAACATCGCGCTGAATAATTATGGCGCTAATTGATTAATTTTGAGCCACTAATCAGACAAATCAAAGATCAAATGGAGTCCGACGACCTCTATGACTACGTGCAAAGTTCTTTATTGTCATACACTGTATGACAATAAAGAACTTTGCATTACGTCATTAGCTGCGAGAGTGAAAGCGAAAATCAAGTTTAGTTTTTCCCACGCCTTTTTGAGTGGCTTGGCTCTTTGTTTGTTTTATTTGAGCATTTGACATGAAAAAACAAAGTAAACGGATTTGAATTTGCCTCCCTTTCCAAAACAGAACTCTAAAAGCTGATGGTTTTATCTTGGTGCAGCAAATGAATCGGTCTTATTTTAGGTTTTCTCAAAAATAAAACAGCATATTCACCTTAAGTTTTCCTTGTGTCGGTTTCCCTGTGTTATCGCAAGGGTGCATTAGGGCGAAGTAACGCTCAAATGCGATAGCGACCAGACTAAACACAGATGCAGCTGCTCCTGTCCACATCAAGTTTCTCCTGGTCAAGAATTTACACTGGAATGTTCCTATAACTCCGTCAGGATGCTGGAAAGTGTGGATCAGAACGAACTGTGGCGCTATAAACAGCGCTACCATGATATCAGTAAAAGCCAGATTGACCAGCAAATAGTTCATAGGCGTCCTAGAAATATAATTGACTTCTCTATCTTGCTTCATAGTTTCAAGTTGCTCTCTGTCTCTAAATTTCACCTGTGACAAATTATGTTTTCAAATCCCAAAATAAAACAACGGAACATAACATATCTTCCATCTTTTCAAACAGATATAGAAACTATTTTACGATTGGTTTTAACAGTGCTTAGAAAAATGCCTCTCTTACAATATTATAATATATTCAATCCTTCAGAGGTGATTTATACTCAAGATAAACGTATATTGGATATCACCGCTCTCTCTATCAGTGATCACGGTCTGGGCTAAATCGGTCGACATGATGGATTTTCTTTCTCTTTTCCACTGTAATTTTCTCCAAAACGATTTTGGCTGTGTAATTGAAAGATTCACAGGCCAAGCTACACTAAAAGCCCTGAGTATCCATTCCTGTTGCGTACAAAATTCGTTTTCTTTATCGAAGTCGGACGTCGTAAAGGAAGGTGTGATTGAAATCAATACAGATATCCAAATAACAGGGATTATAACCTGTAGAAACGTTTTAAACCAAGCTTTATTGAGCGCTTTACAGTGGTAGCGTTGGAAACTTGTTTTTTTTTGCTAATTGTCGGACACTAAAACTCTTGCAACGACAGGTGGTATGCTACATCTTAATAGGAGTTGCTAGAATTTGATTTGTCTCGAAATATTTCTTACCTTATTTGGGATTTTGACGTGAAAAAATCTGCTTTTTTCTGAAACCAACCTTGGATCTCTGAGATCTATAGGAGTAGATCCAGGAATATTTTAAAGGGAAGTGACCACCTCCCTTTAGAATATTCTTGGATTGCTCCTGGTTTTCACAACAACAGAGGCACAATTGAGGAATATCAACTTTCACTTTTTTAGCGTAAGAAACATCGCGCTGAATAATTATGGACGCTAATTGATTGATTTTGGACGACCAATCAGACAAATAAAAGATCAAACTACGTATAAAGTTCTTTATCGTCATACGTTACGTCATTTGCTGCGAAAGTGATAGCAAAGATAAAGGTTAGTTTTTCCTACGCCTTTTTGAGTGACTTGGCTCTTTCTTTGTTTTATTTGAGCATTTGACACAAAGAAACAGAGTAAACGGATTGAATTTGCCTGCTTTTCAAGACAGTATTCTGAAAGCTGAAGGTTTTATCTCGGTGTAGGGAATGAATCGGTCTTAATTAACAGTTTTCTTAAACAGAAAACAGGAAACTCACCCTAAGCTTTCCTTGTGTCAGTTTCTCTGTGATATCGTCAAGGTGCATAACAGCGAAGTAACGCTCAAATGCAATAGCGACCAGACTAAACGCAGATGCAGCTGCTCCTGTCTACATCAAGTTTCCCCCGGTCAAGAATTTGCATAGGAATGTTCCTGTAACTCCGTTAGGATGCTGGAAAGTGTGGATCAGAACGAACTGTGGCGCTATAAACAGCGCTACCATGATATCAGCAAAAGCCAAATTGACCAGCAAAAAGTTTATTGGTGTCCTAGAAATAAAAATGACTTCTTTGTTTTGCTTCAAAGTTTCAAGTTGCCCTCTGTATCTTAATTTCACGTCACAAATCATATTTTCAAATCCCAAAATAAAACAACGGAACGTAACATATCTTCCATCTTTTCACACAGATATAAAAACTGTTTTACAATCGGTTTTAACAGTGCGTAGAACTAATGCCTCTTTTACAATACTGATATATATATTCAATCCTTCAGGGGTGATTTACAGTCAAGATAAACGTATATTGGATATCACCGCTTTCTCTATCAGTGAGTCCTTACTTCGAGACTTGATAGCAATAAAGAAATGAAACAAAAAAGCCGAGAAGACGCTTTTATGGTTAACTCGAAAGTAAATATATTTGTGGGTTATCAATAGTACACAGACAGAAGTTTTTTGAAGTGTTTTTTCCTTTCTCGGTCGCTGCTTCGATGTTGTAAAACACATGTAACTGGATCTACCAAAGGTAATGAAACACAGCTTGGTCTTCAGGAAGTTCGATTGATCGCAGAGAAACGCATGTCAATGAATATTGCAGTAAGTCCGAAAGAAGTGAGAAGAAGCTAAAACTTCTTCATAATGACTCACCTCATGCCTTGGTTTTTAATTATAACGACACAAACCCGAGTGTTCCCCACGATGTCTGTTATTATCAGCACAGAAAACACCACAGTGATCACGGTCTGGGCTGAATCGGTCGACATGATGGATTTCCTTTCTCTTTTCGACTGCAATTTTTACCAAAACGTCAGTTGCGTAAGGGCATAAAATTAATGCTTCTGGAAATCCTGAAAGAATGTTCGTGAAAGAAGAATTGTAATTGCAATTTGCAATTTTCCGTACTGTTACTAATGGAAACGGTTTTTTACAAATTGTGGCAGCTTGTAACGGTTAAGCGACCATACCAACTCCAAAATCAGACTGAGCTAAGCTGTAAAAAAGAGCTTTGGACTACGAGTAAATCGAAATTACCGTTTTTCCGACAATCGCAGAAATAGAAAAAAACCCCATTTGCCATGCACAAGAACATGTACCAGTGACGAGGCGAATTGCTTATAAACTGGTACTTACGAAAATCTTGATTAGAGCAAGAAGTATTGTTTACTTCCTTTTAAAAACTGTTTGTAAAATTGCTTGATCGCCTTACATTTCCGGAGAATTACTTTGAGTTTTAGAGGCTCAGAGAACGTGCCACCTTATCCCCATTAAGATGTTGAGTCTGATGTTGAACCTTGCCGCAGTTTTACTAAGAATTTGAAGTTTAGTTAAAAATCCGTATACACCCATCGATGGTTTTCCTATGTCAACGTGAACAAAGGAGATGTCAATGGCGCCAATCAGATTCAAGCTTTTGACTTTCAACTGAAAGGAAAATAAACACTAAGCCAGCTTCATTTTATTTTACTTTAGCGATCCGGATTACAATCGGAAAGAAATAAGTTTATTGGCGACAATGTCAACAGAGCGTGCATAATTGTTATTGTACTAAAGAGGGTGTTTTATTTACCACGCGAACACCTGTTTCTTTGGACCCGATGAGCAAATGTTTGTGACTTCGCAAGAATGAATATTCTGTGAATTGGAAAACGCTGTACCTCTTGCTAAGTACCGTATAAGTCCAACTGTATTCATGAGAAAATGAAAAAAATGATCGTCAATTAATAACTTTATTATACTTTTCTAAATTGCTCGCGAACTTGTCCACTTTGTATTTTACAGCATGCGTAAAAGCCGTTCTAACCCATTTCATTTAAGATTCAATGTCGAAATGACATTTTCGTTAGTGGTGTAGTAGTTGGCGGTTCGAGCCCAATTTCACAAATCGTGCTCAAACTCGCTAACCACTATTCTACTTACCATATTATGGTAATTATTTGGTGAAATTGTACTGTAATAAAGACACAGAATTCCGAGAAATCCAGGATATTTCATTTGTTAGAAATTGACGAACTACCCACGCATTGACGTCATTGAATAAACAGGAAGTTGATGACTCATCAATGGGACCCTCCCGAGGAAGTTGCTCGTCACATTTAATAATAGGTAATAGATAATAGCTCAGTTCCAAGAATAAAAATCTTATCGAGTTTTATTCATCCGACTGTCACGATTCTGTGAACTCAAAAGGGTTGTTTATTGTGCGAACTCGACTGCCGCCACGTGTGTATTCCTTGTCTTCCTAAGTCTTCTAAATATATAGATGATCATCGGCCCAGTGGCATGACCGTGTAACGCAATATCACGACATCTTCCCCTTTTTACAAAGTTTATCTTCAAAAGTTAATTAATACTTAATGTTCGGTTTCGATCACTGTTCAAATCACTTAAAATCGATAAAACATTGTTCTTCATTGAAATCATAAAAAGATAGAAACAGAACCCAACAACTATTTAGCGGCTCAATCATTCAATGTTCAGTTCATATGGTAATCCTGATGCCACAAAGGCGGTCGACGTCTGCGTTCTGATCGACGAGTTTCAATCCTTTGTGGCTCAAGCTCAGTTCCCATCTCATTTTCAGGTGGCATTCTCTCTGTTTTGGTCTCGCCATGGAACTCCGGTGGAGGAGGTCCTGGCTCTGTCAGATTTGGCGCCGGTTTGAGGGTAGACTCGGGCGGAGTTAGTTCTACCAGACTCATAGGTGGTGCTGTTTCCGGGGTCAGGCGCAGTTGCCGACGGTTGCGTCGGTATCGCCTGCCGCAAACTTCAACTTCATAAGACCTGTTCCCCAAGGCTTTCATGCAGGTCCCCAGACTCCATTCCTCCCTTCCGGGAAGCCGCATCCTGATGGCCTGTCCACACTTTAGTGCCTCTAAAGGGCGAAACTTTTTGTTGTATTGTTTAGCTTGTCTTTTCTTGCGCTCAGCTAATTTGGTGGCTGTTTCCTGGTGTGATGGCTGCCGCAGGAGCGTTTCATGGGTTGGTAAGAAAGTGCGTGTGCGGCGTCCCATCAGTCTCTGTACGGGTGATGTTCCTAGACCCTCTGTCGGGGTGTTGCGCCAATCAAGAAGGGCTAACAGCGGGTCTTGCCCATCCGCTTTCGCTTTCGTCATCAAGTTCTTGCAGGTCTTCACGGCATTCTCGGCGCGGCCATTTGACTGGGGGTAACGGGGGCTCGAAGTTCTATGTTCAAACTGCCATTCTCTCACGAATGCACTGAACACCGATGACGTAAACTGAGGTCCGTTGTCGGTAATAAGCACGTCTGGTATCCCATGGCGGGCGAATTGTACTTTACACGCAGCTATCACGCTAGCAGATGTGGCCACCTTAACCTCCTGGACTTCAAAGAACCCACTCCAGTAGTCGACTAGGACAAAGAAATGTTGTTGCCCAAGGTCAAAAAAATCGGCACCTAGCATCGACCAGGGACGCGACGGGATCGGATACGGTTGCAATTCCTCGCGGCACTGATCTGGCTGATACGACTGGCAGATTGAGCATTTGGAAACAAAATCCTTTACTTCCGAACTCATGAGGGGTCAATAGAGGACCTCCCTAGCGCGACGTAAACACCCTTCGATTCCAATATGTGATCGGTGAATTTGCTTCAACATTTCTTTTCTCAGGGAAGGGGGTACCAGCAATCGCTCCCCCAGGAATACTAGTCCCTTGTCTTCTATAAGCTCACTTCGTTTGTCATAGTAAGGCGTCAGCTCAGGGGTACAGGACTTCCTTGACACTGGCCATTCACCCTTGATTGCTCCGATTAGCTTTTGCATCACTGGGTCCCTGGCAATCTCGTTTCTGAATTCAGCGAGCCTGTATGGTGCAATCGAGAGGTTTTCTGAATGATCTATCTCGGCAAGTGTACAGATCAGACTTGTATCGTGCTTGGAGGCTTCGGTGGTGTTGCGGTATGCTCGACTCAGTGCATCTGATACCCACATAAGTTCCCCTTTTTTATACTGCACATCCAGGGAGTAATTCTGAAGGGCCATCAGCATTCTCTGGAGTCTCTTTGGTGAGTTGTGTATTGGCTTGGTAAAAACTGCCCTTAGTGGTTCGTGGTCAGACTCGATGTGTACAACTTCGCGTCCCAGTATGTATTGATTGAACTTGTCGGTTGACCACACTATGGCGAGGAGCTCTTTCTCGATTTGAGCGTAACGCGTTTCGGTGTCGGTCAGAGCTCGCGAGGCAAAGGCAACGGGCTGACCCTTTTGCATCAGTACTGCACCTAGACCCGTTATGCTGGCATCGCATTGGATTGTCACTTCTTCAGTAACATCATAGTATTTCAGTACCGGGGCCTTGGCCAAGTATTCTTTGACTGTGGTAAATGCTTTCTCATGCTGTGCAAGCCAACACCACTCGACGTCCTTGTCCTCAAGCCTTCGCAACGGTTCTGTCATGTCGGACAGGAGTGGCAAGAATTTGGCCAGATAATTGACCATCCCCAAAAACCTCTTCAGGCCTTTCACATCAGTCGGCGGTGGCATATCCAAAATAGCTTCAACTTTGGCTGGGTCTGCCTTTAGACCCTCAGGAGTCAAGAGGTGGCCCATGAAACGCACTTCGGTTTGAGATCTTTTCAGCTTGAGTTTGTTGAGCTTGAGGTTCCACTCCCGGCATTTCTTGAAGAACGCACGTTCGTTCTTTTCAAGGCTCGAGTTGACCTCTGCGTCAGTTTCGCCAAATCCAGCGATGAGGAAGTCGTCAGCGATAACTTCAACTCCTTCTAAATTTTCTACGAATTCATGCATGCGTCGCTGCCAAACTTCAGGCGCACTTGAGATACCAAAAGGCACGCGGGCCCATCTATAACGCCCAAAAGGCGTATTGAACGTTGTCAGGAAACTAGAAGCATCGTCTAAGAGGATTTGGTGGAAACCATCCTTGGCGTCACAAAGAGTAAATTTCTTGGCACCTGTTAAGCGGGAGGCCACTTCATCGATAGTCGGCAACTGGTAATGCTCTCGCCGAATGGCACGATTTAAATCTCTCGGGTCAATACAGATGCGTACTTTGTTTGGCTTCACTATGGCCAACATGCTGGATACCCACTGCGTCGGTTCTGTTACTGGAATAATAACTTTACGATCAACAAGTTCGTCCAGCTTGTTTTTGATGCATGGACGCAAGGCTACTGGCACTCGCCTTGGTGCGTGGACAACTGGTTGCGCCTGTTCGTCTATGGCTATTTTGTATGTTCCCGGTAGGGCCCCTAATCCGTCGAATACGTCCTCATACTCTTCGAGCAAGGAGGCTTTGGGACACTTGACGTGTAATGCTAGGACGTCACAATTATGCAAACTCACAAAGCCAAGATTGAGGCTGGTGTTCAATGATAAAATCGGTTGATAGTCTCCGTCTAAGATGTTAAACTCCATTGACCTCCGCTGTCCACGGGACCACACAGGCACGGTAGCTTTACCAGCAATTTTGCGGCGATCCCCTGTGTACGAGACTATTTCCTTTTGGCATGGTTTGAGGCGATGAAGGAGGGTGTCCCCAGTGATTTGCTTGTATAATTGGGCCGGGAGAATGTCGCACTGCGACCCAGTATCTATTTGAAACTGGACTTCTGTCTTGGGATCTGGCCCATAAATGTGGAGTTTGACCACTGCCAATTTTTCCTGGCCTTTGCTCTTACTAGTAGTAGCACCAATGTAGTAGGGGTCGTTTCCCATGTCGACGGCTTCGTGGACCGCCGAAACTCTACTTTTCACTCCTCGGGGATTAGCGCGACATTTATTCGCAAAATGATTCATACTCCCACAGTTAAAACATGTTCTTCCATACGCGGGACAATGACGTCCATGCACCATTCCGCAATTTCCACATTCTTTAGACGGTCTTCTAAATGCTTGTGACTTAAGTTGTCGTTCTTCTTCAGGTTTTTCTGCCGATCCCGCCTTCCGTAACGCATGAACTGCAGTGTCTCCTCCAGCCATTAGCTTTACTTGCTGTTGGGTCTGTTCTGACGACTTAATAATGTCAACTGCTTGTAGGAGAGATAAATCATTCAAACGGAGAAGTCTCTCGCGGACGCGATCATCCTGTATGCCTAGCACGAGGCGGTCACGCAAAATTTCATCTGGTGTGATTGTATCGTGTGCACAGTTTTTTGCGATCGTTCGAAGCTCCGTAAGATACGTCGAGATGTTTTCGCCTGGTTCCTGGTTTCGGTTGTTGAACCTATAGCGTTCATATATGACCTGTGTCCTAGGAATGCAGAATTCGTCGAACTTCTTCAGGACTTGTGAAATGTCGTCTGCGTTTTTGTCTTCGTTCCAAATAAAGGTATCGTGGGCTCTGACGCCATCCTCGCCTATAATGCTTAGTAATGTCGACACATGAACTATGCCCTCTTGTTTATATACACCAGTAGCGATTTCGTAGCGCTGCCACGCTGCTTTCCACGATTTCCATGCGGTGGCTAAATTGTCGTCAAAATTAAGCGCTTTCGGCGGGGGCAAATTTGACGGGGGAATAAAAACTTGAGTCGGCGCTGGTGGCACAACTATGGATGCTTCAGCTGCTTCTGTCATCTTTAGGGGTGAACAGATCCCACTTCTGACACCATGTCACGATTCTGTGAACTCAAAAGGGTTGTTTATTGTGCGAACTCGACTGCCGCCACGTGTGTATTCCTTGTCTTCCTAAGTCTTCTAAATATATAGATGATCATCGGCCCAGTGGCGTGACCGTGTAACGCAATATCACGACACTGACTTAGAGGTCGACGTTTGTACCTTGCAACCCAAGGATCCCGGGAAAGCTTTAAAACAAGAAATACGATTGAATGGGACTCTGGGAAGAAGTTTAAAGGGGTAGTTAGAATTTTATCATCCTCATACCAGTGCATCAGACTTATGAGAGATTTTGCTTTTGAATTTCAAATTTTTGTTTGCTTTTATCTTTATGCTTACTGCAACTCAAATGACAGACGAGAATGTCTCAAAAAATTTCCAAGATCCTCTAAGTCGCTCGAGAGCGGAAATTTCTTTGGTGACAACCTTCGCCATTCTGATCTGCCTCGCTTTCACACTTGGTTATGTGCTGGTTCTTTACATTGTCAATAGATACTCCGAGATGCAAACCATCACCAATATTTTCATTCACAACCTTGCACTGACTGATTTCCTCATGGCGACCCTTAACGCACAGTTCTGGATAACGAGTTTATACACTTGAACGTGGAAATTGAGCCAGGAATGGTACGAAATTTCCACATCAGTGCAATGATATATTGGTTTTTTGCTTTCATGTTCAATATAGGCTTAATTGCCCAAAAAAGATTCATTAAAATCGTCAATACAGCCTTGTATAACAGCCTTGTATAAATTCTATTCAGATGCCTTTGTTTATACTTTCAACTGGGAGGGAAGACAATATTTTTCGTCATATTTATTGCAAGGTCTTGTCGTGTTCACTGGTGGAGTACTGTGCTCTGGGGCCCTTAGCAACAAAAGACAAGCTTTCTTCATCTCTAAACAGGAAAATTTAACAGATATTATGCGCTCTAACTGCAAATAAAACAGTGATCACCGAGAAAGAAAAAAAAAATACTCTTTAGCACTTTTTTTTGTTCCTTTATATACCCCGAGGAAAGAGTGAACTAACCTGGTTACACTATTAATCACAAAGAAAAAATCATGATTGTAATGGTATTTTATAGGGAGATGGAAAAGGAAAATTACATTACATACAAAAAACCAAATGTTCAAACAGGACAAACCGACCTAGAATGACTTAATTTTCCAACGAACACTAACATAACCCGAAACTTCCACGATGACACGCAAAACTTTTTAACGTGCCATCACGATCTATAATTAAATGATAGATATTCAGGACAAACGTCATCAAGTTTCATTGCTCCTCGGATGTATTATTACTGCTGCAACTCTTGCATGACTTTGATCTGTATTATCGCTGCCATAACGACCACAACTTTTTGAAGGCCTCTTTAAACTGCGGATTCATTATCCCATAGATGATTGGGTTTACAAGACTACTGGCGAAAAACAAATACACAGATACCTTACGCACCTCATGTGGTAAGTAGCCACCACTAGTTATTGTAAAAGTGCATACGGCTGTAGGAAACCATGTAATTAAAAAGAAACAAACCACTGTAAAACAACTCTTTAAAACATCGATGTCAGTACGGTGGAATCTCGTTGCGCCGACGCCATTTTGAAGAACATTGGCATTGACATTATCTGTGCTTTCTTTCACTGTTTGGTAAATTTTCCAATAAGAGTAAAATATAGCAACCATTGTCACGTCGAAGAACCCTCCAAGCAATATGACAAAAGAAAAGTGTCCATCCTTCCAGCTGAATATGCAAAGTAAAAAGTCTGAGTCAAAGTTCATTTTTCCCCATCCATACAATGGAGGTGTGGCGAATAGCACAGAAACCAGCCAGACGAGACCACAGTACAACCAAGCTGCTCTTTTACTTGGGAAGAACTTGATATAAATGGTTCGCTTGACGACTTTCATGTATCTGTTCAGGGCAATTAAGTCCATGATGAGCGAGGTGGCCAAACCCATAGTATGTTGTACTGTTGCAGAAACTTCACACCATTCCTGGCTCAGAATCCACTTTCCCGAGTATAAGCTCGTTATCCAGAACGGCATGTTAAGGGTCGCCATGATAATATCAGTCAGTGCAAGATTGTGAATAAGAATGTTGGTGATGGTTTGCATCTCAGAGTATTTATTTACGACATAAACAACCAGCACATTACCAATTACGGAAGCAAGGCAAACCAGAATGGCGAAAGTTACTTCCAAAACAATTTCTGCTCGCAAGCGATTAAGGGGATCTTGGGACATCGTATGAGACATTCTCGTCTGTAATCCAAGCTGCATTAAAACTGAACAAAAAAATCAAGAACAATCTCAATTTCGGGAAGAAAGGCTATTACGTGGATCCTTCAGAGAACTTTCAATGTACAACCTTAGGCTTTGGGCAAATTAAACTCTGCAATCATCTTTTTCTCGTGTTTCTTGTTGAAACTAAGCAAACATTACGCAGGGCTCGCAGTGCATCGGCTTCACTTTCCTGGATGGACCTTTATAATTTCACGATTAATGTAAATTATTTTCTCCACAGTCTTCCTTCAGGTATCTTCAATAAACATAATGCAAAAATATCGCTTCAGAGAAAGCTCAGATAATACTCACGATTTTCAATTCCTTGAACCTCCGAAAACACAGTCTAAAAACCTGGCTAAGATCTTTTTACCTGCCGCTGGCTTTATTTTCAAGGATGCTGAAACCATCAAGCTCTTTCAGCGAAAGGGAACGATTGCAGCCGACTTAAATACGGTTTATTGAATTCAAGAGAGCCATTATCACTAATTATCTTTAAATTCATTTTCCTCATAATCCTTTGTTATTTATTCTTTTGTATGACTAGTCAAGGTAGAAGCTGAAAAAAAAAAAAACGAAAAGTAAAAAGAGAGAACAGCTTTCGTTTTCTCAGCAAAGGACAATCTTTACCCTTTACTGTACAAACATCTGAAAACTGCAGAGGGAAATAACGTCATTCTCAGCTTTTGAAGTTTGTGATAGCCACCTATGTCAAGTCTATGTTCCTCTTTAATCGTGATTAGAACTCCTTTGTTTTCCCGATCAAATAAATCACTTTATATCAAAAAATTGGGGAACCATGCCCCTTTGTCGGTACATTAGTTGTCTGTTTGATGTGAAAATGCTTTGACGTACATGTAACAAAAGACATGATGGAAGGGAAATGACGCAGAACATTTTGGATATTGTAGTCATAATTAAAGAGGATTGATATTAGTTTTGCCCTAGATTGGCTAAAATTTCAACCGTTAGCCGTAAAAGCCATCTGGCAAAGATAAATTAAAGTGGGGTGTCGTCAAACTAAAACCAAAGTTATCAAAACAATCAACCAAATCGAAGGAACATACCCTGATCGCTCAATGAAATAATCAACGAGGTTAATTACCACCGGTCATTTAGAATAATAAATTTCCGGTTAAAAACTCTTAAAAGCTTTTTCACTTTAAATAGACAGTTCAGTAGTCTACCGACAGATAGGAAATGATTCTGTAAGTCTTTTAATTAAAGTAATTTATTTGATTCTGGGGCAACTGAGGAGATATCGATGTAACCGCTAGCTCGAAAGAACAATATAGATACGAGGGTGGCTCAGAAGAACGGTAAACATCGAGGTTTCCTCCTTTGCCGGCTTTCCGCTTCTTGCGTAGAAGAACAATACAAATTTAATTTTAATGTTAATAATATGAAAACATGAAAAAATTACTCAGTTCTGATTGGTTAAGATAAATGCAGTTTTCAGGTAATTCAATGCAGAAGAGGGTTAATTCATTGCAAAGAAGTAAAAAACCAGACATTCTGTTCGGTCACTAATCAAAGAAACTCACAGATAGCCAATCAAATGCGAAGCTTGGATGTCGCGACATTTGGATATGCTGAGAATTTGCGAGCGAAATAATGGCCGGCATGTTGAGTAGGTTTTCTTTCGCCACCGCAACAAGAACATAGCAGCTGAAAAACAGATCTAACAATGAAAACAGTGTAATAAGCAGTGCTTTTTGGTTTTCGGTTCAAAAAATGTAGTGTGAATTGCCGAGGAAATCAAAAATTACGAGCCGACCCAGGTTAACACATTGCTCGAGCGATTCTACGCCGAAATAAAAAACAAACATGGTCAAACCTCGCACTGAAACCTTGAACTGTTTAGCCGGACCTTGAACTATTTTGCGCCTTAAAGGAATGAAAATATCGTTGTATAATACTGTTTTGATCGTACGCGGTTGTTTTGACCGAACGCACAATGTCACTTCAAAGGTTTGAATAAATATTTTTGCACTTGATGCGCGCTCCTTGCTTCTGCATAATTATGATAAACTATCTCATTTTTTTTTTCACGTATATTATAAATACGTAATCACATGATGTTTCTCTTGCAATTTGGAATAAATAAGCATGTTAAAAAATTAATGTTAATTTTTTCAAAGACCACAAATTGCACGAGCCCGTAGGGCGAGTGCAATTTTGTTAGTCTTTGAAAAAATTTTCTCGTGTTTATTTATTCCAAATTGCACTCGAAATCATGTGATTAATTATACAAATACCAAAGATATTTTGATCCTTTCGCTTTTTTTAAATTTTAAATCTTCTCGTCAGAGTACCGAATAACTAATACATGATCATGAGAGAGTTCTGACTTGAAATAAATCACTGATGATGGCTTGAGAAATGCGATAAAATGAGGCTCTAGGAAGAAGAACTTTAAAGGGGTAGTTAGAATTTTATCGTCCTCGTACTAGTGCATTAGACTTTTGATATATTTTGGTTTTGAATTTTAAATGTTTGTTTGGTTTTATTTTTATGTTTCTTGCAACTCGAGTGACAAACGAGAATGTCCCCAAAAATGTCCAAGATCCTCTTAAGGAGGTAATCTTCGCCATTCTGATCTGCCTTACTTCCATATTTAGTGATGTGCTGGTTCTTTTTGTTGTTAATTGACACTCAGAGATGCAAACCCTCACCGACATTTCATTCTCAATTATCTTGCACTGACTGATATCCTCATGACGACCCTTAGCACACCGTACTGAATAACGAGCTTGTACACGGGAACGTGGGATTTGAGCCAGGAGTGGTGTGTAGTTTCCGCATCGGTGTTAGCTACAATGGTTTTGCCTTCATGTTAGATATGGGTTCAATTACCCTAAACGGACACATTAAAATCGTCAAGGCAGCCTTGCAGTTGTATATCAAGTTCTCCCCCAGTAAAGGAGTTGCTTCCTCCTACTGTCAGACCTCCATTGTACTGATAGGTAAAAATGAAATTCGACTCATACGTCTTTGTCTATACTTTCAACCGAAAGGAAGGACAATTTTTTTCCGTCATATTGATAGCGAGGCTCCTCAACGTCATAGCATGTGCGATACTTTACTCCTATTAGAAAATTCATTGATGAAGAATTAAGATGTTAACCTTAACAATCATTTTTTTCTCATCGAATTATGTGTACTCTGCAACTCCATCTTCTCGTGCTTGTCGCAGAGTGAACGAAACCGTGTTGTCGAAGATTGTAGATGTGACTCTTAGAGATGCTAGTTAACCGAAAGATACTGCGCGTTTAGTGTGCCGCTTTCTATGCCATCTCCATACGTGGCAACAAAGCTGATCTTCTCTTGTAATTTAGTTCGTGACTCGAGTCAGTGTTATTTCAAAGACTCATATTATTATTTTTTATCTCGAGCGAAGGACTTTGCCTAAATGAAGGGGCAGTTTAGTGAAGGGGCGGGGTAAAATGTGTTTACGCCCGCTCGCACGCTCGCGTAGTCGTTCAAAATGTATAGTTGTCTCTTTTTTTTCATTTGATTCAATTCCCTCTAAATTGATAATAACGATGTAACCACTATCCTGAGAGAACAATAAAGAGACAAAAGTGGCTTTTACTGGCTTTCATCTGTTTGCGCAGAAGAACTATTCAGATTTATTTTTAGTTTAAATACCAAAGTATTTTTGTTCCTTTCGCTCTTTTTCTTAATTTTAAAAGCTGCTCTTCAGAGTAGAAGGTAACTGATAGGTAATTATGTGACACTTCGAACTTCAAGTAAATCACTGATAATGGCTTGAGTTCCGAATTCACTAAATCCATACTAAAGTCGGAAATCTTAGCAATCATTCCATTCGCTAAATTCGATACAAGATTACAGTGTCCGTGAACTTGAAACAGTATAAGTAGAAAACTTTGCAATGTCTGAGCATTCTTTAAAAGCGTTGACTTCGCACCATGTTTATCAAAGATCCCTCACAGGAACAATATGTAGAAAATCCATAAACACTATCACTCCTGGTATTGTACTAGGAAGGGTTTACTAAGGGACGCAAGGGCGAACAAATGGCGAGCCCTCCTGGGCAATGGCTCAGTCCCACGAATAAACATCTTTTCGAGTTTTATTTACCCAACTTAGAGGTCGACGTTTGTACCTTACAAGCCAAGGATCTCAACTATCCGGTGCTTAAATTAGGAAGGCTTTAAAAGCAAGAAATGTGATTAAATGAGTCTCTGGGAAGACGACGTTTAGAAAGGGAGTTAGAATATAATCATCCTCATACCATTGCATTAAACTTCTGACAGACTTTTGATCGTTATTTTGATTTTGAATTTTAAATTTTGTTTGGTTTTATTTCCATGTTTACTACAACTCGAATTTCTCAAAAAAATTCCCAAGATCCTCTTTGTCGCTGGAGAGCGGAAATTTCTTTGGAGGTAACCTTAACCATTCTGATCTGCCTTTATGTTGGTAATTGATACTCCTAGATGCAAACCGTCATTAAAATTTTCATTCAAAATCTTACACAACCGTTCTTAAACCTTTTTGTTTTAATAATTAACATACCAAGAGAAGAAAAACCAACAGTATGAATTGCATTCTGTCAGTCACCCATGCTAGAACATAGTGACGTTACCATCACGTGGTCTTCTCATGTTTGTCAGCGGAGTACTGAGCTCTGGGGCACTGAACTGCAAAAGAAAAGCTTCATTCATCTCTAAACAGGAAAATTTAACGATAATTATGCAATTTAAGACATGAAAAGGTTCTGGGATTTTTAAATTTTTCAAAGTGCAAGTTAAAATGTTGTCACAGAGAAAGAGAACAATAACGTTCTATAACACTTTTTATTCCTTTGCGCAAAGTCATGTTGTTTAAAAGCAGAAATTAAATTGCATCAAAAACTCTCGATTTCCTGAAATAATTAAACCGATCAGTTATACCCAATAAAGTTAACGTTTGAAATGAAAAATACAAGAGTTAGGAAATCTGTCTCCAGTTTTACACGGAGACAAATTTCAGCAAAGTTAGCTGACCGCGGCCATCGCCACTGCTTCTCTCAATGGGCCTCTCCATGGATTTTGTCCATGTCATTCCTCATTAGTGTATGTTATAAACATACTCTTAGGTTGAATTTTAACGGAATTCTTAAGTGCTTTTTAGTTCAGGGAGGCAGAAATGTCAAGATATCACTATGATTATATATACACTCACCGCACGAGGCATTCAATGCGAAAAGTTTACTTAGGATTAGTCAGTCAGTCTATTGGTAGACGTATCCTGATACAATCTCAATATGTGTACAGTGAAACCAAGGTTTCTAAGAAGAGAACACCAGATATGAAAAGCCACTGAAAAAAAACACTCTTTAAATGTGAACAGAGAAATATGACGAAGTAAAAAGTTACAATTGCGATGCTATTCTACATGGGTTTGGAAAATGATAATTACAACATATTCAAATAAGAAAGTAGTTAAACATAAGAATGATCGACCTAAAATGACTTAATTTTCCAGCCAAACGCTTAGATAACTCGAAACTTCCTTGGCGCCACGCGAACTTCTTCAACGTGCCATCAGAATATTAATTTCTGACTAGTTTGTTCCCATGTCACTCAAACGTCAGAAATATCATTTTTTAATCGTAGATTAATTAATGATGATTTACCGAAGTGAAGGGGGCTATTGGTGGATATTATAGAGGCCGGGCCGGCCGGGCTAACGTAATCAATGAGAACTCAAATAAAACTAGCTAAACTGTCTAAAGCGCGGGAAAACGCGAGTGATCACGTCCTGATTGGTTTTACATTTGCCTCTGATTGGTCGAGAGGGTGGTGCGAGTTTACCGGACCAATCACAGAGCGAAATAAAGAAATACCTGTGCAATCAAGGATACTTTCGACAGCAAACTAATAATGTTTCTAATATACAATGTCTGTTTTTGTCTTTTACAGGACCGAGAAAAGGCTAAAGACACGTAAAAATAGAACGAAGCCAGTATCAACCCATCTTTTCCGGAAAATTAAGGTTTTTAAATAAACAAAAAAAAAAGTATTGTATTAAACATTTAAATGATGGATCTTTAGGCCAAAAGTCATTAAGTTTAATTGCTCCTCGGATATATTATGACAGCTGCAACTCTTGCATGACTCTGCTCTTCATTACCGTTGCCATAACGACCACAACGGAATGCTTTTTTGAAGGCCTGTTTAAACTGCGGATTCATTATCCCATAGATGATTGGATTTACTACACTATTTGAGAACATCAGATACACAGTCACCTTAGTCACTTCATGTGGAATGTAGCCTCCACCAGCTATAATAAAAGCGCACAAGGCTATAGGAAACCATGTAATTAAAAACAAACAAACCACTGTTAAACAAGTCTTCAAAACATCGATGTCAGTACGATGGAACCTTGGTGCGCCGACGCCATTTTTTGCAACATTGGCGTTGACATTACCTGTGCTTTCTTTCACCGTTTGGTAAATTTTCCAATAGGAATAAAATATTGCAACCATTGTGACGTCGAAAACCCCTGCAAGCAGAATGACATAAGAAAAGTGTCCTTCCTTCCAGTTGAATGAGCACAGTAAAAAATGTAAGTCAAAGTTTATTTTTCCCCATCCGTATAACGGAGGTGTGGCGACTAGCACAGAAACTGCCCAGACGAGGCCGAAGTACAACCAAGCAACTCTTTTACCGGGGAAAAACTTGATATACAAGGATGGCTTGACGACTTTCATGTATCTGTTCAGGGCAATTAAGCCCATAATGAACAAGGAGGCCAAAGCCATGATAAATTGTGCTAATGAAGAGACTTCACACCATTCCTGGCTAAAATTCCATTTTCCCGAGTACAAGTTCGTTATCCAGAACGGCATGATAAGGGTCGCCATGATAATATCAGTCAGTGCGAGATTTCGAATGAGAATGTTGGTGATGGTTTGCATCACGGAGTATTTATTTATAACATAAACAACCAGCACATTACCAAGTACGGAAGCGAGGCAAACCAGAATGGCAAAAGTTACTTCCAAAACAATTTCTGTTCTCGAGCGATACAGGGGATCTTGGGAAATTGTTTGAGACATCCTCATCTGTAATCCAAGCTGCAGTAGATATGAAAAGATAAATCAACAACAATCTCAATTTCGGGAAGAAAAAGCTATTACATGGATCCATCAGTGTACAACCTTCTGCTTTAGGCAAATTAAACTCCACAGTAACCTTTTTTCATTTTTGTTGTGGAAACTGAGCCAACACTCAGCAGAGCTCGCAGTGCATGGCCTTCACTTTCCTACATGGACCTTTACAATCTCAGGATTAACGTAATAGTCATCCTTCAGGTATCTTCAATAAACATAGTGCAACTTATTTTACTCATATAATACTCACGATTTTAATTCGGTGAATCTCTCAAACTCGGTGTAAGATCTGGATAAGATCTTTTTACTTACTGCTGGGTTTATGTCCAAAGCTGCTGAAATCATCAAGCTACTTCAGCGGAAGGGAATGATTGCTAAGATTTCCGTTTCACAGTCGACTTATATACGGTTTCATTGAATTCAAGAGAGCCGTGTTATCCCTAATTATCTTTATATTCACTTTCCTTATAATCTATTAGTGATTCTTGAGGAGTAACTTTAGTGGTAGGAAAAAGGAAAAGCAAAAATAAAAAACAAATTTCCTTTTTCAGTAATGGAAAATCTTTACCCTCTACTGTTCAAACATTTGAAAACCAGCAGAAGGAAACAACGTCATTTCAGCTTTTTCCGTTTGTTACAGCCACCTAATTAAAGTCTACGTTCCTCTTTGAATGCGACTAGATCTCCTTTGTCCCAATCATATAAATCACCTTAAAACGAAAGCTTGCGGTATCATCCCCCTTTGTCAGTGAATCAGCTGTCTGTTTGACTTAAAAGAGCTTTGAATTTGAACAATAGAAATGATAGAAGTAAAATGACTCAGAAAATTTTGAACATTTGACTCACAATAGAAGTAATTTATTTTTTATCTGCAGAGCATAGGAAATAGAGTCTCAATAGAGTTAACCAATAGCCCTAAAATGGCCAAAATTGCAACCGTTAGCCGTAAAAGCCATATCACCTCATTGAGACCCTTGAAACAGTGCCGCTCAGAAAACAATGAATTAATTTAAGTAAGCTTAGATGGACGATGAAAATAGGTTTTCTTCGTCTGCTATCAACTGTGCATTCGATAAAGGGAAAATATGTCCATTGGCAAAGAGAAAATGAAGTGGAGTGTCGTCAAACTAGAACCAAATTTATCAAAACAATCAACCAAAGCGAAGGAACATATCGTGATCGCTAAATGAAATTATCAACGAGGTTTAATTACCACCGATCATTTAGAGTAGTAAATTTTCGGTAAAAACTCTTAGAATCCTTTTTCACCTTAAACAGACAGCTCAGTAGTCTACTGACAGATAGTAAATGATTCTAAGTGATTTATTTGATTCGGGGGCAACTAAGGAGATATAGATGTAACCACTTTCCTGAGAGAACAATAGAGGCAAAGGTGGCTCAGGCGAAAGGCAAACGGTAAACATCGAGAGTTTTTCCTCTGCGCAGAAGAACAATACAGATATATTTTTACTATAAATACCAAAGTTCTTTGGTTCCTTTCGAAATTTTTTAAAAATTTTTAAATCTTCTCGTTAGAGTACCGAATAACTATAATACATGGTTATGAGACAATACGAACTTGAAATAAATCGTTGATAATGGCTTGAGAAATGCGATTAAATGAGTCTCTAGAAAAAAGAAGCTTAAAGAGGTAATTATAATTTTATCGTCCTCATACCAGTGCATCAGACTTCTGGTAGATTTTGCTTTTGAATTTTAAATATTTGTTTGGTTTCTTTTTATGTTTACTGCAACTTGAGTGACAGACCTCGACAGACCTAAGATCCTTTTAGTCGCTCGAGAGCGAAAATTTCTTTGTGGGCAACCTTCGCCATTCTAATCTGCCTTGCTTCCATATAAGTAATGTGCTAGTTCTTTTTGTCGTTAATAGACACTCCGCGATGCAAACTGTCACCAACATTTTATTCAAAATTATCTTGTACTGACTGATATCCTCATGGCGACCCTTAACACACCGTTCTGGATAGCAAGCTTGTACATGGGAACGTGGAATTTGAGCCAGGAGTGGTGTAAAGTTTCCACATCGGTGTAAGCTACAAAGGTTTTTGCCTTCATGTTAAACATGGGCTTAATTGCCCTAGACGGATACATTAAAATCAAGTGTTTCCCCAGTGAAGGAGTTGCTTCCTTGTACTGTGGTGTCGTGGATTGTAGATGTGACTCTTAAAGGATGCTAGTTAACCACAAGACATTGTGCGTTTATTTCGCCCTTTCCTTTGCCATCTCCGTGGGTGATGTTTAATACACGATGGTCCCGCTTGATTTGAATCTAGGTATCTGCGGTTTTCTGACTTTCAGAAAGAGCAGTAGTGGATGTACTCTCCTTGTCACTGTTTCCGGCCATTTTTTAACACCCTTCATATCTATTCCGTTTGCATAAGTATACATCCCATATCCACTCCTTAAACCTCCGGCCCAGGTTCCCTCGTTTACTGAGCCGTAAGAGTACCAAAATTTTTATCGACCGGAGTTTTCGCCGTCACCAATTTCTCCTTTGTGTCTGTTGAGAGGAATTCATTCTGGAATGAGGACTATACGGAGATGTTTGAGCCTCACTGGTTGAGAATTTCTCATCCAAAGAAAATTAAATCTTAGTTGCCATCACTTTTGTTGGGAGTTGCAGCGAATCGTGCGGGTTTAAAATGGACATTTGGCAGGGTAAAACATGTTTACGCCCGCTCGCGTGGTCGTTCGAACTGTGTAGTTGTCAATTTTTTTCACTTTCTTCAATTCCATCCCAAGTGATAATAATAGTGCTACGTTCTTGGGCATAATTATGTTTAGGAGCGCTTCTCAGATTAATTTATCCATCGCCTAACGCATCGGGAAAAACTCCGAGTAGGTCCCAAAACATAGTGATGCCCAAGAATATAAACTTTTTTGGTTTAATAACTAACGCACCAATAGAAGAAAAACCAGCATTGTAGACTGAGTGAATGAAAGTCTCCTTGCTTTACCCTTAACAAATGTATGAATTGCATTCTGTTAGTTGCGCATGCTAGAACACTTTTATTCCTTTCCGTAAAGTCAAGATTTATTAGCAGCAGAATTTACATTGCGTCACTAAAAACTCTCGATTTCTTGCAAATAGTGATACTCATCAGATACACTCAATTAGTTTAAGTTTGCAATAAAAAATGCAAGAGTTATAAGTATGTTTGCACCAGGCCCCAGATCTCTCTCGTTTTTATTCTTACCAAAAAACGGCACGCGACCCTGACCTATCCTCAACTTATAAAAAATGCGCTAAAACTCAACACTCATAATGATTTTGCACACTTTTAGCAGAATAAAGCAACGCTGAATGTTGTTTTTCTTGTAATTGTTTGCACGAAACGAGGTGCAGATTGATAATGTTTAGCGCGCCCACTCGACAGAACACATATGGACTTGTTTTCCATCAACAACCGTTAAGAAATGTATGTTTGTTAAAGGATAATAAAACTCCAGCTACCCCACTAACTTCTCTCTCTTACCAAAAAAAAAAGTACACGATTTCTATTGTAGATACATTGAATCATTTTTTCCTATTTTTGAAATCTACTTGATTAAAGCTCCTGATAATTGAGACCCATGTCTTGCAAAGCACAGCCTTCGGCCTTGCTACTGTCGTGCTAATGGCAAATAAAACCAATAAGACTATATTTTAAATGTAGTGGCTGATCTTGACACCTTTTTTTTTTCTACACGGAGACAAATTTCAGTTAAGTTCGCCGCCGCCGCCATCTCCCTTGCTTCTCTCATCGGGTCCTTCAATGGCGTTCCTTTTTGGCGTATGGTATAAACATATCCTTGGTTTAAATTTTAACAGAATTCTCAAGTGTTTTTTAGGTCAGTGAGGCAGAAATGTCAAGATATCACTCTGATTACACTCACCACAAGTGAAATTCAGTGTGAAAAGGGGATAATTTCCTAAACAAACAATGGTGCTGCGTCGGTGGGAGAGTAACAGTGTAAGTTAGGGGTATCAGTTGAGAAAGCGATTGGCGGAGGGCTAACGTCAGCCTTAAAACTCTTTACGGTGGCCAATTTACGCTATCGACTCAGTTGATAACACTAAATCACCCATACAGTGTGAAAAGTTTAGTTAGGATTAGTCAGTCAGTCTTTTGGTGAACGCATCCTGATGCAATCTTAATATGTGTAAGGTGAAACTTAAGTTTCTAAGAAAGGAACCTGTGCTGGGCCAGATACGAAGCACAACCGATAAAAGTACTCTTTAAATGTGGCCAGAAAAATCTGTTGGACGTATTCCTCATCAAGGCAGCAGCACAGTACCCCGAGGAAAGGGTAAACTAAATGGTTACACTATTAATCACAAAGGAAAAAAAATCATGATTGTGATGATATTCTAAATTGGGTTGGAAATGATAATTACAACACATTCAAATAGAAAAGTGGTGAAATACAAGACCGACCGACCTCAAAAGACTTAATTTTCAGCGAAACGCTTACATAATTCGACACTGCCACGATGCCACGCGAACCTCTTCAACGTGCCATCAGAATATTAATTTCTGACTAGTTTGTTCCCATGTCACTCAAACGTCAGAAATTTCATTTTTAATCGTAGGTCAATTAATGATTATTTACCGAAGTGGAGGGGGCTAATGGTAGATGCTAAAGAGACCGGACCGGCCGAACTAATATAATCAATGAGAACTCAAAATAAAACTAACCAAACTGTCTAAAGCTTGGCAAAACGCGAGTGATCAAGTCCTGATTGGATTCATTTTTGCCTCTGATTGGTCGAGAGGGTAGTGCAAGTTTACGGGACCAATCACAAAGCAATATAAAGAAAAACCTCTACAATCCCGAATACTTTCGACAGGAAACTAAAAATGTTTCTACTATCCCATGTCTGTTTTTGTCTTTTACTGGACCGAGGCAAGTCGACGCGTAAGAACAGAACAAAGCTAGTATAAACCCGTCTTTTCCGGAAAAAAAAGGTTCGGAAAAAAAAAGTATTGTATTAAAGCTTTAAATGATAGATCTTCATGCCAAACATCATCAAGTTTTATTGCTCCTCGGATGTATCATTACAGCTACAACTCTTGCATGACTCGGACCTTCATTTCCGTTGCCATAACGACCACAACTGAATGCCTTTTTGAAGGCCTTTTTAAACTGCGGATTCATTATCCCATAGATGATTGGATTTACAAGACTACTGGTGAACAACAAATACGCAGATACCTTAGTCACTTCACGTGGAATGTGGCCTCCACCAATTATTATAAAACTACACAAGGCTTAAGGAATCCATGTAATTAAAAAAAAACAAACCGCTGTCAAAGAACTCTTCAAAACATGGATGTCAGTACGATGGAATTTCGGTGCGCCGACGCCATTTTGTACGACATTGGCGTGGACATTATCTGTGCTTTCTTTCACCGTTTGGTAAATTTTCCAATAGGTGTAAAATATTGCAAACATTGTCACGTAGAAGAACCCAGAAAGCACTATGACAAAAGAAACGTGTCCTTGCTTCCAGTTGAATGTGCAAACGAAAAAGTCCGAGTCGAACTTCATTTTTCCCCATCCGTACAACGGAGGTGTGGCGAATAGCACAGAAACCAGCCAAACGAGACCACAGTACAACCAAGCAACTCTTTTGCTAGGGAAGAACTTGATATACAAGGATCGCTTGACGACTTTCAAGTATCTGTTCAGGGCAATTAAGCCCATTATGAACAAGGAGGACAAAACCATAGTAAGTTGTGCTGATGCAGAAACTTCACACCATTCATGGCTCAAATTCCATTTTCCCGAGTACAAGCTCGTTATCCAGAACGGCATGTTAAGGGTCGCCATGATAATATCAGTCAGTGCAAGATTGCGAATGAGAATGTTGGTGATGGTTTGCATCTCAGAGTATTTATTTACAACATAAACAACCAGCACATTACCAATTACGGAAGTGCGGCAAACCAGAGTGGCGAAGGTTACCTCTAACGAAATTTCTGCTCTCGAGCGAGTTACACGATCTTGTGAAGTTGTTTGAGACATCTTCGTCGTGACTCAAGCTTTAATATGCACTGATTGGAGGATTCTAGACTGAAATAAAAATCCATGTACCCCATTAAACGACTTTCTATTGAAGGGAGAAAAAAGAACACCTGATACCTCTCCTAGAAACATTTGATCATTTCTTCTTATTTTCTAAATCTTCTTGATTTGAGCGCCGAGTAGTTGAGACCCAGTCTTCCCGACAATGGAAAAAACCGTCAAGAATATATTCTTATTTCTGTTGCTGTTTTTTTTCCCTTTTTATGAAAGGAGACTTCTCTAAATGGAGCCTCACTAATTAAATCTCAGGATTGGTGAATTTGATGGGTTTTGTATCTTCGTTGTCAACAAATCTTTGAGGCAATTTTTTTAAAATTCGTTCTTATCTAAAAGAATACTCACGTTCTTTTAAGTTCAGTTAGGCAGGAATTTCAAAAAATCTTTGAACCTCAGAGAAAAACTTGGTTGAGAACTTTTTCAAATTCTACTGGCTCCACATTGACTCTGTAATCATGAGGCTATTGCAGCGTATGGGATGCTTGTAAGATTTTCGTTTGAAAGTCGATTTGGATACGGCTTTATTGAATTCAAAACATATTGACACAAGAGCTTCTTGTGTCAATCTGTGTTGAGAGCCATTATTACTAGTCTGTTGTCGAAATTCGTTCTTTGCTTTTATCATTAGTTAGTTTTTTCTTAGTCTGAGCTACTTAAGCAAAAGAAGTGTTTGCTGATATTTAGGCCTGAAAATTGACTAAAATACGGCTTTATTGAATTCGAAATACATCACCACAAGAGGGTCATTACTTCTCAATCATTGTCAAGTCAATTTTTGTCGTAATCATTTACTAGTTATTCCTTAGTCTTAGCAACTTCAGCTAAAGAGAATGACAGCTAAGGTTCCTGTATGAAGGTCGACTTCAATACGGCTTTATCGAATTCAAAACTCATATACACAAGAGAGCCATTATTCGAAACACATTTACTTAACCTGTTAACTGAACCATTTTTACCTATTTATTGTAAAATTAAAATCGTCTATTAGCTTTTCCTTAGCTGCTTCAGCAAAAGGGAATGATTGCTAAGATTCCAGTATGAAAGTTGACTTAAATACGACTTTATTAAATTCAAAGCTTACAGACACAAGAGAGCCATTACGCTAATTTAGGTTCTTTTTGTTTCATAAACACTTCCGGTTATTCTGTCGTCTGAAGAGTAAAGTTTTAGTTAAAAACAAAAGCAAAAGGAAAAAGCAACTTTTCTATTCACGGTAAGTAAAAAAACCCTTTTAACCTCTTCTCTACTAACAGCTGAAAGCTGGTAAAAGGCATGCAGAAACATCGATTTCTTACAATTAGTGAAACCCATTATAAAAATTTACTCTTACTCGAAAAAGAGACGAAAAAAGACTAATAGTTTTTTTGCGCTCTCCAGATCTCTTGTTTGTATTCTTGAAATTTTTTTTTTCGCTTTTTAAGTTCACTAAAAGCCATCAAAAGGACGATGAGCAAGGTTGAGACTATCGTTTGCTGTAGTAAATATTGTCAAAATGATTTTCGCTATTTAGTTGAGGTTCCACGAAGGGAGGCGCTCGCCAGCCATAATTTGGCTTTTCCTTTGGTTTTCTTTAATTTGCTTTGGTGAAATCTCTCAAAATTTTCACAAATTTGTGAAAATCGTCCTGCAGATCATTTAAATGCAGAAAAAATAGGGTTATGAAGGCAGTTTCCTCGCTATTTGCAATTTTGTGTTTCCTTCCTCTATCTCAAATTCGGTCCTATGAATTTTTTTCAACAGGCACTATAAAGGGCAAAAAATTGTTTAACAGTCAAGCAAATCTTAGGAAATTAATACCGAAGTAAACGTGATAAATCTTAGTCGAAAGATGCCTATTTTCTTTGTCGCAAAACATTACGTAATGGACTAGTACTTTGCCAAGATCGGTATCTGAGCATGCATATAGACTATCGAATCTGTCGCCTTTTGGCAATCTCTCCCACGGTGTTTTCTTTTCGGTTGACCTCTTTTTCAGGCGTGGAGGGCTTATGAATATTACAATTGCAGTTTACTTGAGAAATATGACAAAAAAAATTTCATGTCTGCTGCGAATGGGCTATTAGTTTTTTAGTGCCATTGGCAACAACGAACTGAAACTCCGTTTTACATATGAGTAAGCTTCGTTAATTTTTTTCCTCTGGCTGACAGCCTAATTTCTTTTCTGTCCATGTAAAAATAAGTTATTTCAAGCTTGACTCAAATATCAATAATATGCTAAATAATGTCTCTTCTATTGTTACAATTGTCAATTTAGTGAAGTCCGCATGGCTGAATAGAATGCTGTTCGATTGAGCGTCGTACAACCCAAACCTAGAGTAACCCTAACAGCCAATTAGAAAAGAGAGAAATAACTTTAAAAAACAATGAGAACTCAAAGTAATACCGACGAAACTGTCCAAAATCGGCGCAGGAAAAACGAGAGCGACAACCTCCTAACTGTTTTCACTTTTACTTCTGATTGGTCGAGTGGGCTGAGTTTCCTGTTCGTGGAGATACCCTATTATCTAGATACGCCGAAAAATCATACGCTAAGTTGTTCACGTATGACACAATCGGTTTTAAAGGTTTTATGAAGCTTTGGTAAACCGTAGATTCTAGGCGGCTGTTTGTGTTGTGGTCTGATCTTATAGTAGACGGTCTTTGACACATGTCTGCTTCGGTTTAAAGTTAACAGTCCCTCAGGAAGCTTCCTCGTCCGACGGTTTCTCGGAACTTTGTTTAAATGCTGATACGGTCTATTTTCAATCAGGAAGGTCATTTTGGTCTGGTTAGTGTCAGTGTCTAAGACTACACTGGTGCGTCCTTTGTCTGCTGGTATAATCTTGATGGAAAAAGAAAAAAAAAACCGACATCAACCGCCAGCACTGAACCCCCACCGAGTTCACATCAACAACAATCCTGCCCTACGTCAAAGACTTATTCGACCATTTTCGCCGCTGTTTACAACAACTAGGTATATACGCTGTTTTAAAATCAGAGACTACGCTTCGATCGCACCTAGAATGCTTTAAAGATGCCGATGACCCGGCTTAACAGGATAGCGTAGTGTACAGGATTCCCTGTGAGTGCGGAAAGATTTACATCGGCGAAACCGCTGGCAAACCTATGCAGAATAGAGTCAAGGAACACAACAAGGATATCCGACTCAACAAGACAGAGACCTCTGCCGTCTCAGAGCGCTAAAACGGAGTAAAGTTTATTGATCGTGATCCCCATTCATTCACACGCAGGGTAAAAGAGGCAATTTACGTAAGACTTTATCCTA
The DNA here is from genome assembly GCF_964200805.1 of Pocillopora damicornis. Classification (NCBI taxonomy): domain Eukaryota; kingdom Metazoa; phylum Cnidaria; class Anthozoa; order Scleractinia; family Pocilloporidae; genus Pocillopora; species Pocillopora damicornis. Next base: position 14,618,668 of record NC_142680.1, on the reverse strand, counting down.
ACAACAACAACAGGGACAATGGAATCGGAGTCTTAGAAGCCTGGATGCCGACGATCGAGAAACACAACAGCAAGAAAGCCGTGCGACAACGGACCACATTGGGAAACTGATCTGAAAGATGCATCAAAGCCGTGCAATTCCATCAAATCACACCTGAGCACAACAAGCATATAGGTGATGGGTACTCAACCGACTTTATTGCCTGAAGAAGACTAGAAGTATGCATTCGAAACGATGTGATCCACATCCGAAGTGACCACATCGTGAGACAAACGACTGTATTTATCTTTTGAAGTGTTATTTACCACGACGAATAACCATAACGTATTTTACGAAATATATTACACCACAGCTTTAAATATAGATCTTCGGGCCAAAAGTCGTAGTGTGACCTTCAAGAATGTTCTAGAAGTAGCTGTGTCATGTTGAGTCATCCCCGAATCAATATATAAATAGAATCTGCCGTAATGTTACGGAAAGTTCTAGATCCTCAACCGTACCTATAAAAGCCGAGCTTGTAACTAGATGTAGAGAGTAGTTTAGTTGCTGGTATAGCCCGACAGATATCAATAGAGGTGTGCGCTGTAGAATACAAGACGTCCACAATTCAAAAGTCATCAAGTTTCATTGCTTCTCGGATGTACAATTACAGCTGCAACTCTTGCAACTCTCAGATCATTATCGTTGCCATAACGACCACAACTGCATACCTTTTTAAAGGCCCCTCTAGAACTGCTGACTCATTATCGCATAGATGATTGGATCTACAACACTACCTGAGAGCAACAAATACACAGATAGCTTAAGCACTTCATGTGGAATATGCTCTCCAACAATGATTACAAAACCGCCTAATCCCACTAGACCCCAAATGATTAAAAAGAAACAAACCAATGTGAAACAACTCTTCAAAACATCGATGTCGGTGCGATGAAACCTTGGTGCACCGACACCATTTTGTACAATATTGGCATCGACATTATCCATGCTTTATTTTACTATTCGATAAATTTTCCAATAGGAGTAAAATATCGCACATGTTGTCACGTTGAAGAACCTTGCATGCAATATGAGAAAAGAAACGTGTTCATCCCTCCAGTTGAAGATACAAATAAAGGAATCTGAGGCTAAGTTCATATTTCCCCATCCGTACAACGGAGGCGTAGCTAATGATACAGAAACCTGTCAGAAAAAACCAGAGTACAACCGAGCAACTCTTTTACTGGGAAATTTTATATTTTAACTGTATATATATATATTTTAGCTTACAGTATTTTAGATTGTAAATAGTTGTGAGGGCCACAAGTTTATTAGCCTTTGGCTATTAAGTGCCACCCTCTTTAAATAAAGGCTTTATTATTATTATTATTATTATTATGGTATACAAAACTCGCTTTGACGACTCTTACATATCTGTTCAGGGAAATTAAGCCCAAATTGACCAAGGAGACCAAACCCATAGTAATGTCGCACAGATGCAGAAACTTCACACTATTCCTGGCCCAAATTCCACTTTCGCGTGTACAATCTCGTTATCTAGAAAGGCATGGTAAGGGTCGCCATGAAGACATCAGTCAGTGCAAGATTGTGAATGAAAAAAATTGGTGATGGTTTGCATTACGGAGTATCTATTTATTACATAAAGAACCAGCACATTACCAAGTATGGAAGCGAGGCAAATCAAAATGGCGAATTTTTGTTTGATTTTTTCTTCATGCAACTCGAATGACAGATGAAAAAATTTTCAAAAAATTCTCAAAAGCCTCGAAGTCGCTCGAGAGCGCAAATTTCTTTTGAGACAACCTTTGCCATTCTGATCTGCCTCGCTTCCATACTAGGCAATGCGCTGCTTCCTTATGTTGTCAATAGATACTCCGAGATGCAAACCATCACCAATATTTCATTCACAATCCTGCACTGACTGATATCCTCATGTCATGTTGGGATATCATGACTGATATCCCAACATTGTCGGTTCAGTGAATGAAAAACAACAAGTCACCATGTTTTACTCTCAACAAATGTATGAAATGCATTCTGTTAGGGGCGTAAACTAGAACACGAATGACGTTACTATCACGTGGTATTGTCGTGTTCATTGGCTGAGTACTGAGCTCTGGGGCCCTTAGCTACAAAGGAAAAGTATCCTTCATCTCTAAACAGGAAAATTTAACAATAATTATGCGCTCTAATTGCATATCAAATAGTTGTCACTGAGAAAGAAAAAAAATTACTCTTAAGCACTTTTTTTTCCTTTATCTGCCCACAGGAAATAGTAAAGTAAACTAGTTACACTAATAATTACAAAGAAAAAAATCATGATTGTAATGGTATTTTACAGGGAGATGGAAAATGGAAATTACATTACTTACAAAAAAACAAAATGGCCAAATGTAAGACTGACCGACCTAAAATGACTAACTTTTCCAACGAACCCTAATATAACCCGAAACTTCCATGACGCCACACGAAACTCGTCCACGTGCCATTACTGTTAATTAACGATTATTCATTGAAGTGGAGATGTCTATCGGTGGATATTTAAAGGGACCGGGTGGGCCGAGCTAATGCTATCAAGCCCTAGGAAACGATTAGAACTCAAAATAAATTAAACCAAACTGTCAAAAGCGCAGAAAAACGCAAGTGACCACGTTCTGGTTTTTTTGTTTTACTTTTGCCTCTGATTGGTCGAGAGGGTGGTGCTAGTTTACTGGACCAATCACAGAGCAAAGTAAAGAAAAGAACCTGTGCAATCCTGCGTACTTTCGACAGCAAACTAAAAATATTTCTAATATCCCATGGCTGTTTTTCTTTTACTTAACCGAGGCAAGTTTACAGACATAAAAAAAAGAACGAATCCAGTATCAACCCATTTTTCCCGAAAAAAAGGTTTGGGAAAAAACGATTGTATTGAAGCTTTAAATTATAGATCTTCCGGCCAAACGTCATCAAGTTTCATTGACCGCAACTGAATGCCTTTTTGAAGGCCCCTTTAAACTGCGGATTTATTATCCCATTAAATGATTGGATTAACAAGACTACTGGCGAAAAACAAATACACAGATACCTTGCGCACCTCATGCGGAATGTAGCCACCACTAGTTATTGTGAAAGTGCATACGGCTATAGGAAACCATGTGATTAACAAAAACAAACCACTGTGAAACAAGTCTTCAAAACATCGATGTCAGTGCGATGGAATTTCGGTGCGCTTTGAATGAGCAAAGTAAAAAATCTGAGTCAAAGATCATTTCTCCCCATTCGTATAACGGAGGAGTGGCGAATAGCACAGAAACCAGCCAGACGAGACCACAGTACAACCATGCTGCTCTTTTACTTGGGAGGAACTTGATATAAATGGTTCGCTTAGCAACTTTCATGTATCTGTTCAGAGCAATTAAGCCCATAATGAGCGAGGTGGTCAAACCCATAGTATGTTGTACCGTTGCAGAAACTTAACACTATTCTTGGCTAAAATTCCACTTTCCCGAGTACAAGCTCGTTATCCAGAACGGCATGTTATTGGTCGCCATGATAATGTCAGTCAGTGCAAGATTGTGAATGAGAATGTTGGTGATGGTTTGCACCTCAGAGTATTATTTACAACATAAACAACCAGCACATTACCTAGTCCGGAAGCGAGGCAAACAAGAATGGCGAAAGTTACTTCCAATTTCTGCTCGCAAGCGATTAAGGGGATCTTGGGAAATCGTATGAGACATTCTCGGTAATAATCCAAGCTGAATTAAAACTGAAAAAAAAAGTCAAGAACAATCTCAATTTCGGGAAAAAAAGCTATTACGTGGATCCTTCAGAGAACTTACCATGTACAACCTTAGGCTTTGGGCAAATTAAACTCTACAATAATCTTTTTCCCATGTTTCTTGTTGAAACTGAGCAAACACTAAGCAGAGCTCGCATTGCATCAGCTTCACTTTCCTCGATGGACCTTGATAATTTTACGATTAATGTAAATTATTTTCTCCATAGTCTTCCTTCAGGTATCTTCAATAAACATAATACAAAATTATTACTTGAGAGAAAGCTTAGATAATACTCACGATTTTCAATTCCTTGAATCTCCGAAAACTCAGTCTAAAAACCTGGCTAAGATCTTTTTACCTGCCGCTGGCTATATTTTCAAGAATGCTGAAACTATCAAGCTCTTTCAGCGAAAGGGAATGATTGCTAAGATTAAGAGGCCATTATCACTAATTATCTTTAAATTCATTTTCCTCATAATCCTTTGTTATTTATTCTTTAGTATGAGGAGTAAAGGTGGAAGCTGAAAAAAAAAAAAAACGAAAAGCAAAAAGAAAGAACAGCTTTTGTTTTCTCAGTAAAGGACAATCTTTACCCTTTACTGTACAAACATCTGAAAACTGCAGATGGAAATAACGTCATTCTCAGCTTTTGAAGTTTGTTAGAGCCACCTATGTCAAGTTTATGTTCCTCTTTAATCGTGATTAGAACTCCTTTGTTTTCCCGATCAAATAAATCACTTTATATCAAAAACTTGCGGAACCATGCCCCTTCGTCGGTACATTAGTTGTCTGTTTGATGTGAAAATGCTTTGACGTACATGTAACAAAAGACATGATGGAAGGGAAATGACGTAGAACATTTTGGATATTGTAGTCATAATTAAAGTGGAACGATATTAGTTTTGCCCTAAAATTACTAAAAATTTCAACCGTTAGCCGCAAAAGCCATATCACCCCATTTGGACCCTCGAAACAGAGTGCTGCTTAGAGAGCAATGAATTAATTTAAGTAAGCTTAAATGAACGATAGGGTTTTCTTCGTCTGCTATCAACTGTTTATTTGATACAGGGAAAAATGTATCCATTGGCAAAGACAAAATGAAGTGTGGTGTCGTCAAACTAAAACCAAAGTTAGCAAAACAAACAACCAAAGCGAAGGAACATACCCTAATCGCTCAATTATATAATCAACGAGGTTAATTACCACCGGTCATTTAGAATAATAAATTTCCGGTAAAAAACTCTTAAAAGCTTTTTCACCTTAAATAGACAGCGGAGTAGTCTATTGACAGATAGGAAATGATTCTGTAAGTCTTTTATTTAAAGTGATTTATTTGATTCGGGGGCAACTAAGATGTAACCACCATCTCGAGAGAATAATATAGAGACGAAGGTGGCTCAGGCGAACGGCAAACGGTAAACATCAAGGTTTTCTCCCTTGCCGGCTTTCCGCTTTTGCGCAGAAGAAAAACACAAATTTATTTTAATGTTAATAGTATACATGAAAAGATTTTTCAGTTATGATTGGTTAAGATAAATGCAGTTTTCAGGTTATTCAACACTTTGCTTGAGCGATTCTACGTCGAAATTAAAAACAAACATGGTTAAACCTCGTATACGACGATTCCATTTCATCGAAAATGAAATAATGTAAATTTTAAAACTTCTCGTCAGAGTACAGAATAACTATTACGCGACTATGAGACAGTACGAACTTGAAATAAATCACTGATTATGGCTTAAGAAATGCGGTTAAATGAGACTCTGGGAAGAAGAAGTTTAAAGCGGTACTTAGAATTTTATCGTCCTCATGCCAGTGCATCAAACTTTTGATAGATTTTGGTCTTGAATTTTAAATATTTTTTTGGTTTTATTTTTATTTTTTATTGTAACTCGAGTGACAGACAAGAATGTCTCAAAAAATTCCAAGATCCCCTTTGTCGCTCCGAAGCGGAAATCTCTTTGAAGATAACCTTCGCCATTCTGATCTGCCATGCTTAGTAATGTGCTGGTTCTTTTTGTTGTTAATAGACATCCGAGATGGAAACCCTCGCCAACATTTCGTTCACAATTATCTTGCACTGACTGATATCCATATGGAGACCCTTAACACACCGTTCTGGATAACGAACTTGTACACGGAAAGATGGAACTTGAGCGAGGAGTGGCGTGAAGTTTCCACATTGGTGTAAGCTACAACAGTTTTTGCTTTCATGTTAAATATGGGCTCAATTGCCCTAAACGGATACATAAAAATCGTCAAGGCAGCCTTGCAGCCTTACAGCCTTACAGCCTTACCTTCCGTGTAATTTAGTTCGTGACTCAAGTCAGTGTTATTTCAAGAACTCTTCACGTGTACATTTTTTATCTCGAGCGAAGGACTTTGCCCAAATGAAGGAGCAGTTTAGTATTTGCCTTGTATTGTTCAAGTTTGCCAGCGTATAACGAGATTTATAATTGATTAGTGCACGATGGTCCCGCTTGGTTTGAATCTAAGTATTTGCGGCTTTCTGAATTTCAGAAAGAGCAGTCCTGGATGTCCGTGTTTCCGGCCATTTTTTAACACCCTTCATAACTATCTCCGTTTGCATAAGTGTACACGCCATATTCTTTCGTTAAACCTCAGGCTCAGGTTCCCTCGTATACTGAACCGTAAGAATACTAACATTTTTATCACCATTTACTCCTTCGTATCTGTTGAGAGGAATTTCTTCTGGTATAAGGACTATATGGAGATGATTTAGTCTCGTTGGTTGAGGATTTCTCATCCAAAGAAAATTAAATCTTAATTGCCATCTCTTTGTTGGGAGTTATAGTGAATCGTGCGAGTTAAAATGGAAATTTGGCGGGGTAAAGTGTCACCTAACTTTACTCTTAACGAATGTATGAATTGCATTCTGTCAGTCGAGTATGCTAGAACACTTTTATTCCTTTGCGTAAAGTTAAGATTTACTAACAGCAGAAATTACATTGCGTCTCTGAAAACTCTCGATTTCCTGCAAATAGTGATATTAATCAGATATACCCAATCCGTTTAAGTTTGCAAAGAAAAATGCAAGAGTTATAAGTATGTTTATACTCGGCCACAGATCTCTCTTGTTTGTATTCTTACCAAAAAAAACAGCACGTGACCCTTACCTATCTCAAAAATATAAAATCTGCGCTGAAACTCAACACTCGTTAGGATTTTTCACACTTTGAGCAAAATAAAGCAACGCTTAATGTTGTTTTTCTTGAATTTGTTTTCAAGCAACGAGGTGTACATCGAAAAACGTTAAGCACGCCCAATCGACAGAACGCATATGGACTTGTTACTCATCCATAGCCGTTAAGAAATGAAGGGTAATAAAACTCAAACTACCAAACTAAACTTCTTTCTCTTAAAAAAAAAAAAAAAAAAAAAAAGGTACCCGATTTCTTTTGTAGAAACATTGAATCATTTTTCTTATTCTTGAAATCTACTTGATTAAAGCTCCCGATAATTGAGACCCATGTCTTGCAAGGCACAGCCTTCGGCCTTGCTACTGTCGTACCAATGGCAGATAAAACCCAACGAGAATATTTTTTCAACGCTGTGGCTGATCTTGACGCCTTTTTTTTTTCCTACACGGAGACAAATTTCAGCAAAGTTAGCCGGCCGTGGCCATCGCCCTTGCTTCTCTCATTGGGCCCTTCGATGGATTTTGTTTATGTCGTTCTATTTTGGGGTATGATGTAAACATATCCTTGGGTTAAATTTTTAACAGAATTCTTGAGTGCTTTTTAGGTCAGTGAGGTAGAAATGTCAAGATATCATTCTGATTACACTCCCCGCACGTTGTGCTGCGTTGGTGGGAGAGTACAACAGGGTATTTTAGTGTTCTCAACTGAGAGAGCGATTGGCGATGGGCTACCGCTCGAAACGTCAGCCTTTAAACTCTGCAGTGGCCAATTTATGTTATCAACTTAGTTGATGACAATAATTACCCTCAAAATGTGAAAAGTTTACTTAGGATTAGTCAGTAAGTCTTTTGGTAAACGTATCCTGATACAATCTTAATATATATATAGTGAAACCAAAATTTCTAAGAAGAGAAACTGTACTACACCAGATACTAAAAACCAAAGATAAAAACCAAAAAAACCGATGTGGTCAGAAAATATGTGGCAGCAGCACAGTACCCCAAGGAAAGGATTAACTAACCTGGTTACGCTATTAATCATAAAGAAAAAAATCATGATTGTAATTATATTCTAAATAGGTTGGAAATGATAATTACAGCACATTCAGATAAGAAACATATATAAGAAATAAGACCGACCGATCTAATGACTTAATTTTCCAAACACTCACATAATTCAACATTTCCATGGTGCCATGCGAACTTCTTCAACGTACCATCAGGATATTAATTTCTGATTAATGTGTCCCCATGACACTCAAACGTCCGAAATTACATTTTAAAATTAACTATTATTCATTGATGTGGAGGTGGCCATCGGTGGATATTAAAGAGGCCGGACCGGCCGGGCTAATGTGATCAATGATAACTCAAAATAAAACTAACCAAACTGTCTAAAGCGCGGGAAAACGCGAGTGACCACGTCTTGATTGATGTTACTTTTGCATCTTATTGGTTGAGAGGGTGGTGCGAGGTTACGGTACCAATCATAGAGCGAAGTAAAGAAATACCTATGCAATCCTGGATTCTTTCGACAGCAAATTAAAAATATTTCTAACATCCAATGTCTATTTTTTTTTTCATGGACCGAGGCAAGTCGGAAGACACGTAAACTTAACAGAACGAAGCCAGCATCAACCCATCTTTTCTTGAAAAAAGGTTTGAAAATAAACAAAAAAAATTGTACTAAAGCTTCAAATGATATATCTTCCTGCCAAACGTCATCAAGTGTCATTGCTCCACGGCTGTATCATTACAGTTGCAACTCTTGTATGACTCTGATCTTCATTACCGCTGCCATAACGACCACAACTGAATGCCTTTTTGAAGGCCTGTTTAAACTGCGGATTCATTATCCCATAGATGATTGGATTTGTAAGACTACTGGAGAACAAAAAATACACAGATAACTTACGCAATTCATGTGGAATGTAGCCTCCACCAGTTATTGTAAAAACGCATACGCCTGGAAGACCCCAAGTTATCAAAAAGAAACAAACCACTGTGAAACAACTCTTCAAAACATCGATGTCAGCTCGATGGAACCTTGGCACGCCGACGCCATTTTGTACGACATGGGCGTTGACATGATCTGTGCTTTCTTTCACCGTTTGGTAAATTTTCCAATAGGAGTAAATTATTGAAACTGTTGTCACGCTTAAGAACCCTGCAATAAGTATGACAAAAGAAAAGTGTCCTTCCTTCCAGCTGAATGAGCAAACTAAAAAATGTGAGTCAAAGTTCATTTTTCCCCATCCGTACAACGGAGGTGTAGAGAATAGCACAGCAACCAGCCACACGAGACCACAGTACAACCAAGCTGCTTTTTTAGTGGGAAAGAACTTGATATACAAGGATCGCTTGACGACTTTCATGTATCTGTTCAGGGCAATTAAGCCCATAGTGAGCAGGGAGGCCAAAACCATAGTATGATGTATTGATGCGGAAATTTCACACCATTCTTGGCTAAAACTCCACTTTCCCGTGAACAAGCTCGTTATCCAGAACGGCATGTTAAGGGTCGCCATGATAATATCAGTCAGTGCGAGATTGTGAATAAGAACGTTGGTGATGGTTTGCATCTCGGAGTATTTATTTGTAACATAAACAACCAGCACATTACCAAGTACTGAAGCGAGGCAAACCAGAATGGCGAAAGTTACTTCCAAAACAATTTCTGCTCTCGAGCGATTAAGAGGATCTTGGGAAATCGTTGGTGACATCCTGATCTATAATCCAAGCGGCATGAAAAATCAAAATTAAAATTAAGAACAATCTCAATTTCGGGAAAAAATGCTATGACATTGATTCATCAGAGGCTATACAATGTACAACCTTCTGCTTTGGGAAAATGTAACTCAACAATAATCTCTTTTCATTTTTGTTTGTTGAAACTGAGCCAACACGCAGCAGAACTCGCAATGCATCGCGCTCACTTTCCTCGATGGACCTTTACAATTTCAGGATTAATATAAAGGATATTCTCTACAGTCATTCTTCACGTATCTTCAATAAACATAGTGAAACAGTATCTCTTTAGAGAACGCCCAAATGCTATATAATACTTACGAGTTTAAATTACCTGAATCTTTCCATCTAAGTTTAAAACCTGGTTGAGATATTTTTACCTGCTACTAACTTTATCCTCAAGGATGCTATTAAAATCATCAAGCTACTTCAGCGAAAGTGAATGATTGCTGAGATTTCCTTTTTGCAGTCGACTTGATTACGGCTTTATTGAATTTAAGAGAGCCATCATCACTAATTATCTTCATATTCTTTTCCCCATAATCCTTCATCAGTTATTCTCTCGTGTAAAGTTAGTGGTTGAAAAAAGGAAAAGCAAAAAGGAAGAACAGCCTTCGTATTCTCGGTAAAGAAAAATCTTAACCCTCTACAGTGCAAACAGCTGCAGCCAGACAGAGGGAAACAACTGCGTTTTCAGCTCTTAAAGCCACCTAATTAAAGTCTATTTTCCTCTCTGATCTCCTCTGTTGTCTCAATCAAATAAATCACTTTAAATCAAAAGATTAAAGAATCATTCCCCTTTTTCAGTGCATTAGCTTTCTGTTTTAAGTGACAAGGCTTTGGCGTACATGTAACAAAAGACATGATAGAAGGAAAATGACTAAGAACATTTAAGATATTTGAGTCGCAATAAAAGTGATTTATTTTGAACTGGACAGCATAGGAAATAGAGTCTCAATGGGGTTGACCGATAGGCGTAAAACGGTTGAAATTTCGGCGATTGGCGGAGAACTTTTAATCGATAGATATAACTCCATTGCTGTTACCATCATTTTTTCGAGGTCATCTTTTTTTAACGGTTAAAAAAAAGATGACCTTGAAAAAATGATGGTAACAGCAATGGAGTTATATTAACCGTAAAAGTGATTACCCCATTGAGACCATTGAAACAGAGTGTCGCTCAGAAAAAAATGACTTAATTCAAGTAAGCTTAAATGGACATCGTCTGCTATCAACTGTTCATTTAATAAAGGGAGAATATATCTCTTGGCAAAGATAAAATGAGTTTAGGGCACTGTGCAGTGGAGTGTCGTCAAACTAGAACCAAATTTATCAGAACAATCAACCAAAGCGAAGGAACATATCGTGATCGCTAAATGAAATTATCAACGAGGTGTAATTACCACCGGTCACTTAGAATAATAAATTTTCGGTAAAAAGTCTTGAAACCTTTTTCACCTTAAACAGACAACTAGGCTACAACTTCGTCTTTCAGTTAAAATGATTATATTTGATTCGGGGGCAACAAAGGAGATATCGATGTAACCACTATCCTGAAAAAACAATAAAGAGACGAAAATGGCTTTTACTGGCTTTCATCTGTTTGCGCAGAAGAACTATTCAGATCTATTTTTAGTATAAATACCAAAGTATTTTTGTTCCTTTCGATTTTTTCCTAATTTTAAAAGCTGCTCTTCAGAGTAGAGGGTGACTGATAGGTGATTATTCACTAAATCCGTACTAAAGTCGGAAATCTTAGCAGTCATTCCTTTCGCTAAACTTGATACACGATTACGGTGTCCGTGAACTTAAAACAGTAAAAGTTAAAAAAGTTTTAAAAATTTAGTGAAATAAAAAATCGAGATCATTCTGCAATGTTTGAGCATTCTTTAAAAGCGTCGAATTCGTACAATGTTTATGAAAGATCCCTCACAGAAACAATATGGAGAAAATCCATAAGTGCCATCACTCCTGGTATTGCACTAGTAAGGGGTTTCCTAAGGGACACAAGGTCGAACAAGTGGCGAGCCCTCCTAGGCATCCTCATACCAGTGTATTAGACTTCTGTCAGACTTCTGATAGATATTTTGATTTTAAATTTTAAAATTTGTTTGGTTTTATTTTCATGTTTACTGCAACTCGAATTTCTCAAAAAAATTCCCAAGATCCTCTTGGTCGCTCGAGAGCGGAAATTTATTTGGAGGTAACCTTCGCCATTCTGATCTGCCTCTATGTTGTTAATTTATACTCCGAGATGCAAACCGTCAGCAACATTTCCATTTAAAATCTTGCACTGGCTGATGTTTTCATGGCGACCATCAACACACCGTTCTGGATAACGACTTTGTACACGAGAACGTGGAATTTGAGCCAGGAATGGTGTGTAGTTTCCGCATGGTGCAAGCTACAATGGCTTTTGCGTTCATGCTCATCATGGGCTTAATTACCCTAAACAGATATATTAAAACCGTCAGATACATTAAAGCCGCATTCTTCCCTAGTAAAGCAGTTGCTCGTTTAAACTGTGGTGTGGTCCGGCTGATTCTTGTGCTATCCACCCGACCTCCTTTGTGGGGATGGGGCAGAATGAAATTCGACTCATATGTCTTTGTCTATACTTTTAACTGGAAGGAAGGAAGGACAATTTTTCATTCGCCAAATTGATTGCAAGACTCCTCAACGTTATAGCATATGCGATAATTTACGACTAATGGAAAATTCATCAACAAAGAATTAGGGTGTTAACCTCAACAATATTTTTTTAAATCATCGAATTTTGTCTGCTCTGCAGCTCCATCTTCTCGTGCGTGTCGCAGAGTGAACGAATCCGTGTCGTCGAAGATTGTAGATTTGACTTTTTTTGGATGCTAGATAGATGCGACCCTGGCCTATCTAAGAAGAATAAAAACTGCGATAAAACTCAACACGCATTTTGTTGTCTCGTTACAATTTTTCTTACTTAAAGCAGCGGTGAATGTTCTTTTTATCTCAATAATTCGCACGCAACGAGGTGCACATTGAAAAACGTTAAGCACACCCACTCGACAGAACGCATATGGACTTGCTTTCCATCCACAGGTGTTAGGAAATGTATGTTTGTTTAAAGATAATAAAATTAAAACTACGCAACAAAACTTCTTTCTCTTAAAAAAAGCACCCGATTTCTCTTGTAGGAACATTTAATCATTTTTCCTTTTTTTCAATTCTACTTGATTAACGTTCCGATCCGGATAATCGACCCCCCATGTCTTGCAAGACACAGCTTCAGCCTTGCTATTGTCGTGCCAATGGCAAATAAAACCCTACGGGAACATATGTTAAAAACATATATTCATGGCTGATCATGACGCTTTTTTTTCTCTGAACGGAGACAAATTTTAGCAAAGTTAGCCGGCCACCGCGCCATTGCCCTTGCTTGTCTCAATGAGCCCTTGCATGGATTTTGTCCATAGCCTTCTGCATTTTGTGTACGCCATAAAAATATCCCTAGGTTAAATTCTAACAGAATTCTTAAGTGAATTTTAGTTCAGTGAGGCAGAAATATCAAGATATCATTCTGATTACACCCACCGCACAAGACATTTAATGTGAAAAGTTTACTCAGGATTAGTCAGTCAGTCTTTTGGTAAACGCATCCTGATACAATCTGAATATGTGTACAGTGAAACCAAGGTTTCTAAGAAGAGAACCTGTGCTACGCCAGGTACGAAAAGCCACTGAAAAAACACACTTTAAGTGTGGACAGAAAAATATGTGGAGACGTATTCCTCGTCGAGGCAGCAGTACAGTACCCGAGGAAAGGGTAAACTAACCTGGTTACACTATTAATCACAAAGTAAAAAAAAAAGCCTGTGCAATCCCGGTTACTTTCGACAGCAAACTGAAAATGTTTCAAATATCCAATGTCTGTTTTTGTATTTTATTGGACCGAGAAAAGTCTAAAGACACGTAAAAACAGAACGAAGCCAGTATCGACCCCACTTTCCCGGAAAAAAAAAGGTTTTGAATTAAACAAAAAGTGTTGTATGACAGCTTTAAATGATAGATCTTTAGGCCAAAAGTTGGTAAGTTTAATTGCCCTTCGGATGTATTATGACAGCTGCAACTCTTGCATGACTCTGATCTTCATTACTGTTGCCATAATGACCACAACGGAATACTTTTTTGAAGGCCTGTTTAAACTGCGGATTCATTACCCCATAGATGATTGGATTTACAACACTACTGGAGAACAACAAATACACAGCCACCTTAGCCACTTCACGTGGAATGTAGCCTCCGTTAGCTATTATAAAAGCGCACAAGGCTATAGGAAACCATGTAATTAAAAAGAAACAAACCACTGTGAAACAAGTCTTCAAAACATCGATGTCAGTACGATGGAACCTTGGTGCGCCGACGCCATTTTGTGTAACATTAGCGTTGACATTATCTGTGCTTTCTTTCACCGTTTGGTAAATTTGCCAATAGAAGTAAAAGATTGCAAACATTATCAAGTCGAAAAACCCTGCAAGCAGAATGACAAAAGAAAAGTGTCCTTCCTTCCAGTTGAATGAGCACAGTAAAAAATGTGAGTCAAAGTCTATTTTTCCCCATCCATACAATGGAGGTGTGGCGAATAGCACAGAAACCAGCCAGACGAAACCAAAGTACAACCAGGCAACTCTTTTACTGGGGAAAAACTTGATATACAAGGTTCGCTTGACGACTTTCATGTATCTATTCATGGCAATTAAGCCCATAGTGAGTAAGGAGGCCAAAACTATGGTTTTTTGTACTGATGCGGAGACTTCACACCATTCCTGACTCAAATTCCATTTTCCCGAGCACACGCTCGTTATCCAGAACGGCATGTTAAGTGTCGCCATGATAATATCAGTCAGTGCGAGATTGCGAATGAGAAAGTTGGGGATGGTTTGCATCTCAGAGTATTTATTTACAACATAAACAACCTGTACATTACCAAGTACAGAAGCGAGGCAAACCAGAATGGCGAAAGTTACTTCCAAAATAATTTCTGCTCTCGAGCGATACAGGGGATCTTGGAAAATTGTTTGAGACATCCTTATCTGTAATCCAAGCTGCGGTAAATATGAAAAGATAAATAAACAACAATCTCAATTTCGGGAAGAAAAAGCTATTACATGGATCTATCAGTGTACAACCTTCTGCTTTAGGCAAATTAAACTCTACAATAACCTTTTTTCATTTTTGTTGTTGAAACTGAGCCGACACTCAGCAGAGCTCGCAGTGCATAGCCTTCACTTTCCTCAATGGACCTTTACAATTTCAGGATTAAAGTAAACGAATTTCAACATAGTCATCCTTCAGGTATCTTCAATAAACATAGTGCAACTTATTGCCTCAGAGAACGCCAAAATGTTTATATGATACTCACGATTTTCAATTTGCTGAATCTCTCAAACTCAGTGTAAGATCTGGACAAGATCGTTTTACCTGCCTCTGGGTTTATTTACAAGGATGCTGAAAACATCAAGCTAGTGAATGTCAAGGGAATGATTGCAAAGATTTCAAGCCAACTTATATGCGGTTTTATTGAATTCAAGAGAGCCATTACCACTAATTATCTTTATATTCACTTTCCTTATAATCTATTAGTGATTCTTTTGTATGAGGAGTAACTTTAGTGGTAGGAAAAAGGAAAGGCAAAAATAAAAAATCAAATTTCGTTTTTCCAGTAAAGAAAAATCTTTACCCTTTACTGTTCAAACAGTTGGAAGCTAGCAGAAGGAAACGACGTCATTTCAGCTTTTGCCGTTTGTTACAGCCACCTAACTGAAGTCTTTGTTCCTCTCTAATCACGATTAGAACTCCTTTGTTGTACTAATCATATAAATCACTTTGTAACAAAAGCTTGCGGAATCGTTCCCCTTTGTCAGAGCATCAGCTGTCTGTTTAACTTAAAAGAGCTTTGACTTTGAACAATAGACATAATAAAAGTAAAATGACTCAAAACATTTTGGACATTTGAGTCGTTTTTATCTGGAGAGCATAGGAAATAGAGAGTCTCATTAGGGTTAACCAATAGCCGTAAAACGGCCTAAATTTAGCCGATTGGAGCAAAAATTTAGACATTTTAACTCACGGTCGAAAAAAATTTCACTTTCAAATAAGAAGAAAAAACAGTGACAACTATGCAATTACATTATCTAAGCCCTAAAATGGCAAAAATTTCAACCGTTAGCCGTGAAAGCCATAGCACCTCATTGAGACCCTCGAAACAGAGTAAATTAATTTAAGTAAGCTTAGATGAACGATAATGATAGAGTTTTCTTCGTCTGCTATCAATAAAGGGAATAATTTAAAGGGAAAATATATATTGGTAAGGAGAAGACGAAGTTGGGTGTCGCCAGACTAAAACCAAATTTATCAAAACGATCAACCAAAGCGAAGGAACATACCTTAATCGCTTAATGAAATAATCAACAAGGTTTAATTACCACCGGTCATTTAGAGTAATAAATTTTCGGTAAAAACTCTTTAAACCTTTGCCACCTTAAACAGACAGCTAGTCTACTAACAGAGAGGAAATGATTCTGTAAGTCTTTTATTCAAAGTGATTTATTTGATTCGAGGGTAACAAAGGAGATATCGATGTAACCACTATCTTGAGAGAACAATATAGAGGCGAAGGTGGCTCAGGCGAACAGCAAACGGTAAACATCGAGGTTTTTGCCTTTGCTGACTTTCAGCTGTTTGCGCAGAAGAACAATACAGATTTATTTTATTGTAGAAACCAAAGTTCTTTTGTTCCTTCCGCTTTTTACTTTTTTTAAAATTTTCAAATCTGCTTGTCAGAGTAGCGAATGTAAGTCGTAAATGATTATGAGACAATACGAACTTGAAATAAATCACTAATAATGGCTCTCTTGTGTTAATGAGTTTTGAATTCACTAAAGTCGTACTAAAATCGACTTTCAAAGTTAAATCTTAGCAATCATTCCCTTCGCTAAAGTACTGACATACACGATTACGGTGTCTTTTAAGGTAAAGAAATGATCATTAGCGCTTTACAATGATTCTTCTACTTCAATCTAAGTATACCATGTAAAATTTAAATGATACTCACTAAATAAATGAAAAACGCGCCGAGTGCATTGTTGAGTTCTATAAGCACGCAGGAATTTTATAAGATGACGTAGGCTGCGTGCTTTATATCTCAACAGTGCACTTGTGTGACGTAAGGCGCGTGCATATAATGAACTCGCTCTGACCAATCACGGCGCACGCATTTCTCTGAACAGTTTTTTGAAATAAGATAACACAAATCAGATTAATTAATATTCATAAAAACTTAAATAAAATAAAATTTCTGTTCTAAAACGGTTAAAGAAAACCTGATCAAAAAGGGAGTTCTTAAGATTGGGTTTAAAAGTTGTTAATGACTATGGGATAGCACGCAATTCTAAAAGGAACTATTTCACAAACATGGTGCAGCGGCATAAAGGGATCTAATACAAAGCGCACTTTACATTCAGATAGTGGTTTAAAATGATCCATTCAGGTACCAGACCAAGACTTGGCTATATTGCCGAAAATATCTGATAATGTTGACGATAGCGTATCGAATTTTAAAAGAATCGATTTAATTTTCCCACTAAAGAAACTCCCCATCTGCTAAAACCCAAGGCATGTCTCCGTTTTTATCATTACCTATTATTTCGCAAACTACTATGATGAACACGTGTAACTGAAATACAAAACTATTTCTGCGACTGATGTTAACCCGGATGTTCTGTCGCGAAAAACAACACAAAAGCTTTTTGGGTTGACACATCGTTACTGGCTTTTGACACTTTTGCGGCTCAAAGAACTAAATTCGGAAAAAACGTTTTTGCTAATAACTCGACTACATTTCAATATTTTATTATAACGTTTTGCGGAAACTGTAATTAAAAAAATAAACTTTGTTTGAGGTGAAAAAAAATGTTGGCCCGCAAAGGTCTACCGTATCCTTCAAGTTCCGGATAATTGAGATCGCTTATTAGCTTTCCAAGCTACATTTTCAATGTGTACATTCCAAGTTAGATTAGTTTCATAGTAAGTCCCAGCAACTTGGCGGTACTTACAACTTCTACTTCTTTCGTGTTGATAGGGATTTTTTAGTGTTTTAGCTGCCATATTTCGAGAAAGCTGCGACAAATAACTGGTATTGAGAATCATGAAGGCTTTGCCGTTCATTCATCAACCTGACGGAGTGGCGCCAAAGGCGAGTGACGTGTAAGCAGCCGATTGGCTATATCAACACACGAGAGAAAATACGATATTTTTAATTGCCAATATTTTTTTTCACCTCAAACAAAGTTTTTTGTATTGATGATAAATGATTTGGATGTAAACACACCACATTTATGGAAATTTTTTGATGACATTACAGCATCCGAAGTCGTTCCGAAAGGGAATACCAGTAAAGCACAGAGTATAGTTAAGCAGGTTATTGAGTGGTCCCATATAAATAGAGAACAACTCAACCCTGATAATTGCAAGGAGCTCCAAATCTCGTTTTCCAGGAGTCCAGTTGAACTGGATGCAGTTGTTATCGACAGAAAAGAAGTAGATGTTGTAAGTACCGCCAAGTTGCTGGGACTTATTACAAACGCTGACCTAAATTGGAATGCACACGTTGAAAATGTAGCTTGGAAAGCTATTAAGCGATTGCATTTCCTAGTACAGCTCAAACGCACGAAATTATCGCCAACAGATCTAATTCTTTACTACAATACGTGCGTAAGGTCCGTGGTCGATTATGCCGTTCAGGTACTTTATAACGCCTTGCCGCAATATCCCATCAATGCGCTTGTTCGTATTGAGAAAAGGGCGATCTCAATCATTTTACCCAGCACGAGCTACAATTATGCATGCGAAATCCTTGGCATAACACCAATGGTGGACCATATTGATTCATTATGTGATAAGCTTTTTCATAGCATCGCATCTGATAAAGACCATACGCTGAACCGCTTACTTCCGCCCTTACATAAGAATCCAAGGGTATAATATAAGAAAACATCGCCTTTATAATATGCCACATGTCCTCACCAATAGGCCAAAGAACTCTTTTATACTTGCAATGGCCGCAGAGCAAATCGAATTTTCTGGGTAAATTTTCATGAGTGGAACTTGTAACGACCATTGTAGGGTTATTTTCCAAATTATATATCATAGAAGTGTATTAAGGTCTTATTATATTGGTTACTAGATCTCCATGAAACATAGTTAGTACCTATTTTATACTTTAGTCATTATCGTAACGTTTTTAAATCTTAGTAAGTAAACAATTGCGTAATTCAGCCTATGGGCTGCAATGTGACTTTAATAAACACTTACCTATCGACCAACTGGTGAGTACTCAAAATAAAATTAACCAAACTCTCTGAAGAGCAGAAAAAAAAGCGAGTGAGCACTTCCTGACTGACTTTACCTTTGTCTCTGATTGGTCGAGAGGGAGGTGCAAATTTACGGGATTAACGGTAAAGTAAAAAAAAATTGATGTTGAAACTGAGCCAATACTCGGCAGGGCTCTCAGTGCATCGGATTCACGTTCCTCGATGGGCCTCTACAATTTCAAGATTAATTTAAAGAATTTTCTCCATAGCCCTCTTTCAATAAACATAGTACAAGGTTATTGCTTCAGAGAACGCTCAAATAATACTCACGATTTTAATTCCCTGAATCTCTCAAAAACCTGGTTAAGATCTTTTTACCTGCCGCTGGCTTTATTTTCAAGGATGCTGAAAACATCAAGCTCCTTCAGCAAAAGGGAATGATTGTTAAGATTTTCGTTTTACGGCCGACTTAAATACAATTTTATTGAATTCAAGAGAGCCATTATCACTAATTATCTTTAAACTCATTTTTCCTCATATTTCTTTATCAGTTATTCTTTTGCATGAGGAGTAAATGTAGTGGTCCGAAAAAAAAAAAAAGCAAATAGAAAAAACAACTCTCGTTTTTTTCAGTAAAAGAAAATCTTTACCCTCTATTGTGCAAACAGTAAAAGCCGCAGAAGGAACCAACGTCGTTTCAGCTTCTGCCCTTCGTTACAGCCACCTTATTAAAGTCTATGTTCCTCTCTGATTTTTATTAGAACTCCGTCCCAATCACTTTATATCAAAAACTTGAAGAATCACGCACCTTTTTCAGTGCATTAGCTGTTTTTTTAATTGAAAAAAACTTCGGCGTAAAGCAATAATAGGCATGATAGAATGAAAACGACTCAGAACATTTTGGATATCTGAGTCACAATAAAGGTGATTTATTTTGATCTGGACGGTATAGAAAATTTAGAGTCTCAATAGGGTTAACCGATAGACGTAAAGCGTTTGAAATTTCGCCGATTGGCGGAGAAGTTGACAAATTTTAACCGATATCCGTTAAAAAGAGATGACCTTAAACAAAATTATGTTGACAACGATGGGTTATATTAACCGTCGAAACAATGTCGCTCAGAAAACAATGAATCAATTCAAGTGAGTTTAAATGTACGATTAAAATAGAGTTTTCTTCGTCTTGTTATCAATTGTTTATTTGATGAAGGGAAAATATATCTATTGACAAAAAAAGATGGGTTTAGGGCACTTTGCAGTGGAGTGTCGTCAAACTAGAACCAAATTTATCAAAACAATCAGCCAAAGCGAAGGAACATATCCTGGTCGCTTAATGGAATAATCAACTGGACAGCATAGGAAATAGAGTCTCAATGGGGTTAACCGATAGGCGTAAAACGGTTGAAATTTCGGCGATTGGCGGAGAACTTTTAATCGATAGATATAACTCCATTGCTGTTACCATCATTTTTTCGAGGTCATCTTTTTTTAACGGTTAAAAAAAAGATGACCTTAAAAAAATGATGGTAACAGCAATGGAGTTATATTAACCGTAAAAGTGATTACCCCATTGAGACCATTGAAACAGAGTGTCGCTCAGAAAAAAATGACTTAATTCAAGTAAGCTTAAATGGACATCGTCTGCTATCAACTGTTCATTTAATAAAGGGAGAATATATCTCTTGGCAAAGATAAAATGAGTTTAAGGCACTTTGCAGTGAAGTGTCGTCTAACTAGAACCATAGTTATCAAAACAATCAGCTAAAGCGAAGGAACATACCCTGATCGCTTAATGGAATAATCAACAAGGTTTAATTACCACTGGTCATTTAAATTAATAAATTTTCAGTAAAAACTCTTTAAACCTTTGTCACCTCAAACAGACAACTAGTCTACTGACAGAGAAGAAATGATGCCGTGAGTCGTTTATTTAAAGTGATTTACTTAAATCGGAGGCAACAAAGGAGATATCGATGTAACCACTATCTTGAGAGAACAATATAGGGACGAAGGTGGCTCAGGCGAACAGCAAACGGTAAACATCGAGGTTTTTTCGTTTGCCGGCTTTAAGCTGTTTGCGCAGAAGAATAATACAGATTTATTTTACAGTAAATACAAAAGTTCTCTTGTTCCTTTCGCTGTTTTTTTAATTTTCAAATCTGCTCGACAGAGTCGCGAACAACTAATAGATGATTATGTGGCAATACGAAGTTGAAATAAATCACAAATGGCTTTAGTTTCGAATACATTAAATCCGTGCTAAAGTCGACCTTCAAACGGAAATCTTAGCGATCATTCCCTTCGCTGAAATTGATAGACGATTACGGTTTCCGTTAACGAAAAGCCAGTAAAATTTGATGGGAAGAGTGTTCCGGATTCAGTGAACTAAAAAGTCGAGGGTATTCTGCGATGTTTGAGCATTCTCTGGAAGCGTCGACTTCGTATAATGTTTATCAAAGATTCCTTACGGGAACAATATGGAGAAAGTCCATAATAGCTATTACTCCTGGTATTGTACTTGTAAGGCTTTACTAAGCGGTGTAAGGGCGAACAACTGGGGAGCTTTCCTAGGTAATGGCTCAGTTCCACGAAAAAAATCTATTGTAAGGATGGGGAAAAATGAACTTCGACTCAAACGCCTTTGTTTGTAATGTCAACTACTGGGAAGGACACTTATTTCGTCATATTGATTACAGGGATCCTCAAAGTTATAACTTGTGCGGCACTTCACTACTATTGGAAAATTTATCAAAAGGTGAAAGAAAGCATGTATTAATAAAGTCAACGCCAATGTACGCGTGCGTATGTATGTACGTATGCGAGATGGTGTGGCGCACCAAGGTTCCTATGTACTGACCACCACGTCTCGAAGAGTTGTTTCATGATGGTTTGTTTCTTTTTAGTTACGTGTGGTCCCCCAACCACAAGCGCTTTTATAATCACTGCTGGAGGGTATATTCCACATGAGGTGCCTAGGGTAACAGTGTATTTGATGTTCTCCAGCAGTGTTGTAAACCCAATCATTTACGAGATAATGAATACACCGTTTAAAACGTGCTTTACAACAGAACAGAGCACAGTCAAGGCTTCTCTATTTCAGTATTAATTGAGCAGTTTTCATTGAAATGTATCTGTTGCTCAACTTTTCAGCCTTTGGCAACTGCCGAGGAAATTAAAACTTACTCAGAGTAAAAGCGCCATAGAAATGAAAAGTAATACAGTTGCTAAGTAACCATTTCGGTGGTGAAGAGCGCGAGAGACTACTTTAATAACTGTTGCCTTAGAGACGGTCAGGAAAAAAAGAAACGCGATGTATGATAAGTATAAACTGATTTTAAAAAATCGTTTAAAAGCTCTTAAATAATTTCGAGAAATTATTATTAATGTTTGACGCCATATCTTCTATAAGAGGCATATGCTAATTTTATTGCGATAGAATCGCTGTTTAAGTGCAAACAACCTGTTAGGAACAAAAAGATTTATCCGCGGATTTTGAATCGATAGATTTATGTCACCCTGTAAAATTTCTGCCGTAATGCTTTCAATATTCCGCCTAAAATCTGTAATTTTTCATAAAGATGGCTAGATTAAAATAAATTCTTGATGTTAGTTTGGAATTGAAGCTTTATCGTTAAGTAGACGTGGGAGTTAGTTTGTTTTTTAAATGCAAATGTATGCAAATATTTTTTTTGTTAAAAAAAGCCTCGTCGCTCATTTGACATCGGTAGTGGATGCTGGCGGAAGCATAGGGTAATAGCAGCATTTTAGGTAATCCTTATTTTGTAACGTTTTTCTATTATTTCTTGAAACTGAACAAAGTGACAATGTTTTGCTAAATTTGTTTAAACTGATCTTCTGAACAATGAAAAATTAACTGACTTGGCCTTCGTTGAAACATATAAGCGTGATATTCATGGCAATATCCCATAGTTTGTTTTGATAAGTGTTTTACCTCTTTGAACTTAAGTCTGGACTTAAAAACTTCTATTTGCAGCTCAAATTATCCTAAGTTCTACTTTAAAAGGGTTGGAGAATCGTTGTTCTCAACTGACACGAAGATAATCTTGACAAAAAGCCCTCGAGTTCATGTAAATTTTCCTTCGCGTTTGACTGATCATTTTGACGTAGAGCTGTAATAATGTTTGCCATTTCTTCCGTTAGGGTTTCAGCGGCCGATAATATCGTTTCGGTGATAGAATTTGTTTTGAATCTTATAGGACAGAATTTTCAATTTCGACCGCCGATTCAGAGTTGCAATTACGCCAGATGAACCAAATATATTGAGTTTATGAAATGATAACATTGATGTGATTTCGTTCATATGGCTTGGAAGTATTCTTGCCCTGGCTGAACAGCGTTGCAAAATAAATTGATGTTCCATAGGCATTATTTTAGGACAATAATTATTTTCCTCTTGAATTGATTTTGCTTTAACAGTTTAAAAGCTAGCATAAGAGTGTAAAGTGGTTATATATTGTCTCTGAGTTTTAATCGCCGAGGACACATGACTTAGAACGGAATATTGCTCTGCCGTGATAAGTCTGTTTTGGCGTATTTGACAGACTGACAAGTCTGGTGTGTGTTTAAAGTTGACAATGAATGCAAATGACTTTAACTTGTTTAAACAGGTAGCTCATGGAAATCGCAATGGCTATCAACCTATTCATGATGAATTGATCTTCTTCTTCTATGATGCAACTGCAGTACGACAAACATGGAGTTCTGAAGCTGAGTCTGTCAAATCCTAAGGCGCAAGTTTT
Source organism: Pocillopora damicornis (assembly GCF_964200805.1). Lineage (NCBI taxonomy): Eukaryota > Metazoa > Cnidaria > Anthozoa > Scleractinia > Pocilloporidae > Pocillopora > Pocillopora damicornis. The sequence continues at coordinate 14,594,889 of NC_142680.1, read as the reverse complement.
GTTTCCAACCGGTCATTACACTTACGCTTTTGGAAACACGCCGGGGATAAATTTAGCAGAGTACTTCAGAACGTCCAAGAGTGATGAAAGTCTTGATTTTTTATTGCTTGGTACAGGAGACATTCGAAACCTCCTGTTCACAGTTTCAGAGCTTTACCAACGACTACAATCACAAATCCCAGCTTCGCTTCACTTTAACTTGAATGATCATGATCCGTCAATAATCGCTCGAGATGTTATCATCCTAGAGACTGTGCGATCGATCGACCCAAATTGTGACTTCGATGTGGATTTTTTGTGGAATTTATGGTATAACCTTTCACTTTCTAGCAACGAATTAAAGCGATTGCAAACGATTCTGCAGAAACTTTCATCACCGAAACAAGATGACGTTAAGTCGCAGTTTGGGTCTGTCACCTTGTTTACAAAGTGTCTACGAATTTGGAAAGACTGGCTTCACTTAGAACTGGATATTGATAATGTATCGCTTCAACGGCGAAGATTGATGGTGACAGGGCTAAATTTGGCACAACCAGAAACCCAGGATGCTCAACAGGACCACTTTAATTTTATAACAGCAGTAACCTCATTGACAAACACAACAGTTAAACAGCTATTTACGCCGACAGATGAACACAAGCTTGGTCGCAAATGCCTTCATGAGCGTGGCTTTGTTTATAAAGAAATCTATTCATATTTTTTGAGCGGTGTTACACCGGAAGTTCAAAACAGTCCTAAAGTAAACTCAACTCTCATTCGCCCGTTTGAGCACAAATGGAAAGTGCATTATGGGAGCTGTCCGTTTTCCGGTTTTATTCCAATTGATAGGTAAGTGGTTCCTTTGGTAAATTTTTTTTTCACAAGAATGAATAGAATGAGAGGGATGACAATGTTCGAACTCGATCTCTTTACTCGACAACTGAGCCAGAATTTACTTTTTATTTCACTTTCTGATTTACGCGTACGCATTGCTGATCCTAGCACTGAGTTCGTAAGACGCTTGTCACATATAAACAAACTGATCCTCAAGCTCACTGTTGAGTACTCAGTAACTCGTCGATAGAGCATCGGAGCACGAAATCTGAAGGGCAGGGGTTCGATACTTCGTAGGACACTAAGATTTTTCTTTGCTCTACACACGTGAAGAGACGAACAACTCTCTCTACGTTTTTAATTCGTGGCTACGCGAAGCGTACAAACGAGTTTTAAGTTGTAGGTGTTAAATAGATGTATTGATGGATGAATAACTTTCATCTGCAATACAATAAACAGCGTCTTTTAAAATTGATTCAGTTATTTTAATCAATGTATCATGTCTAAATACATATATATCTATATCTTTTTTTTTGGTTGTTTGTTTATTTTTTTCATCACAGGCATAAGCTCGAAATTAAGAAATGCATAACAAAAGTTTGTAAGGAAAAACTCAAGGAGTTGGTGAAACATTTCCAAGGCTTCGTTAGAAGTAAAACGAAACATCTTCCAATACAGGTGCACATTAATGAAATGATATCAAGGTTATTGCAATGTACCAATGCTTTCCTTACACTATGTATGCAGAACTCTTGGTTTGTTTTAGTTCCGTTTACTTATGGTCCCGGTCAGACAATCCATTTTGTAACCTCCTGATAATTCCCTATTGAACTTTGCACCCTCATCAATCTGATCGGTTATGAATGACCTTATCACTCTAAGGACAAATGAAATACTTACTCTCTTCCCGGCAACACGAATAACAACCGAAGTTTATTCCTTAGCGAGGTTGTAAGTGACTTTTTGACATCACGCCCTTGCACACGGTCGCCTCAAAAGGCGACATCGCCTGGTCCACTTAGCGATAATCAATGATGAAATTCTAAATTTTGTTTCAAGTATAGAATGGTAAGTAATCCATTCTGTAAAAATGGCCCTTTGTGTTTCGACGTTTCACCTTTCCGTTTTCTTCTGTTAAGAGTATAATAAAAATGAAAGGAAAAAAGAACTTTGCACACTCGTTATTTTTAGGTGACATTTTGGGAGGGAGACGCCCTGGACCTGTGTCGTAATGGTCTTCCAAAGGATGCCGTCTTCGATATAATCGACACAAGTAACCTCAGTGACCATGTTGGATTATTGAACATTCTAGTATGTTGCACAGACAGATTGAAAGAGCAAGTTGTTCCTGAACTCGATCTGATAAATGTGCGTATGTTTTCGGTCCAAAGTCTTTTTTTAATCCTATTTAAAATTCAAATTTTGTTCTCTGACCGAGAGATTTTTTGAAATGAAGGCCAGATCAGTCCCAGTTGTTTACATCCACCATGCTATGGAGAGCTTCCGGTCTATCCAGTCTTCTGGAATACTTAGAGTCGAGCCTTGGAGTACGGCAGAGTTTGTTTCCCACTGTTCTCGGGCTCAAACTTGCGGAGGACTTAGATCTCGGAAGGAGGTATGTTATAACCTAATCTGGCTTTACCACTTTCCTTCTCACTATGCCAGTCCGCCTTTATGTCTCCTCACTTGTACTTTGTTAAATCTGTACTTGAGGCAAGTAGCCCACCCAGCTGGCGTTTATCCTGGTTTCCATTGCATGAAGTGGCTAGGAGTGTTAATATTCTCCACTGGGTGGAATGCCTGTCCACCATCAGGCTTCCCTGATCTTCCGCCGGTATCCTCTCTTGTTTGGAGAGAAACACTATGGGAGAAAAGAGCTTGCTTAAGAACGCAACACAATGATCCGTGTAGGTCTCGAACCCAGACTTCTCGACCGGAGTACAGCGCGCTAACCATAAGACCACCGCGACCCCCACCCTGCGCACAGTTGTTTTCTATATGTCTATTTGTTTGTTTTTTCTTCTTCTTCTTCTTCCCATCTGTCTCCATGGACAGTAAGTACCTTAGTTAGATGGAAACTTTCACCGACCGGTAAATTCGGCCTTTTAGAGAGGTCATTGTTAACTTAGCCATGTTATCAATAATCGTTTGTTATTTTCAGTGACATAATGACTCTGAATGAAAGTCGAAGAATAGAAGATCGAATGGTTTGGGTAAAAACCGAACGCGAAAGTTCGCAGATCACTCTACGTAAGTCCTTTAAGGTATAATTTAAAGGGGAATCCCTTTCAGCTGGTCTCTCGAGAATAACCGTCTCCATTATTAGTTCAGATGACTCCGAATCATCTAAAGACTACGGCAAAATGCAAAGAAATACATTCCACTCAACCCAAACTTCCTCCTTTCTCTAAAATATTACTTCAGCGCTGCAGGGGCTCCACTAATTCACCTTCTCTTATTCCAACCAAAAGTCGATGAAGAGGTCTGACTTCTCATGCACTTTGATACCATCAAAGATGCTGAGACAATGTTATTTCTCCTCAGTTCGTTCCCCAGATGTTCTCTCTGCACTTAAGTCAGTGGCAGCCAGATGCTTTAGACTCCCTTCTGCTAATGAACGTTGTCTGCAACTAAGTGGCGTGACCCTCTCCTCCCCTATGACATTTTTCATGGCGTTTTTGCTAATTGCAGTAACTTTCGAGGAGAAAGGTAAGTTGGGATTACTTATAAAAAGACAAAACAAGAGAGTTTTCCAATCAGGAGCCATTCTTTGAGAGAAATGTTTACACCTTTGCCCCGATATATTTCAAAGTAAGATAGGCTGTTAACAAATGGTTTATTCAGCTTACATCTTCTTTATACCTTTTTTCGATTGAAAATCACTTGTTGTTGGCGGCTCTGTATTCATGAAAAACAAATTTATTTGCCTTACTTACGAGCTTGAGTTGGCCTCTTTTTCTCATCGATTATCAGACAGACAACTATTTGCATATCTCTGATCCGAGCAGTATGCCGCATCAATTTTACATATGATCAGACCCAACTTTGCAACTTATTGTCGGCAATTCAGTACTGAGGCCCTCAATTGGTGCACAGTTAGTCATACCTTCAAATCTCTTCCCGACTCAGATTATCTGTCTTTTTTTCGCCTTTGCAGCTGCGTTTATTCTGTTTTTACTTTTTCCCTATGTTACAGCCGAACAGGTTCTTTGCTTTATCGAAGAATGTTTACCATCCGTAAGACTTTTTAAAAAGCGAACTTTCAGTAAGCTTTGCTGCCTTTCGTGGAATGTTCTCAAGTGCTTGGCTGGAGTATGCCCAGGTAAAACTGATTTCAAATGTTATACTTTATACTCCTTGATATGTTGAAAGGGTTAAGGTCTTAGCTCTAGGTTTTTCGCAGGCACGGTTCTTAAAGCAGAAGTTCGTGTCACGTTTCCAATCAGTTCTCTGTCACGCAACACCCCAGTCATGCAAGCTGTCTTGTTTGAGGATCCAACCGATGCGAGGTTTCTTCAAGTGTGGCCTCTTTCACAGGTGAGAAGGAAATGCGTTTTGATTCGAATAACAACTTAGTATTTTTTAATAAAATTTTCTTTTTCTGGACTAGTTGGAGCAGAGGACATTTCACCGCCCTGTGCATTTGTTTTACAACAATGTGCGCTACGATGTTGACCAGGGAACTGTGAGCTTGTTAATGCTTGAAGCAGATTGGAAAGCTCTTCATGAAGAAACAGTTCTTATTTTGATAAGTTCTTCTGTCAACTGCACTTCACAAGCTGTAAAATTGAAACCTGAAACGAGAAGCTCCACGAAAACTTCTTGCTGTTTCAGGAATGAAAAAGTCATGATGACAAGCAAAACGGATTACGAAATGGTAGAGTTAAGTCAAGCAAAAAGACGCATGCGCAAATCCCGTAGGTCGAAAAAGAACTTGTCCTGTGTCAGAATTAGCTGCGTCAGTGGTCACGTGGGCAACAGACTCCAAAAGTATGACAGCTGCTACCGTCTTGAGATCCTCTCCAGTCAAGATATTATCATTCAAAACCCTGACCACGTGCACAAGAGTACAGACTGCTTAGTGGCTGAAGAGAGGCAAAAGAAAGCGCCTTCGAGTCTTGTCCCATCAGGTATCGATTCTCCGTTTGATCAGTTAGAAGATGAAGTTTCACCTGAGACAAAAAACTCTGATGTTGTCATTATTCATAATGATGGTCACGCAACCGAAGATGACAGTGAAAACGAGCTCCTATCGACAACCGTGGAGCGAGTGGATGACATTACACAATTCGGCCTGGGGTTACTTGATGTGACATTGGTGTCGCGAGAGGTTTTAAAAACCGACCAGCTTGAGGTGGGAAGATCTACTTTTTATTTATTTCTTTTACTGATCTATTTACTATGTTTTCAACGAGCGAATTTCATGACATGAACAATTTCTCGCAGTTATTGGGGAGAAATTTCGGTTGGTCGGTCGGCTGGTTGGTCGATTCCTGTATACATCCGGAAATTTTCTTCACATTGTAGTATTGAAACGCTGAAAATCGTATGACCATCGCGGGCTCAAAAGGTTTTTCCTCAGTGTCAGTGAAAGTGGAGAGTATTTATCACCACTTCGGTGAATATTTGTTAGTTATCGATGTGGGCTTATGGGCACTGATAGGTGGAATTCTCGAAAATATGCCTAACATGTTAGCCGGCTGTGCCAGAAGTTCGCCGTAACCATAACATCTTGTAATTCCATACTCCTCTACCCTTTGATTTCTTCTAGAGCTAATTGTGGTGATAATCTTTCTTTTTGATATCGCTATACTTTTTAAACACAGCTATTGGCTTTGGAAGAACATGCCATGTGCTACAATGCAGACATTCTGATTCTCAGAACAGCGGACATAACAGGTCCTAAAGTAGAATATTACCCGACGGACTTGCCCACTGCAGTGGAAATCTCTACTGACTGTCAAGGGTAAATGCAATCTTCCCAAATCGAAAAGCTATCTGATAAAGGTTTCCTGTTGTGGGCCTGGAGATTCGTGCTGGGGCACGTTCCTTGGCCACTCCTATTTCTGTTCAGTTGGTCAGTCAGTCATTTAGTCAGTCAAGTACAAAGTCAGTCGGTCCGTCAGGAACACTGAAAGGGCATTGCCAGAGTTTAGCCAAGGGTTCCAATAATGTTTTTGAAAAGTGGCGACCGATGGTGTAATAGACCGCTGCACCCGATATGACAAAACACAAACACGATAGCGTACGCTAAACAGACGGCAGAAAGAACGCCAGTGGCTGGCTTTTATTGAAACCCCTTTTTTTAGTTGCGGGTGGAGGGATTTTGGTGGTGCCACAATAAAACTTGCATGACTCCCATAAGGCTCCGTAATATTCTTTGGACCCTTCATGTGTAGTTAATAGGCCATTTTACAGTTGTGTACTTAGTTGCCAAGTCTTTGATTTGGAGTGAGGCTGAAGGTGACCTTGTTGCGATTGAAACCAGTATCTAGTTAGCATGATAACAAAGTAATTTGCATTTTAAAAGCAGCAAGGTTTGTATCATAACAAGGTCACCCTTAGCCTCATTCTTGTTCAAAGGCTTGGTAACCAAGCACACAACTGTAACATGGACTAATGGCAGTCAATTTTCTAGAGTCCCCCCTCCCCCTCTTTATATTCTGTTGGCGATAACTGATTCCCCCCTCAGTTCCCACTGAGAACTATGTGATCTCCCAAAAATCCCCTGCCCCCTACTGTAAGACTTAAACGATCATATTTTCCTTAACTTTAAGGAAACCCCTACGACTTCATTTTGCTGCACCCGTGGACGGGAGGACATCTAAAGTTCAGCTATTAAAGGATAAAAAGAGGCTTAGATGCCATTTTCCTAAGAGTGACCTGGGTGTGTATGGACCAGTTTGTATCAAGCGAATTCCGTACCTGGACTTTTCAAATCTTCCAATATGGACTTCAAGAGAAGATCTCAAGTATGGCTAGCAACTATATATGTATCCGTATACTTAACAGCTGCAATTACTCTTTCAGTTCTATTACCCACAGTCTTGTTAACGATATATTTCTTTCAAATTTACGTCAGGAAGGAAAACTATTCAAAAGAGATAACAAAAACCTATGTTGGAGTAACTTGACTGCCCACTGTAGACGCCCTACCTATCAAAGACCTCTTTTCAAATCATCTTCTCCATCAAATTTCGTCCTAAATATCTAAACATCCTTGCTGCGTGAATGTTGCAGGCCTCTCTTTCTGCAATGATTTGTTTCATCGCAAGGATTTTAGGGGACCTCTTATCATCTCCAAACAAACTATGATTTTAAAATATCATAGTGAACAAATATTTTTGCTTAGAGGCCAGAATGTCCGTTTAAAGGTGAGGAACGACAAGGAAGTTTTTTGCCGGTGATATTCAGCCGTTTACATCTTTTTTTTTTCTTTTTTGTTGCAGTATCTTAATGGATTTTTATCCTATGGATGAGGACAGAGCGGCTCCAAAAGACAGAAAACCCTTTGAAAATTTGCAAAATGCTTTGCAATGTGTAGTCAGGTCGTTTGTTGAATCTCCCCAGGTAATGAATAATACGAATTCCCTTTCGCTTCCCTGTTTTCTTGCCCATTTTCTTACATAAACGTTTTTTTTAACCTTTTTGTTATGTTGAGAAGTTCTCATTAATGTTACAAAACTGCCCTGCGCATATAAATGGAGGGTTTCAAAACTGAAATAAACAGGACAGTTTTGTTAAGCTTTCTGCTGAGATGAAAGCTCCGTGGAATCTATTACAATTAATGCTTAGTAAAGATCCAGTAACAATGATAGCTCAACAGTGTGCAACTGAGTTAATCGCTCGAAGTCTGGTCTAGGGAACCAGGGATCTAAAACCTGAACTTACCCAGGTTTTTGCATGAGTACACACAACACATTTATTCTCCCAAAATTCATATATATCACAAATTACTTTTTTTTTTCCTATTGCTCATAAATTAAATAAGAACATTTTCCTAATTTTCGTGGTTTTGAATATCACTGTTAACCAGCAATCACTCCTCCCGAAGCTCTGTGAATGCAAATAGGAAAAGCCATGTTGTCCATAATACCCTGACCTAAACTACTGACTTATTGGACAATAATCGGATATGTGCGTGTGAAGGCCGACAATACACTACCAGAGAAAATAATGCCCCCATTATTTCCTCTTGTACACCTATCAAACGTGATTTCAAGTCTTTGCTTTGGTCTCAATCTATAGGAAAATAATTGTTTCACAATTCACGAGCCACGTGATGCAGGAGAAGATTGTCCGCCAAACTTCACCATTGTCGTGCAAAACATTTACTGTCACCAACAGGTCCCACTGGCGAAAGTTCTCTTTTGTGACCATAGTGAGATACCCTTTCCCTTAGAGGGCAACGGAACTGCTACTACAGCTACTACTTTAAAATACAAAGAGCTTTTACAACAAGTGATGGCGGGCAGAAAGGAAAGTCCCATGGTGCAGGTCACAAAAGAGGTAACAAACTGAAACAAATTAAGTGTGCCGTGGTTTCAACTCTGAATTTGAATAGCTGAAGGGAGAATAGCTGTTTTTTTTTCTCGTTAGCATTTAACACTTCGTGTCAAAAGTCTTGTGTTCGAACCTGGCCGAGTGTTATGCTACTGGGCAAGTAACGTAACTCTCTTAGTGCCTGCCCATCAGGATGGTTACCAAGCCGGAAAAATGTCAAGGAAATCTAAGCATATCTCCGGGTAACGACCCTAATTAAACTGTCATTCCATAATGAAAGCGTAGCAATACTCTAAGAAATCATTCATTTACAAAAATCGGGATAAGCCTCTGAAGCTACGCGAATTAAAGCATATCTTGCTGCCTTTCAACAAAGGTTATAGTATTGCTTAGCTTTATCCCCCAGTCTCCTCCGCTCCTGCACTTAGTATAACCTATGAAACGATATTTCCTCTTTTGTAGGGTCAAGTTCTATTGAAAAGACTACTGCATTCTAATGCAAAACGCTTGAAGCAAACTGCCACACATGACCCAGTATGGATGGACTCATTCCTGCAGCTGAGATTCAGCAGCGATAATATTTGCTATGACATTCTGGACTGAATTCACAAGATATATTTCTAAGTAAACCTAGTTCAGACTTGATAGTTTTCAACAATTTGCGGACCAGTTGAAAACTTTGGTGACGCATTATTGCAATGAACTACTGCGACCTTGATATTTTTAAAATCATTTGTGCGATGGAAATGTCAGCATAATTAAAATTTGGCTGTTTTGAAACTTAACAACATAGTTGTTATTGACTTCTTTAATCATATAATTTTTTTAATGGAATGGTCTCAGCAAATAATTATTTATTGCTGGTTTGGCTTTTAATACTGAATACTAAATTACTTGATCATAATCAAGTCTTGTCTTTCCACTTTTGAAATAAAATGTCCTTGGATTTGGGGTTATCACGTGCATTAGTTCTTGTCTGTAGCGATTTGTTCGGCCGGGCGAACGGAAAATGTAAACATTGCGCCTTTTCAAGAGATTGCTACCTACAATCATCTCGTGGCTATCCATAATTAAATAGTCATACCATAAATATGCGCATTCCGTACTCATTCCTTGCTTACGACTTTTGTGTTACAGAAAGCAAAGACAACACTTATTTTCCACATCTATTTGGTTTTTTTGGTATGTTCTAGCAAAATATTTGTGGCTATTATCTTACGAAATTTTCCTTACATTCTGCAAAGGTACATTTCTCTCAAGTTTTACGTTTCCTCCATGATTTTGTCCACTTCTTCCCAATCAATGTGACTTCTGAGACTGCCACTACTCTCCGACATATTTCCCACGGCCTCGTCCACCTCGGCCTGGAATAACAATACCAATTAGACAAATAAGAACTGCTTAAAATTCAACTCAAGCTTTGACTCAATTTGTTTCCACTAAGCTCAGCGATTGGCTGAGACGAAACTCAGTCATCCTGTTTTCACGCGCTTGGAAAGGACCGATCTTCTGACGACGAGACCAAATTTTAAATGGTTCTCTTGAACAGGCCTATAATTTTCATATAAAATCGCCTACTTTGAATAAACCAACTTCAACAGATTTCCACGGAATAAGGAAAGGAATAGCATTGTCGTTAATGGCCGATCATAATTCTGATCGTTCGGGTGATGGTTTTCTTTAAAATGATCGATTAAAAGAGACAGTGACTGATATTGTGACGATCAAAATGAGCAGAAGCCATCCCCAGCTTATCTTGTGGGCCAAGTAGACAAGTTACTAACTCCTCCAATTTCTAAGAATTGAAGACGTTTAACAACTATCTCACAACTTACCAAGAGCTGTGCAACATCCTCGGACGTGCGCATGCTCTCTCTAGTATTCCACGGGCTGACGTCATCATCAAATTCTGACAATGTTCTTCCGCCGGTGGGAACCGCAGGCTCAGTATTCCGAGGTGTGTCGATCTGATATTCACTACTTCGCCAGTTATCTAGAAAGGAGAGATGAATCAAAGGAAATATGAGGAATAAGCTACCAAACCGCGAGATAGATGTGTGTAGCCACGAAAATAAATGCACAGTCAGGGAATCTTCTTTCAAAGAAGAAGAGGAAAGCAAAGTTGGAATGACTCTAACTTATTTTTTCATTCACCATCTGGTACGGAAGTCTAAATTCTCAGTCTTTAAGGACTGACGAGTAACGAGTGGCTTCTGCACGGGCTAGTCCAACAAAATTTGGAAGGCGAGGTGACTTCTTAGTTAGAGCGCTCGACCCTGGATGTCAGTGCCCGTTCGAGTGGTGATTTCTTGAGCCGCAGAAACTCTCACAGTGCTGTTCTCCACCCACGGATGTAAATGGGTGTCAGGGAATTTTCAGGAAAACCTAATTAATGCTGGAAGCAGGGAGGGGAGAGGGAGTGTCAACAATGATGGAAAAAAATCCCATCCAACAAGAGGATAGTAGTAGCAAAACTCCTGATCGTCACATGCAATGGGGGATAGGACAAGCTTAGGTGGTGTCAGCCACAACCTGGTGTGCGCGATGTCGCCTGAGAAAATATTGCATATTTACCTTTTTCGATGCCGGAATACCCTCGGGTCGGTCTTGCGAAATCACTCCTCTGAGGCTGAAAAAAAGAGAAACGAATTTTCTTTCCATTCTTCTTATGGACCTCATACTATCAAGTTATTTATTCCGAAAAAAAAGATCCCTTCAAAATCATTTGATTGTGTAGTTTGATCGTCTAGATGAGCGTATCCCAAGAAGAACTGAGGTCATCGACAGTGACTGATGTTTCCACAACCTAAACAAAGTAATCCTCAAAATCGACTCTGACCGCTGACACTATTGCGCGTGGGTTGATCAAGAAGTAATTTACCGAAAAAAGAATAAGTGTTTTCTTAATTAAAGTTTCGTCGTCCTTCCCCCACTCCACTTTAAAAAACTCCTGGATCCATCTCTAGGTCAGTTGTTATTATTGACAAAAGAACTTTCCGGGACAACTCTCACGCAGACATTCAAAACCACACGATCAACCGTTACTCCTATATTCAAATAATTCACATATTTTACTGTACCTTAGCATCAGCGCGCCAGTTAACATCGGACAACAACTCCCTCAGTTCATCATCACCTTCTAGCAAGCTTTCGATTCCCTCAAGCCTCTCGTGATCCATGGTGGAGCCATCATCTGGAATGTCTTCTATTAGACGATCTATCTCGGCTAACGTTCTAACCCCAGGGAGGAGATGGTCAGTCTGGCGTGTCCTGGAGAAAGTTCTTCCCAAGTGATCTGTGCCTCGAGGCTGATGCGAAAAGCCATACCCACCTATCCCCTCAAGGGGAAGCTTACGCCTAGATGCTTCTCTAGCTTTAACCCTCTTCGGTTGATTCTTTGCGAAACTCCGATACGTTTGTATCGTCACAAATTCGGCGCCAGTCGGAGAATTCGAGCGCCAAAAATCGTCCTCAGCAGGTAGATTTTCTTTGACCAGTCTACCACTTTTAACGTCAATACTTCCTTCTAGCAGATCCGAAAGGTTTTCCTGAACTGAAACAGATGGGCTGCTTGTCTGTAAAAAATCACGACGATAAGTATTTTGAGATCTAGCTGAAACCTGAGCTTTCCTCGAGAACTCTTCAGGATGCGGCGAATCAACGAGAGATTGTTTTTCCTGCACACGATTTTCTTTCTTGTTCACTGGTTTCTCCACGAAATCTTGTCGCACCCGTTTACCTCTAGACTTCGCTTTCGGTAAATTTTTGTATCGATCACTTGTCCGCTTCTTTTTCTCCGCAAGTGAAGTTGAGTAGCGCGTGTTCACGCTGCCTGCGTATCGAAGGTTTGGTTTACGATCCGTCGGCTTGGGAACTGGCTCGGCTAGCATCTCAGAGAGAAGATTGGACGCCGATTCGATCCTTTGTTTTTTATACTGGTCTTCGTTTTTCCTGTGAATTAATTTTAAAATATGGGTGAGGGCGAAAACTTCTGGGCTGGTTCGTTCAAAATCCCCAGATTGATATATTTGGGATGCTACTCCAATTTTTTAACACAAAACCAAAAAAAACAAAAATGCAGTATAGTCTAAATAGGGTGAAGGCAACAGTTCAGATGCGATTACTGTTAGACGTCTTGGGAAAGGGTTCCAGGGATTTCTGTCGAAGATTATAGCCAAAGATTAGTGACCAATTTTGACCCTTTTTTTTAAGTATTTCATGAAAATTTTTCATCTTCTATATATTTAACTCCCCACCGACCCACCAGCAATCAGTTAAAAAAAAGAAAAAAAAAAGGCCTGAAAACCACACAACTTGAGTCCTAATGTACACTTCTATTGAAGAGGAAATCCAAAGGATGTGTAACAAATCGCTTTTAGAAAACCTGCCTTACAATCGTAACAAACAAACTTCATTCAAAACTTGACAGTTGTGAAATTCCACTTGTGCCACTATCAAGGTTAATGCGAGACAAAGAGCCAAGAAGAATAAAAGACAATGAATCGATTTCTTACCTGCGTTTCGCGCTTCTCTCCTTGTCCATCAACTTAATCTTTTTAAAACTTGTAGAGCCCTGGGAACGAGAAATATGTAAATATGGTTCAAATACTATAGGGTTTAATACTTGCACAGACATTTAAGCCCAGTCTTTCTCGCAGCCGTTCTTTAGCGCGTTCTCTAAGGAAGCGTTGCGTGACATCTCAAGGAACGGCTGCGAGAGAGACTCGCATACACCACAGAGAAAAGTTGCAGTCTGCATTCAAGACTGATTAAGTTAACTACCGGAACGTATCCGGTGTCGGCTTGTAATGCTCGATAACCAGCTGCTGTTCAGGAAATTAGCCCGCGCTCATCCTGCCGACGACTTCTTTCTCGGGTCAAGTATCCCGAGAAAGGCCCCCATCCCCTGCATTTCGTCAGGCGACCTTAACAGTTTGTCGGTACCCATTTGTAACCCTGGGAGAGTATATGCACTGTTAGGGTAAAAAGTCTCGTATGAGACCACAAAACAAAAAGACCTAGGACCTTTCGATCCCGTGACCAGGATACTCAAGCACTGCATATTTGCAGTGTGACAGTAAAAATATGTAAAAAGATGTAGCCGGGGAAGGTCACCTCCAGAAAGATCCTCAATTGCTTTCGTTCGCCGCGTTCTCAACACAATAACAAGTCGTTTATAGGTACCTGAGTGGGAGACAAAAATGGTTGGTATTCCTGCGCTCTCAGCTCTTCCTGCCGACCTCTCCACTCCGCTTTTCTCTCTGAACGTTTTTGGTTCATCCATTCTTTCAGGTGTTGCCTGGCATCGGGGCTGGGGTCCCTGCTACAAGAGGTAACATTCATAACATTAGAAATAACAATAATAAAAATAATAATAATAATAATAACAATAATAATAATAATAACAATAATAATAATAATTACAATAAGAACAAATAGTTATAATCTGGCTTGATTTCCTTAATATATTTCCAAGGATAGTTAAAGATTTTACAGACGACGATGATTACAAATGATGAATACAGGCGAAATTTCTAAAGAAACATAATCCGTTACGCACATCCTGCAAAAAATCTCATGAATTTGATCACTGAACCTACCGACTTCGTGTCGCATCTTTAACTTGGAATACCTCTTTCAGTTTATCTTGTGATAATGTCAATGACTCCAGCTGAGACAACGGTCGGGCTTTTTCCTTCCTAAGAGTATCAAATAAAAACAGATACTTTTTTTCACGAGTCCATATGGACATACAGTAGAACCCCCACTGACTCGAACCAACCCCCCCCCCCGAACGACATCCGATTTCTCTTGATCCCGTTTTTTTGTGATTTACTATCAGCTGGCTCGAACCCCCGCTGACTCGAATCATTTGTTTGTTTGCCTTGAGAGTTAGAGTTAGCGGGGTTCTACTGTATCTCAATCTACAAGGAGGTGCATCGCAGAAAGAAAGGAAAACCGCTAATCAGTTCACTGGAGCAAAAAAAGTATAACTGACTCGTACCTAAAATTAAGTAAACTTTCGCTACATTTACCTCGTTTCATCAGGTGGCGTGGATGAAGGTACTCCACTCTTTTCGACAGATGCTCTTTCCTTAGGTTGAAAACTCTGCTCAAGTTTGGATTCATCATCCACTTCTCGATTTGAAGCGATTTCTTCACTTTCACCAGAAGCGACCATCAAATCTTCGCCTTGTTCCTCCTGACATAAGCCTTCCTGGTCATCCTGTTCATCTCCTCCACTGCTAAGTTTTTCCTGAATGTCTTCTTTTTCTTCCTTAATATCAGCTTCGGAAGCTATATCCTCGGTCTTATCTACAGGGTCTGCATGGACATCAATGCTGTCTTCCATATCTTATCGATACACAAACAAACATATAAAAGTCAATAATAACTATCTATAGGACGGCAGCCTTGTAATGAGCCGGAGACGTCCTAAGAAAACTCGCTAGGAAAGAGAAACTTATACATTTCTTTTTCATACAATGGCTGAAAAGACTTTCCAAATATGGTTCAATCTCGAGGAAATTATTTAAACGAGTGATCGATCAGTAATAAATAAATCCAATTTTTCTCTTCGTAGGCAAGGCTCGTGATAGTGTACCTTCAGAATGTGATGCCATTGTAGTTGGTGGTTTACCAACCGCAGCATTTATTTTCCTTCTCCAAGGAGCAGTGTCGCCCCATCTCCGAGGCTTTTCCCTACGCGAACCAACGGATCCTCTTGAAGACATCACCTCAGCAGAAGATGCTCTTGACGATGGATTAAGTACTTCATCAATACTTTGAATAGCAGAGAGAAGCTAAAACAAACAAAAAAACGAAAACTTAGTGTTATATATAGGTTTGGCATCCGAGGTAAAGTCGTGAAAGGTAAAGTAAAATACGATTAACAGCATAAAGTAAAACCTCGAGATTTACCTTAAAAAAAAAAACAACAACAACAACATCAATGACAAAAAAAATTATTTGACGTTTCAGTCCTCCCGTTATTTTGAAAATCCGAACTTTGTCTGCCTATTTACCTAAAGATACATAAAAAAATAGAATTATTCGGCAACTATGAAAGCACTCAGTGCAGGGAACTTCAGTCGAGGATACTCTCGGAAGGAAGCTGTCTCGTCTCAAGTCCAGTTCGCATCCTTAGGAGAAGTCTCCTACTTTTAAACTCCTACTTTTAAAAGAAGCCGAGCGGGTACTTCCCCCATTTCAACAGAGTTCGCTCTTGGTAATTCAACTCTAAAAACTCGACAACACATCACTCTCTCATCACTCTCTCACTCATATATCCTAGTCATATAACGGTACAGAAAACAACGATAAGCTGGTTGGGGATGGGTAAAGTCATTTTAAGGCCTCTGTTACCAAAATGAACATCCCTGACATTACTGAAAAAATAAAATTAGACACAAAAAATTTTGATTAATGATTTGGCAAGTATTCAGTTCACAAATCTTTTTAAATGTATATTTGATAGACCAACCCGTTTCCCACTCAGAGTTATTAAAACAATGGCAAATCTTACTACGCGCGAGCTTTTGAACTCTCTATCCATGTTCTGTGTGATTTGATCCATTGCTTCAATCCTCTCACTCATTTCCTTCATTCTCTCGTTAAGGACTTGTGTAGACACTGCTCTCGCACTTGACCGAGAGGCTGCTGGAAATGGTGACGGGTAGAATCTGAAATTGAGAAGAAAAAATTAATCTTAACTAAGCAAAATTGCTTCCAGGCAATACCTTGGTAGTCGATAGCTTATTATGCTGTACAAGGTGACTCTAACTATCCAGTCAGGGAATAAGACACTGTTAAGTAATTCAAATGGAAGTTTCAATGAGTGGCAAAAGTTTGGCAAGTGCTTATACTTTTTGACTTCTTTTTTTTTTACTCTCCCCCACTTCGATGTTGCCTGGTGTTAACAAAATGTACAATATTTTCCCGAACTTTCAAGTAACTTATCAGAGATGAATAATAAAATTTGTTTGTTATGTTGAGATGGAGGCTTGTCTACTACTTTTGCCACTCGTTACAGTCGTATCAAAAGTTCGAAACGGGGATGAAAATTCCAAAAGACAGGTACAAGCAGGAAGTTCCATTAGTGAGCCCCTGACCTCGCTTCAATAGTCTACAAGCTCTAGATCGCACGTAACTACATATCCGTGGCCTCTATGATAACAAAAATATTGTCGCCAAGTTGAATAAGCGTTTGACCCTCAGCTCGCCATGCGAAAATGAGTGTTCAACATGCTTCAAGTCGGGTAAAAGTTAAAAACTAAAAAAAGTCGGTCATTTTTTGTTTCTTTGTTTGTCATGACGTGCCAACTATTTTTGCCGTTCATTGTATCTAACAGTACCTTCATTTGCAACTGTTTCGTTGAAGAAAGGGGGTGAGTTTCTTAAGAAAATGTGGCACTACGTCGGTGAAGGAGTATAACAAGATAGTTTGGTTTAATCAACCGAGTTGATAGTGTAAATTGGCCACCGTAAAGAGTTTCAAAGCTGACGATTCGAGCGTTAGCCCTTCGTTAGAGCGCACTTCAACAATCGCTTTGACAAATGGTAACGCTCAAAACATCAGCTTTGAAACTCTTTAAGGTGGCCAATTTATATTATCAACTCAGTTGATTAAACCAAATCATCTTGTTTTGTTGAAGATTGTTCTAACTTTTTTTCCTGCGGATAACACCCTGTTAGGTGACCATACAAACGAAAGCTTCTGAGTAGTACTTTCTTAAGTTGTATCGTATCATGCCACACGATGTTGTCCTAAATTTAAAGTCTGTCGATTAAATCCTGGGGTCCAGTTGTTCCAAGGGCGGATAACGTTATCCAATGGATAAATTGATATCCCGTGGGTACGCGTTAACTACGCCTACTGCCCTATCCACCCATGGAGATTTATCCAGTAACAGCGAACAGCTAAGCCGTAGTATATATTGCGCAGTATTTCCATACGACTGACCTTTGCCCAGGATCGTCCGTAGAGTCCATTATTTCTACTGTAAGCTTATCAGGTCCCTCTGTATACTTCACGTTCTCTTGTTTATCGTTATACTCCTCTTCTTCCGATTGGTAGCTTTGATTTTCTGATGATACTTCACAAAAGAGGAAAACGACACAAAGGAAGTTAATTAAGAACATTTATTAGTATCACAATGCACATTCTGTTCCACGCATAGTGACGCGCGCAAACCCTTAATTTACCGTGCGCACTCAATCGCGTAACACAGAGGCATGTTGCCAGAAATCTATCGAAGAGAAAGAAATTTCTTCCTAAACGAACCCCATGACCTATCATTTTTTCCATAAAATTTTTCTCGCTTTTTCAATGTTCTGTAAACATTACGATAGAAAATTACGTTAGAAAATTTATGTCAGGAATGGCATTTGTGGTTATCTGTCGTAAAAGCAAAGTTTGTGTTGTCGAGATTGTTCACCCGCGGACATACTGGAATCAGTCTTTTGTTCCATATCTTACGCCAAAGCTCAGCTTTCTTTTAATGTGAATCGCACAACGAATGGATGAAATATACATGGGGTGAGAGGTTCAGATGCAGGGATTTAACCCTTATACTCCCAAGATCTCATTAGTGAGTCTCCTCACTATGTGCCATGCAATTCATTAAATGCTGGTTCAGAGAATATGGTATTTGATCGAATAATAATCCCTTAACTGGTATATCTATTGATTCTCATCACTTTTCTGCTTGATCGTACTGAAATTGAAAGGAGAAATTCTGCCTTGGTCACTCATGGGAATTAAAGGCTTAATAGCAAACTTAAGCCTTAGACCTCCTAACCAAGCCTGAAACATTTTCTTTTCGCCTGCGCATCATAACGAACAAACAGGGAAAGTCAAAATCTTAATTAAAAATCTAATGACAACCCAACAAGAAGCTAAACCGCGAAAATACAGTGGCTATGTGGGCAGTGTTTAATTTAGGCCGCCTTTTTGCGTCATCGACGCCTGAGTATTCTATTCTGACGCAAAATGAAATGATTGTGGAGTCATACTGACGCAAAAATGTCAGGCGTTCCATGCAATTCCGAGAGAGACTGGAGCCTACTTCGACGTTTTGCTTACATTGCTTTACCGATCGATTTACCCTTTGTTTGCGGACTTTGTTCTTGTGTTTACGTTTCATTATAAAACGACAACAAAAGGTTAGTGTGTTTTTTAAGCAAAAGAAAATGGCAGTTGAACCTGAAAATCAAGAAGATAGGCTGGATGAGGACAGTGAAGCTGAAGGGGTCAGTTCGACATCAAGTCAACCTCCAGAACTTCAAGAGCCAACGGCCTCAAACTCAACGAGTACTGTGAGAAAATTCCGTCTGGCGTGGAAAAATGTATACCCTTGGCTACAGTATGACGAAGAAAAAGACATGTCATGCTCAATTTGTGTGAAGCACAAAAAGAACAATGCATTTACCAAGGGAATGAATAACTTTCGATCTTCTACGCTTGAACGGCACGTGGCTCACCACAGGCAGACAACCCTGTGAGTTTGAGGCCGCGTGACGTCAGTTATTTGATACGCTAGTTGAACTCTTACATTGTTTGCAATTTGCAACAGTCGATCTCGGCAAGACGAAAGTGTTCCCAAGAAATGTTTCATAAATACCGCAAATCGTGACTTCATCCCCAAAATCCGCTTAATGACAGTCAGATAAATAAAGTTCAATTAAATTCGTTTTTCTGTGTTGTCTCGAGTGATTTTGCGGAGTTTTGAGGCGATCAATTCCTCACTTTGCACCGATGTCCTTCCAAAGGCAAAGGAAAAACAATAGGCGTGCAACTTCCAGGACCGTCTAGGCCGAAAACCTCCAGAACTTCGCCGAATTTCTTCCGCTTCCAAATGTCACTCACCTCCCAGCTTCGGGGACGTTAAAATTCGACAAACGTGTAAGAGATAAGCCAAAAATCAGTGCAATTGCCCGCCTCTAACCACCTCAAAAGCCTGTTCGATTTCTGACCTTCGCTCATCGCTCCGCGGTCGACACATGATGTGGACCGAAGTGGTCGATCATACGCCTTCGATTAACCGCATTACATTTCAAATTAATCACTAACCGAGCTCAGATTTCACCCGGCCCTCCCCACACCAGCGCATAGTGTGTCGGTCGAAAGGCGATACAAACCAGCCCTCCAATAACGATTTACTACTTCCGTTCCGCAACCGGAAAAAAATATTAGCCAATCAGAACGAAGCCGCTACTGACAGCTCCGTTCTGATTGAACTAATGTTTTTTGCACGCTTTGTTTTTCTTTTGCCTTTGGAGGGGCATCAGTGCAAAGTGGGGAATTAATCGTCACAAAACCCTGCAAAGTCACTCTAGACAACGCAGAAAAACGAAGGTGAGTGAACTTTATTCATCTGACTGATTTTGGGGACGAAATATTACCTTTTGCGGTATTTATGAAACATTTCACGTGATCACTTGCGTCTTGCCGAGATAGACCATTGCAAATTACAAACAATGTAAGAGTTCAACTAGCGTATCAAATAACTGACGTCACGCGGCCTCAAACCCACAGGGTTGTCTGCCTCCGGGCTCACCACATTCATGCTGACGCCTTGAGAGCCGATGCGAGGTGAATTCCAGCGTGCAGTGAGAGAAGTTCTCGATGAAAAAGAAGAGGCAGTGCTGGTTGGATTGAAACCAGTAAACTGGGCAGCAGAGGAATAGTTTCCAGTGCACAAGTATAAAAGTCTTGTGTCTTTCCTTGCACAGTTATAGTGCCAGTACGTAGGTTACCTCAGTCATGGAAAAAAAATGCAAGTTACAAAAGTAATGTGACGGCGAATAACATGCTGGATTCCATTGCTACAGTAACACGAAATGGAATTGACAATAAATTGCTCCATTTGAGAGCCTATTCATTGACAAAAGCACTGACATAGCTGTCCACAAAAAGCTGGCTATTTATGGTCGTGTTCTTGATATGACCCACTTTGATTAAATTCGAGATTGAACACTGTGTAGGGGGGGCATTCTGCGTAGTCAAAAGATTTTATAGCTCTTCTAACACTTAACGATTGTAAAAGGATCTCACTTGTTCACAATTATCAGGTGTTTTCGCGCTTGACTTATTCTTCTACGTCGAAACACTCGCACCAACGGACTGCATACGAAGCTAGTTTTTGAAAAGTGTGTGTAAATAAAAAACTACAAATCATGCGAACCTTACCTTTTTCCGATGGAAGCTCAACCTGCTGATCAACAATTTCCTCTCCCTTTCCTTCTTTTTCCGAGTCTATTCCGTTTGCAGACGTCATAGGGGTACTCTGAACTTCCAACCACTGATCATGGTCTATATCAGCTACACTAAGGAACTGCCTCCCCCTGGACACCCCAGTAAGCTTTGAAACAGCAGGGGCAACATCACCAGGCTCCCTTCCTTTATCGATTCCTCGCTTAGAGAGAGGTTTGTCAATGACAGTTTCGTCATCATCAACTGGGTGGAGATCTCGAGACCTATCTATCACGTCAACACCCACTTGGTTTTCTTGATAAGGTTTGGGCATTTGAAGGTTCAAAAAGATGTCTGGCGGCAAGATAGGTGCGTGGGATGTCACGTGATCCGAATCAACACCCCCTTCATCCGTTTGAATACCAGACGTTACAAGGTCTCTCCTTGGTAACGGCTGCGCGGAAGCTTGCTCTGTTTGCGAGCTGGAACTAACTTTCAAAATATTAGTTGCACCACGATCGAGCATGCCCGGATGAAGAAAACCCACGGGATCATCCTGGGGAGATCTCCTCACTTCGTCAACTTGAATTCCAATGGTTCTCCGCGGTTGTCGACGTTCGTAGGCCTTCGTTCCTTGTCGTTCATCACCAGTCCCCTGCCGTGCAGTTTCAAAAAGAGACTTCCAACTGGGACTTCCACTGCGATAAGCAGACATTTGCTGATCAACTTCGTGAAGCTTCCGTCCAATTCTTTCTTTCATATGCCGCATAGACGGGGGGCCTGGTATCTCCTCCCCGAATCCTTCAGGCTTGGATTCCTTCTCCCCTCTTTCTTTACCCTTTTTTACGCTCCTGTTCCCTCGGTCCCCGTGCTCCCGGAAAGAAAAAGGTTCTGGACTTTTCTCAACCCGGAAATACTTTTCTTCTTCGGAAACATCCCAAGCCTGATCAGAAATCTCGGATAATTCCAACTCGCTCTCACTCAAGCTAACCTGTTTTTTAGAATCCTTCTTCGGAATGGGTTTCTGCACTGATTGCTCTTTAGCTGATTTTGGTTTCTTAGAAGCTGGTTCTTTCGCCGGTTTTTGCCTCTTAGGAGGTTCTTTATCGACTCTTCTTGCTCTTTTAACGGGTTGCACTGTTATAACCTTTCCCTGGATGGATTTGTTGCGAGAAAGTTTTCCTCCTGGCCTGCCTTTAAAAACGGGAGATGAAGAACGTGGTCTAGTCTGCTTTTCCAAAGCATGCCTTCTTCTTTGTCTAAAAAGGAAAACGAAAGACGAACTCTAATTCTCCGGTTGCAACTAAACCGGAAAAAATATTGAAAAAGTTGATCGTTACCCTTATCCACTCCCTACTTGTCGAATAAGTTGGCGGGAAATCTAAGGTGAGTTTGTTTAGGCAACGCAACAAGCCATTCCTTCCACCATACCGAGTTCACTCGCATTTGCGACTTAGTTATCGAAAAAATACGCATGCACGTAACTCTCGTTAAATATGCATGTTCCCTGCTTAGCTTTTAATTGTTAGTTGCCTGGGGGAGGTAATAGCGAAACAAACTACCGCATAATTTGAGTCGCTCGAAAACTACAATCTTAACTTACCCTACCCACCCCACCCCCTTCCTCCCTTCTTCCCTCCTGATCTTTACTTGCAACATTTCCTACTAGGAGACGACCCATCAATAGAAGGGGATGGGGGGGGGGGGGAGGGGGGCAACACAAGTGAAGGAGAACCTCGATAACGTTACGTGAACAATTTTGAAAACGATCACAGCCCTTTTAATGCTCATTATGTGAAGAGCAAAAAACATTCAAACATTCGATCCAAGGAATAAAGGAAATCATCAAGAGCCAAAAAAAGTAATTATGTTGATTAAACACCAAACTCTGAGGGATGATCAACATAGGTATGCAAGGTCACCAGTGAGAAAAATCAACTCTTTAAGATATTGCGATTAAAAGGGAAGCCTAACCTTGAAACTGTATTTCTCCTGTTTTCTTGTTCAATAATCTTCTGAGGTTGCCTCAGTCTATTTTCCTCATTGGGTTGGATGTTCTCCTTTTCTTGCCAGTGACGCGTGCGTTTGCTGAATGGTGCAAGTTTCTCCCTCAGATCCTTCTCAAATGCCAATATTTTCTCTAAAGGAATAAGCTTCGGTGTTTCTGCTTTCCTTGGAGCTTCTAAAAGCGGCCATGCTTCACGAAGTGTAGGCGGATTTTCCAAAAGTTTCAATTTTCTTAGGTCAACTCCATTTGAGGATGCTTGATTTTCAGGCATACGTAGTAAGGCCCAGTTGTTGGGTGCAGTGCCATGTCCTTTTGGTTCAGCGGTACTCTTCCAAAGTTCTTTCTTGGGTTGAAATTCCAAGAGTTTGATTTTGCTCAAATCTGGGATACCAGATTCAGTTGTTGACGGTTTTGATTCGGGTAACTGCAACAAAGAGTGGTCCGTACCTCGCTTTGGAATTTCAAGAAGCCTCATCTTGCTCAGGTCAAGTTTGCAAGATGCATCAGAAAATGGAAAACGAAGCAAAGGTAAAGAAGCTCTACTTTGATCTTGATACTGTGATGTTGGTGGTTGCGGATTGCCCGTAGGGTAGTAAAGTTGATTCTGCAGTATTGAGGCTTGCTGCTGTTGTAACAAAGGGAATAAAGGCAAGGGATCTTCCGGTTTTGGTTCCACTCCTGATTCAGTTTGAACCGAGGCGGTTTTTGCCACAATCTGCACATCAACACGATTGTCAATACTTTGATCAGATTCGCGATGCATGTGACCTTGCCCAGCTGAAATCCCAGAATGCACTGGCATTTGAGAGCCCGATGACGTCATTCCCTTATGATCCGTTTGCGACGCCGTTTCCGCACGGGTTGTTTGTCCATTGTTGCCAGAGGGGGTTGGTATGTTCAATTCTGAGCTTTGAACGTTCCCCAGCATTGTTGGTATACGAAGAACAGGCATACCAGCCTGCACAGTGTCACCAGCATCACTACCAACACCAGGCCTACAAAAAATTTGAAGTAGAATCAATATTGCTCAGATACTGGTTTTGGTTCGCATCTGACTGGTTGAGAAGGTGGCCAAAATTTTATTAGTCGACCACGTTACGCTATCGAGTAACCAGTCATCTCACCTCACAACAAGAACCAGTTCCATTTGACTTTGAGACACTGGTACCGTCATTGCCGAGGACTGACTCTTCTCATTTGAATCTACTGTGATTCTTGGCTGCACTTCCTTAGTGACCACGCCATCCAATTCCTGAGTGACCACGCCATCAAATTCCTTTGTGACCACGCCATCGATAGCTTGCGGCTCTTTCTGCTCTCGTGAAGATTTCTTTTTTCTTTTTCCTTGACGTGACGGAGCTGTTCTAATCATGGGATGGGTGGGGATTGATTTTTCTTCAGCTGCTAAAGATGGTCGGTGTATTTGTGCTATGTCTGTTCGAAGAATCAAGGTAGGAACATACATTAATCATAAACCGAATCGAAAAATGAACCTTTAAAAATTCAGAGAAACTACACAAGACACGAACCGAAGAGTGCACAACCAAGCTGAGACTGTTAACAGAATTACTTCTGACTGGTTAAGGTCACTCAGAGAGCATAACTGTTTAGTCATGACAAAATTCCTTGTTATAACACACATGCAAACGTCTGTGAGTTAAGAGAGAAACTCGCTAAGATCGTTAAGGAATTAGAAGTTTGGTAATACAGAAAAAGATTTAAAACGCGATAATAATCCAAGAAGGAACAAGAATGTCAAAGGAAGAAGAAGACTGACACGAATTGCAGGAGATCACCTTTAAGACTTTTTGCTAAGTTAAAAAAATGCACTTTAAACGGTAAATAGAATGCTGTACCATCGCGCTCTGGTATTTTCCAATCAACCAAATCTTCCTCTCGTCTTTTGTTTCCAGGCTGATCGCTTTCATTCGTCATTTTTTCCAGTTTGTGTTCCTTTCTTTTACTTTTCCGTGAACGTTTAGACTTAGCAGGAGTAGAAGTTACGACTTGTTTGACAGAAGAAGTTAACTCTGTAAGGGAAAGGAAACTATAGCTAGAAAGCAATTTGAATTAGTAACGTCTCCACTTGAGTAAAGTGGCGCCTTAAGCCGGAGCGTATCCCTATTTCCGTAACATGAAGCGACTAAGAGTATCACTACTGCCCCCCCCTCCCTCCCCCCATACTCTCCCTAGATAGGATCATCAGCTTTCACCGACAGTTTGCCTCTACCCATTTATAATCTTGGGTGGAGAGAGCGGCATTTTTAAGAGCAAGGTGTTTTACCCACAATGACACGGCCACATCTCGAGCCCAGGCCTTTTGACCCGGAGTCTAGCGCGTTAACCGTTGAGCCACCGCTGCTCCGCTAAATGATACCACGTGGTAGTTAAAATGGGATTATTTACTATTCATACCTGGATCAGAGTGATAAGTCGTCGGGCTACCAGGGAAGTCACTTTTCCCATTGACTCGCGGCGAGTGTCGCTTTTTATACGCGCCACTCAAATCCTTTTCTTCGTCCGTTGTGGGACTATGTATAATAATATTCGGGATGTTTGGTTCACTGTTCGATTTGGGAATGCGATCAAGGTTTCTAATGCGTTGAAAATCCTTTCGAGGTGGCCTTGAGAGTTCTATCCCTTCTTTCTGGGCTTGTGCTGGGAATTCCCTACTTGACACTGTTTTTTCTCTCCGCGTAGAAGTCTTCAAATCACTCTGTGATCGTTTTAGCATATCCGGCGTTGACTGATAACCGTAATCGCCTTGTAACCCTCTTCCTTCACCAGCAATACTATTTCGTTTCGCCGAATTGTTTTCAGATCTTTGGAGATTGGAGTCACTTAGAGCTTTCCGTAAGGGTTTTGGTGGCGTGGCTGCGTCTGTTGAAACAGGCGAGCACTCTCTAACGTCACGTATTAGTTGTTTCTGCGGAGAAATCTTTGGTCTTTTGACCTTGATATCAACTATGACCTCTGTATCCAACATCCATGGCCAATAAACATTTTGCAAACACCATAAACTATTCACCAGAAGTGGAAGCGAGACATTAACCCGCATCACTGGAAGCGACTCGGTGCCACCAGGAGCGCTGCGATTGAAGTTACTCGAAGGTAAAGATGAACCTTCCATGGTCCAGCGACTGAGCCAGGTCAGACTAGGAAGAAGTTCAAGTAGCTGACTCCCGAGGGTCCGAATCCCAGGGAGGAAGCCCAAGCTAGCTACATCATTTAAGCTACTGCTGCGTTTTATCTCCGTTTCAGACCCCATAGTTGAGGTTGTGGTCACTGGTTTGGGTCTGGAGGAACGCACATCTGTAAAGCTTTGGCTTCTGAAAAGACTAGAGGGGCCCTTGATGGGTCTGGCTGGGGTATCATTGTGTGTCTTCTGCTGCAGCATCGAAAGTGACTTAGTGTCTGAAACTAAAAGCTGTTTGTTGTAAGAGGACAGCAGTGGCACGGGATATGTTGCCTTACTATGATAAGTCATCACAGTTTTGGACACAGTTATGATGAAAAAAGTATCCAGAAACTGAAAATAAGATGGCTGCGTCTCAAACAAGGCCGTTCCAACTGCCAAACCTCCACCATCATACATTATGGCTTCTACTTCATCATCGGCTGATTTGTTCCCGGAAGCCTCCTTAATGTCGAAAAACTGATCGCAAACCTTGCCGAACAGTTTTTCTCTTTCATCCATTTCTTCTTCCCAATCCATGCACTTCTTACGATAAAAAACTGACAGGGGTTCGTCTTGGCGGTCTGCGTCGTTGTCTTCTCCCACAGTGACTCCTCTAAACTGGGCCATGAGACGCTTCAGTTTTGCTCTTCCACTCGCTGTCTGGACCACGTCTGGGTTGTTGAAGAACTGAGCTGTAAGTTCTGCTGTTGCTGTACTAGGAGGCAGCTCCGACAACAAGGTCAGCAAAGTGTCGATGATCTTGTCTGTGGCACCAAGTAAAGAGCTGAAGGGAGCTAATCTCGTGGTCCACAGCAGGGTCTCCCAACAAATTGAATGGATTGTTGTAGCCTCCTTAAGAAAGACATTTATAGTAAAAAGTAGTATAAATTTCAAACAAAAAATCAAACAAGGTCAAATACGTCAAGTACTTTAAAGATAGATAAAGACTACACTCTGTTAACAAACGAACTCTCCGACGGAAACTTTGCACATGAAAATAGGAAACGTTCTGCTATGTGCCCACACATCTCTCTGCTGAAAAATGTCAAGTGTGCGCAGGAGAGGGAGTGAAAAAAAAAAACTCCTCTCTTCCCCCCGTGTTACCCTCGCGTTTCACACCCGTTTTTCCTAATCGCCTCGTGCAGCTGGTACAAGGTTTGCGTTAAGCTGGAGTTCATTTGTTGCAGTTTCCTCTAGATAACGAACTCAAAAGTCTCTACTTCAACTGATTAGCCGGCATGAACATGCTCACCTCCTCACTACCTGTAGACTGGCTCCTTAGCTCTCTGAATTTCCTGGATGATTTGCTCATCTTATCCCGTGCGTGTAATAGCCACATAATCGCACAGAAATCACGAAAACTGCACAGCGCACCTCCAATCGAAGATGGCGGTTTATGATAAGTTCTCCTTTGTTTTTCACTGGAGGCTGCCTCAGGCTTTCTTTTCCCTAAAAGAGAACATATTGTTGTTGTTGGTTTTTTAAAATTTTTTTTTATTTTTAAGAAAATCCTCCAAAACCCAGACAAACTGTTAGTAACTTAAGAAAAACCTCATTCACCAGAGACTCTTTCAGTGAAAAGCCATTTTATTCACAGATAAATTTATCCATACGATAAAAATTTATCCGTTTTTAAACCACCGGGGACTGTAGGAGTAGATTCCCTTTACTTGGGTGGGGAAGACTGTCTAATATAACCCTGATAGCCTTTTGCGGATCTCTTCAGTATATTATGAACTTTTTTCACCTTTTTTCTTCGGAGACACATGACTGGATTGGTCTGCTTCAATGTCACGGAAACTAAATCCACGATCAGCATATCCAGCCAATGAAGAAGGCACTGGAAAGTCTGCATCAGTTCTTATCACATTGTACCAGTTCTCTGACGTGCTGACAAGCTGTTCTGTGTACCACCTCACGCATGGAACCAAACAGTTAGAAGCTTTGAGCAGAAGAAAGATCTTCTGTACAATGTTGGCCACTTCAGAGCGGAGCTTCTCTTCTTTTTCTGCTAGAGGTGACAAAGTTTCCTGACAGAAATATAGTAACAGTTAAAATAACGAAACTTTATTAACTACAAGAAAACCATGGTGGGCCTGCCTAGAAGGCAGTGTTCTCCCTTATTTTAAGCATGACAGGTAAAATAAATTTTCAAACCGGTAAAGCAATCCTTTTACAGGCTGAATTTTCAAGAATTCCAAGCAATATTAAACGGTAATAAGAGGTACTACAGGTGGTAAATGTTACCGGTTACTGCTCAACAAAATTGGGCGGAAATGATTCAAAATCACACATTTTTCATCTATTACCTTCTTGGCATTCATCGGTTGTGGACAGAAAGACGGTGGAAAGGGCAGATAGAATTCCTCGGGTACAATCCACTCAAACATTGACGTCATATTCTTCAACTGGCTCACCAAACCAGTGAAAATTAACGGCACTAAGTCGAGATTCGCCACCAGTCCCGCCTCAAAAACCCGAGAAACTTCTTTCACAAGTTTGTCATCCGCCTCTGTTCCGACATCCACCACAACGTGCTTAATTGACCTTTGACCCTTCGAAGAATGAAGAGCTGGCTTTTCTTCGGCCAAGCTATCTGCTCGCTCTTCAGCGGCTGAAATAGTTTGCTTGAACGAAGGACTCAGTCTTGAAAATGCAATGGCGTGAGTAGTGATCTCTTTCGGTGGTTGAGGGAACATACGTTGACTTTGTTGATGTGTCTCACTTTCGGATAATCTAGAAGTCACGACTTGGCTTGCGAAAGACAACAACAACGCGTTTTTCCAGTCACCCAAATTCTTAGCTAACCAGGCTGCTTCCAATATAAGCCCTGATACAAGCAACAGTTCTACGGTGCTGTTGGCACTCCAAAGCTCATAAACACCCTGGTCTCGCACAGCTTGTGCTACTTTGGCCCTATCAAGCCCAATACGTTCCGTTACTTGAGAACGGTCTTCAGAATCTTCATTCGTGTTTTTATCGAAAGAAAGTTCGTGGAATGGTGGAAGCTCAGTCGGTTGGTAGGGAGGATAAACATAGAGAGACAGATTTGAAAAATAAGCCGACATGAACCTTGCAAGCGTTTGCACCACTTTGATACCTCTGTTATCCGCGACTCGTGCAACAGGATAGTTTTGAAGTAGAACCTCCATGAGTTGATTTGAATTTGGATGATGGCTACTCCTTTGAAACGAGCTTGCCGCGCTGGGGAGCAGAGAAAAGTGTGCACTGTTTTGAAATTCATCGCACGAAAGCGACGGTTCGAGTAATGAGTAGGCAAGATCAAGAGCAGACCTAAGATCGTACTGCTGAAGCTGAATATAGAGAATCGACAAAAGAGTCTTGGAGTCCTGTTCAGTCACATTGCCACTTGGGCTTCCTGTGGTATACAGCCGTGCGGGGGAATTAAGACTTTCAGTGCTTTCTCTATAGGGTGACTCATACTTACGGGACTTTTCGGGACTATACTCTTGGCTTGTCCCTCCCTGTACGCTTGACCGCCGCCTTGAAAACAAAGAATCCTGAAGCCCCTCTTGCGATAAGTTTTGAAAGCTGCCATCTAAATAAGCGCTGACATCTGAAAAATACGAAGCAAAAGGTCACTCCTTTGAGAAAGAAACAGAGGAAAGATTACGGAATATTTTACCTATTAACTGTTCATCTCAGAGGAAATTAAGTATTCGAATTTTGGGGTACAGATTGTACGTAAAACCTTCGAAAATAATAGAACTGTCTACAATGATAACACCCCCCTCCCCACCCCAAGTTTATAATGATCCTGTTCACGACGTTCGAAGCAAGAACATATTAACTAACTGACATTCAACAAGTGATTAATAAATGGTAACAAATAATCAGTAATATAATAACAATATAAAGGGGCTAGCTCGAAAGCCATAGTTCCCCTATTCTATGGAATTCGACAATGATTAACTAGTAAGCTTCTTTTAATTTCGCCTGTTAATTACAAACAATTTTCTTATTTTATTGCGATTCGATTTTTTGTGAGACTTTTGTTACATACAACAAGGCATTCCGCGTTTTAGGATATTCCGCCTATCCATGTCTTAGGATATTCCACCATTCCACCGTTCCACCGCTCCTCCCTTGCATTATTCCTTTGAATAACTCAACGTGTCTTATTTCGCAGCTTGCTCGCATCGCAAAGTTAGTGTCTCTTTCGGGGGCAAAAGTGGCTGATTCAAACGAAAAAATGCTGTTTCCTCAAAGAAAAAAATTTCCTTTAGGTGTCATGATACGCCGATCAGATCTATTAAGATATTTCTGCATGAAAAATTGTGTTTTTAATCGCAATCCTGAAATGATTGTGAGATGTTTATCGTCCTCCTCTATCTTCTGTAATAAGAACTAAAAACATCATGCACTGGTGGCTATAAGCCTGAAATCACTTCAGGAGAGAACTCAAATGTGCATCGGGCGCGAATGTCAAACTAATAAGACACTAGGAAAAAATATGAGAACAGCAAGAGGCAGCGGTAAACATAGGGTAAAAACTGGATCAAGATCAGAATTCTATTGTTACCATCACTTACTTATTCATTCGCTCACTCACTCAGGCTTATTTCGACGACAAATGTGGCTTCGTCTCCTTTCTTACAAGAAAATGTTGAGTTGCCTTACTGGAGAGCACCGGAAGTAACAACGGTAGAGCCGCCATATTGTTATGTTTTTTTTTTCTATGCTTTCCTTTTTTTTTAAGGAAATAATTATATCTATGGACCAGCTGGAAGATTAGGCTTAGCCCGTTAGGTTAGCCTGCCGCGTGTGAGGTTCCTGGATGTGTTCGCTTAATAAAAAAATCGCGCCGCGGCTATCGAGCCGGAGAGAATAAAGATTTCATATGTATATATAACCAACAAAAACACAAACAAACAACAATAACAACAACTTAACTCTGACCTTCGAAATTCTCTGGCTTTGTGGTATAATCACTTGGGATTCTGACATCCAACAGTTGAAGTTTTTCCTGAATCTTACATAGCAGCTCGACCATTTGTGTTTCAATGCTTCCTTTGGTTTCTCCTTCTTGCGCCGAGAACAACGAAGTCCGGCGCTTCTGCATCTTCTTGCACACGTCGGAGGTGAATTTATACAGCAAAAGCCACGACCCAGTGAGATGCGTCTGACACACAGTTCGCTGTTGCGCGTCTAAATTTGAAATGCTGCCATCATTTCCCGTCAAAGCAGCAGTTCCTTGTGATTCAGCTGCTTTATTGACATCATCCTGTCTCCTCTTCAAATCAGCTCCGAGATTAACCTGACTTTCCTGAGCAGATCCATTGATGGGCAAATCCGATACTTTTTCACTGCTTGACGAGTACGATAGATTAAGCAAACGCTCGGCTAACCTCAACACTCTCATGGAATTGCTAACTCTGTAAACAACGCTCGAGTCTCTTAAGAGTAGAATTTCTTTCACGATGCCATGAGTGAGATGGAAGGCCCACGAGAATACGTTTCTGTGTGTGGCATCCCACTGGAAAACTTCCAACGCTGTCCGAAAATACAGCAACGCCTTGGAAAGCTGGGAGTCTAAAACTGGGCTGGGACTTCGCCGTTTTGATAAATCACCAGGAGAAGATGAAAGCGCCCTAGCCGAACGAAGCGATTGTGGAATGCGGTCCGAATTTCGAAGAAGAAATTGAAAGAATTTTATCACAACGTTGACTGTGAGGTCCATTGCAGGGCCAACGTCTTGTTTCCAATTCATTCCACAAGCGGACCCCAAAGCAAGAGCAATGATGGAGAGGCTCTGGGCACGAGAGATAGCGTCTAGGCTTCCAGGTGTGTATTCTGGAAGGGAGCTGTCGAGTTCTGGGTCATGGAGTCCAAAGAAACTCATACCTTGATCTCCAGTTGCAAGGCCATAACCTTAACAACCAAAACAAACATACAGAGCAATTTTCAATGTGTGCCGAAAGTAATTCCTCAATGCAATGGTTTTGTACTTCTTCTGTTGTTTAGTTAAAAACAGTTTAAAATTTTTTATTCACTTGTTGACACTTAATAGTGGCTAGCATCGAACTTCTACAAAATCGCCCCTGAATCAAACATTAAGGTCACGAGAAGGAAGGAAAAGATTACTGGCTAAAGAAGCTCTTAATTATTAAAAAAAATCTTGTCAGTACCTTAGGAAATGTAGAGAAAAAAGTAGATGGGGTTTGCATACTGATGTTTGGGTGTAAAGGGCTCACAGAAGTTTGTGAAACTAATGTTCTTCGGCTTCAAATTCAACGCAATAAAAACGCTAGTTAGTGACATCCGAACCCATCTGAAATTCAGTTTCTCAGTTTTCTGGTTTTTAAACAAGTTAACCCTATTTATCTTAAAAGGTTTTGCTGCTATGAATAAGTCACAAGTCTCTCTTTACATGTCTTCATGTAAAGGGTATTGATCACAATATTCAAAACACCCCCTCCAATTTACACTCGCAGTCAGGCACTGACCTGGGACAACAGAAGATGACCCAGACGAATTATTTTCACTTGGAGCATCTGATAAAAGCTCTGTAGAAGCCATTCCACGGGTTGCGTTCACTTCTGATTGCAGAATGCTGATTCTACTCACAGATGACACGCGGGACAAAGTGCCCGGTTGAAGCTCTACATCAAGGTCTGGAACTAGTCTGAGACGTGAGAGAGATGAAGAAAGTTGGCAAATTTTAACCTCAGGGTAATTTAGTATTATTAACTGAGTTGATAACGTAAATTGGCCACGGCAGAGTTTCAAAGCTGGCGTTCCGTGCGTTAGCCCTTCGTCAAAGCGAAAGACGTGAAAGACGTCAGCCATTCGCTCTGACGAAGGGCTAGCACTCGAGACGTCAGCTTTGAAACTCTTTTCGGTGGCCAATCTGCGCTTTAAACTCAGTTGATAATACTAAATTACCCAGTTATACTCTCCCAACGACGCAGCACCGCAGTTTCTTTACAAACTTACCCTTTATACTTACGCCCTTTATAAAATTTAATTTTAAACTTAGTTATCGAATAATAATAATACTAATAAGATGAAAAACACTGAAGAAAATAAAATGAGAACAGGTTTAAACCCCGTCAAAGTCTGAATATTTTCAGGCTCTTTCCTGCAATTTATTTCATCGCTGTTATTATGCGAAGATCCTTACGTAATTTGCACTTGTACACACCTTGTGATGTCTCTCATGAAGCTTGTCATAATGCCATGGTAACTGGCGAGAGACGGCAGCTGCATCACTGTTACCAGGTAACCATCGGAGCTCAAAACAACAGGCAGGTGAGGATGGACAGACACAGAGAACCTCTGGGAGAGAGGATCCTTTTCTGAAGTACAGGACTCTGAGGAGTCTGAATGAAAACCATTTGCGGACTTCCTGCATAAGGAAAAATTTGTCTCTGGGAGGTGAGCTGCATAAATGTAGTTTTATGGTTGTACAACTAACTAATACAGAAATCAAATAATTTTCAAGTGACTGTCGAAATAATTCCAAATTGCAATGACTTTTCATCCGCTTGCTCTAGGAGTGGCCCACACAATCAGGCCAGTCTCTCGATCAATCAAATTCTAAAATTAAGCGAATGACGTTAAGCCCTTGTTTTCCGTGCATGAAGGCACTTAACTTGTTTCCTCTTTTGGATTGGTATCAATGCCAATTTAGGAGGAAAAAAGGATGATGAATTTAAGAAGACTTAATAACTACTCCAAATAGACAAACACAGAGGTGCACTTACTGAAATGTTATCTTGGGGTGGAGAGGAAGAAACAGAGAAGGACCTGTATGCAAAGAACAACCTTCTGTACAAATCTCTAGAGGTTCTCCAAGCTTACTTAAAACAGCTACAGAGCCACGGCGCGTGATACAGAGCACCAGAAGGCTGTCTCTGGTCCAAGCCATGTCTGCAATCCACCAAGATCTGAAAATTGAAATGTAGGGTTATTTTCCATTGCTGACCATTCAATTATACCCTCCACTCAATAAAAGGGGTAAGTTTCTTATAGAAGAAACTGTAGTGCTGACTGTCAGTGGGAGAGTAAAACAGGGTAATTTAGTATTATCAACTGAGTTGATAACGTAAATTGGCCAATTTATGTTATATAATAAGCTCAGTTATGCACGCATTCTGATTAGTTCTCACTTATGATCTATTGGAGGACAGATGTATAGATGACGTCATCATTAAAACTTTTTTTAATTCTTTATTATATAAAACAAATAGATTCCAAGTTGCCGTGCGTCTGTTCAGTAATAGATCACAGAGGATGTCAAAATGTGGTAAGAACATCAGTGACACACTCGGCTGCGCCTTGTGTGCTACTTTTTTGTTCTTACCACATTTTGACGTCCTCTGTGATCTATTACTGAACAGACGCACGGCAACTTGGAATCTATTTGTTAATTATCAACTAAGTTAACAATATTAAATTACCCTCCACTCAAAAGATTCATTCAAGGTAACATTAAAATATGGAAATTACAAAAAAATGAAACAAATGTTTTGTCATTTTGGGCAATAAAGGTCAGGTTGTAGTACTTTAAGCCACTACAGAGATCTCTCACCCTAAAATCACACAATGCAACCACAACACATGCTAACTACCCATATTTATTTGAAACTTACATTTAACAGAGTCTGATTGTGGTATTTATTTGATAAGAAATACTTTTTTCCACCACAAATTTGAAATCTGATTTTAAAAACTTACTTCCCAATAGGTGAATGGCCATTAACATTCTTTTTGGCCCCACAGTCCTTCAAGTCAGCAATCACAGCCACGGCAGTCTGTGACAGTGAGTAAAACATGACTCTGTTGTGTGCAGCAAACTTCTGATTCATGGCCAACACCATGACTTGGCCATCTGGAGATATTCTGGCAATGTAGGCCTTTCTGCTCTTCATCACTCTTTCAGCAGGCGTCAGATTGCACAAGGAGTGTTTGAAGGTTTGCCATGTGGCAGAGAAGGAGGGATCTTGACCTGCAAGAATTATTATTACCTACTAAATTTTAAGAAATAAATGAAATAAAAAATAATTTGGTGTGCCAATAATAATGAGTAATAAAAAGATCCTCTCAGGTGAATTGTGGAAAGAATAAAGAACCCTGATGAATTTCTCTCACTCCCAATACAAGGCTTCATAACTCAGTTGGTACTAGTGCCTAACTAGTGTCAGGCTGGGTTGTCATCAGAAAATTTAATAGAGTTGTATCATCTGGATAGAGTAGGTGCTAAATTTAGTTGTGCTTGCATGGCAAAGCAACAAGCCCTTCTAGAGGGCTTATGGGCATGTTCCCCTGCATTTCCTGCATCCTGAGACATATTTGAGTAACTTATTTAAGCCAGACATTGATTAATGATGTTAGAATCACTTCCAAAATGATTTATTTGCATCTTTGATCATAATTCACAAAGCAGCCAGTGCAACTGGTCTGAAAACCTACAGCCTTCTCATGACAACCTTGATTAAGGAGGCACAGGTTCCAACCCCCCCAAAGCCTGAATTTTGTGGCCCTTTTTTTTGGCAAATTCATTAATTAAAGTCCACCTGTGAGGACGGTGACTTATTCACCAGAGAGCAATTTATCTGTTGAATAGCATCATCCACTCTTTATATAACTGTGCTCAGGTCGCTGTGTTACATTCTAAGAAAATATACTTAACCCATACATAACTTCTCCCCCTTCAGCAATCCAAATATCTTTGAGTATAATTGGACCAGACTTGCTTTTCATAAAATAACACCACACCCAGAAAGAGAACTGACACTCTTACTCACTTACAGCTAATAAGAGAAATTTGGATAATCTCTGATCGATGACATACCTTCTTCAATCTGAGGGTTGGAGACTCCCTCCTGAAAGGTGTAGCTTTTTCCTTGCCATAGCAGGTGAAGCGTTGTGACGTGGATTCTGTCACCCAAATTGAAAACCCAGGATAATGAAAAGGATGTACCACAAACCTAAAACAGAATCAAAGAAAAAAAATTAAACTGCATGCACTTACCTCAGGTGTGTTCATGTAAGACAAGGTAAACATGGTTATGCAAACTGAAGTGTGTTCCAGTGAGAGTACATGATGGTTGAACATGATTGAGATTTTTTTAATTTTTGTATATTTTCAATAGAAAGTTTTTATAAAGCATTTAATATCATTAAGAGAAATAACCTTATGATATTAAGCTAGGAGAAATCTTCAAAATTATGCAAACTCTCATTTGCATCTTGGGTTTGCATAACCTCCTGGTATTCTCCAAATCCCTTTCATGTTTGGCTGAGAAAAGGCTAATACATTAACACATTAAAAAAAGTTTTTTAATACTAAAATCTTATACATCCTTCCGAACACAGGGTAAAAATCACTTAGGACAATAAGGATGAGAGATCATCAAGTTAGAGTGTTGGCTGTTAATGATATGAACATGTATTATGCATCAGCATAGCCTGTACATGTAGGCTTAAATGTAGTACAGATGGTTTAATTGGAAGGTCTTTGATTTAAAATCTTTACTGAACTCACTTGAAGACTGATTTTTTTCCTTTGGCCTTATGTTAAACTCCTCTGCAATATATAGCATACAGGTTTACCAAAAAACATGTGGGAGTTTGAAAATTTATGTTCTGTGTTCACTTCATCAGTGGTTTCCACTGTTAAACCAATTAAAAGTTAAATTAAAACTTATCATGAAAATAATGTTGCATGCAAACATCTAGTACTTGAGTACTGTAGAATATTTCTACCGTACATATTATATATAAACAACCTTTCACATTTTCAGATCTGTGTGGTTTTCTGCCATTGAGTTATCTACCAATATATCAAACATAATTCCAGTAAAATTTCCTTTACAGTCTTAAATGTGACTGATACTTACTGGATCAACAAAGAAGACTCCATCAATTGCTGTTTCTTTGTCCTTTTCATGAGGAAGAACATAACCTCCACACTGAATCTGATGCCATGTGCCTCGCAAGATGTCTCCAACTGCTGGTTGCATGTAAGGATAATTAAGATAAAATCAAACTCATTTATGGTAACATTAAATGAACATTCATATTAATTCATGTACCTACCACCAGTACTGTTCACAAGATCATTGTTGTTCTGTGTTTCCCAAAGAAAAATGTAACGAAATCCAGACAGAAGAACAACTTTTTTGCCACAGTCTGAAATGTACAGCCGAGGGCTGGTTTGTCCTGAAACACAACAATGAGTGATAATAATGCATAAGATTTTGAGCAATGGTTATGAACATTGCAATCAAGATCTCTGGTCAAATATTGCCAGGGAGAAAATTAGAGAGTACTTATTAATTACAATGACTTTTTGAGATAACCACACAAGAAATACACAAAGAAAAAAAGACATGATCAGAATCAAATAATATATGCCAATTCTCTTAATAAAGAACTAATCTCTTTGTTACCCATAAAATTCCCTCAATCTTCGAGACTTAAAAAACATCTGCATTAAAATTTCTTTACAATATATCAATTACCCTGTAACTTCCCTGAGTGACCAAGACAAAATTTCTCTTTACAATATCATTCAATTAAATATCAAGCAGACAAGTAATGAGTATTAAGAAAAATATCAGTCAGGGAATTATTGTGTGTAACTGATCCATGACAAAATTCTCCAAAGTAACATCATAGAATTGTAGACATACAGTAAGAAGAATTTCTAAAGAGAACTACAGAAAGTGAAAGGGTTGAAGAAGGGAAATTATTTGAGTAGATTTTGTCATCATCAAAAATATTTAGGTTGTCTGTTCAAGAATAGGCATATATTATTGTTGTGTGCATTTGTATACAGTCTACAGTCTAAAAGCAAATCTAAAGGGAGTGGCAGAAGAGGGTTAACAAAGATTAAGATGATCTTGATCAGGTTGATAATTGACAGATATAACACCTCAGGAAGACACATTTTAATAGAAAGTGAAAAGACAAATAAGTGGGTATTTCTCTCCGCTCACTTGTTCCAGGCTGCACATTTCTTATCTTGTCCAACACAGCTGTCAACTTGACTGTTCCTAATTTTTTGTTCCAGATAAAGACTTTGCCTGAATTTAATGCTCCAGCCAAGAAAAAACCTGCAAAACAACAAATCAAGACAACAAGAAATATAATGTCGGTCAAAGCGCCCATTTTTTTTATAAACTTTGAACAGTAGTTGTATCACAATACATGTAGTGCAATAGTTTTTATTGACTCTCCTCCTAGGAGGGTATTCTAAGTTAATTCACAACACTTTTTATGGGACTTTCGCTGAGAGTACATTGAGAAGTTTACATGCACAATCTTTTTCAAAGAATTTTTTTGCAAGTGCCCCTAATTTTAGAATCAAGGCCACACTACAACACTGGGAGCTTTGTTCTCTACTCTTTGCAAAAAGTGCATGGGTTCTTTAGTG
Organism: Pocillopora damicornis; assembly: GCF_964200805.1. Taxonomy (NCBI): domain Eukaryota; kingdom Metazoa; phylum Cnidaria; class Anthozoa; order Scleractinia; family Pocilloporidae; genus Pocillopora; species Pocillopora damicornis. The sequence goes on along the minus strand of NC_142680.1, from coordinate 14,556,791 downwards.
TCCCCTGGTAACCAGCACAGTGAAGATACATGAAGGAGACAGGCCAATGGCTTATTGAACTTATCCAAGAAGAATAGAAAATCTAACCATTTTCAGATGTCGAAGCAAAGGCAACATATTCTCCTCTGTTCTGAAGACCCTGACTTTTGTTGCAGTCTGGGGCAAGAAGAAGGTGAAAAATTACATCTAGTTTATACCTGATCCCCATCATAACTTTGTTCTTCTTGACACTCTGGGATGATCTATTTAAATTTCTTACCATTGGCTGAGATTCCGAAACCTTGCGCATCGTCCAGATAATTTTGTATCGCAGGAATTTTTTTCCTTGTTTTTCCTGAAGGCAAATACAGTTGACTGAGTCGGCGTGAGTCAAACAGGTACAGATCTCCAACATCCTGGAACAGACAGCAAAAAAAATTATCAGACTAGTTGCAGTTATATATCCAGACACTAAAGAGAAATGTTAATGGCTACTTTTGTTATTGTCTTCTCTTAAGTTTACAATGTGATTCGATCAATATCAATTTCGTAGTACTGAATTCTGCCCTGGCCGGTAAAAAATATATATTTATGAAAGGCATGGTTTTAGATTTAAACCAATCATTAAGAATGAATATGGTTTAATTTTTCTCTTAAATTTTTCTATGGTATGGAAAATTCTAACAGGAGTACAGCACAGTAGAACAGCGTCTGGATTATTTTCCATTCCAAACTCACCTTGCCAAGCCAAGACAAGGTCGGCCACGGTTTCTTTCTTTTGATCGTAGTCGAAGAAAGGACGTCGAGTTTCAGTAACATAATATGTGAAATCTATGGAGCATATTTTTTTTTTCGTGAACTATCCTTGCATTCAGCTAGGAGAATTTTTAACTGCTTGAACAACATTGAGCATTTTGTACACAAACATTTATGTTGTCCGCCATTTTTGTTAACTGACCATATTAATTACCAGCCTTCTTTCGTCCGCTCTTGTTTAATCAAATATTTGCAAAACCGAATGTTTGTGGGATACTGAGGAATTTACTCGGGGAAAATAGGTTATATTCAGAAAAACAAACCAGTGGAACAACGACGGTTGCAATTAAAGAAAATTCTGAGGAAAAATTCTATAAATAGAGACTACGAACGAGGAGAAGAATTTAAGCAGTGAGCTATTTTCGGAAACACATGAAAACTGGTAACTAAAAACATGGCGGGCGGCATCGCAGGTAATATGTTGTGAGATATTTCTGTGATTTCTTTTATAATTTGTGATGTTTATGGGCATGTTCGAAAGAACCTGCTTCATCTGTAAATATATTAAATTTCCTTTCTTTCGTTTCATGTCTTCCTCTTCCACATGAATGACAATTTAGCGTAAGTATGACATTTTGTTGAGATTGAGCTGCTTTCAATCGTGGCAGATTTATAATCTTTGTTTTATTTCCTGTTGATTTAAAGCATTCAGTGAAATTAAGAGCCGTAATTTGTCGTTATTTCCTTTTGATTTCAAACTCTCAGTGAAATTCAGAATCGAAATCTTTTCTCTTGCATGGTAGAATCATCGCTCTTTCTTTTTCCGCGGCAATTGGTGTACTACTCGTCGTTCTTGGGTGTGCTTTGGAAGAATACGGGTGAGTAAAGAGGTGTTGAAAGTTTCTAGAACATTACTTGTAAATTAAAAATATACAGTTTTGCTGTTTAATCGAACCCTTTTCATTGACTTGGGTCAAAGTGTTTGAATTACGCATCTTCCTTACAAATTGTCTTCCTCTCCTTGTAAGGATTGCTAGATATCGTTAACTATTATTTGTTTGTCCTTCATCATTGCAGGGTATGGTGGCCTTTGTTTGTGTGTAAGTAATCTCTTGAAATTATAAAGTAGAGCACGGTAGTTAAACTAGGGTGAAGGGACACACAATATCAGAACAGTACTAGTATCTGAACAGCTGCACACCAATGCTACCCTATTACCCAGGAGCAGTCAACTGATAGCATTTTGCAAAAATGAAAGAGAGGAAAATAATTAGACATGGTTTGATGCTACTCTGATTTAAAGATTTGCCAAACCTAAGGATCCTGTCACATAAGAACAATGAACCAATGCTATTTATTCTATTCCGCGCAATGACTGTGATCATAAGTATATTGGACAGACCAAGCATCAGTTTGGTACACATTTGAAAGAACATCAAAAAGTGGTCTTCTTTGCAAAAAAGAAAATTCAGCTTTGTTGGAGCACACATGCCCATCCAAACATACAATTGGGTGGGATGATTCTAAAATTATCACCACAAATTGACATTACCACCAATGCCTTTGTTTGGAAGCCAGGCATATCAACTTCACCCATGCTCCTTTTAATCATGATGATGGTGGCTTACTTCCAGACACCTATTTACACCTCTTCAGAGAAAAGGGCAGCTTATTAGTGAGTGTATAAAAGGACCTCTTGTTACAGCATTTAGATCACCCCTGATGAAGGTACTAGACAGTAGTGTAAAAATATTGGGTCTATGAATTGTAACTTCCTGGTTACATTCATTAAATTTTTAAACCAGAATAGTATCAAACTATGTCTGATTGTTCACCTGGTTGCCATGTGAACTTTAAAATAGAGAAACAAATAATCAAATTAACAGGAAGTGCTTGAAAATCCCAACTGGCAGGAGGCAGACCAAGGACTTAAACCCAGGACTACCAGATCACAATTACAGCACCCTAACCACCCTAACTGAAATTTCTTTTTAATTAAAGATGGGACAGTTAATTTTATTTTATTCATAATGAAATTACTGCTGTTCTCCTTGCAGTGTTTTTTTACGCCCTAGCCCCAATACCAACTGTCATTGCCAAAAGATTTTGTGAAGATTTTTCATCCAATGCTGCCAGGTAAGTAACTACACTATGAAAGCAAATAAACATATGGCGAAAGAAACACGACTGCTAATGAACCAAAAAATAGATACATTTTAAATGAATGAATAAATAAGGAGACATCATTTCAGCAGCAGAATGGATGACTGCATTTTACAGCCAATTAAATTTGTCATCTTTTTTGCAGTTAATTGGAGATAGTATTCAATACTCAGATTGCATTTGTTTGTCTTGCAATATGTAGCAGAAACCCATAGATAGGAACCTTTGTTAGTATTTTTTCAAATTAGCCTCCATAATTTCTTGATATGAATAATGTTTACTTTGAAATTAGGCTACTTATGTTCTTAATCAGGTTCTTAATTCTTGTTTACAAAAAAAAAAACAAACTAACAAACAAATAAACAACAAGTGTATTCTTGGATGTGGGTGTAATACAGTGCTTTATTGTTTTTTTAGAGGGCACGGTAACGAATCTTGCAATCTGATTGGTTCTTTACCCGGTCAGTATTTTCCTATCTCTGCCCACGGGCCACGGTAACGCTTTCGTGAGTCGCCGAGTACTTCCCAACTTTCGTTGTCATTTTTCATAAATATACCTCGTTTTCCGGCTGGGCAGTATTTTTAAGCAAACACGTCGGTCACTACCTCAAGCCGATAAATAACTTATGAATCCTCTCTTTTCTCTCTATCAAATCACTTTGGTTGACAGAAAAATATTGGTTTCAGAATGAATTTGTATAAACAATGGTGTCATTACGTTGGTTGACAAGCGGCCTAAAAACCGTCTGCAATTAATTTTAATCGTTAACAAAAAGTACCCAGATAGTTGAAAAGGTGAGGTATTTGGTTACAGTTAAACTGAACGATGGAACTTTCATTCATTTAATATCTGAAGTTTCTCGAGCAATTTGTTCATAGTGAAAGAGCGAGCGAAGTTTTAATTTAAGTTCTACAACAAATATACGCTCCTGGTGAGTCTTTCCAATTCCGTTCAATTTGGACATTTGTACCTTAAATTGCCCAACAGAAATTGAAGGAATTTTTTGAGAAAAGGCCGCATTACATTCCCTTGTGTCTCGTTGGAGTGTGCCGTTCAAATTTAGCTTTTTGTGAAGGAAAGATCAGAGTTAAACACGCCATTACAGCAAACAAACGAGCAAACTCTCACAACTTCAAAATAAAAAAATTGAATTTACGCACAATTACTTTCCTCGCCGTTTACTTAATGAACAGAGGTAAATCTTCGTACATGAATGAATGGTCGATGAGAGTGAATAATACTTTCCGTTAGATCATTAACTGATTTTGAAGAAAACATTGTCGTGACAGTCCTTGCAAAACTAGTTAGTTTTCAAATGTTCCTATGCTTTTTTTTTTCTTGGCGCTCTCTAATTGACAGGTGTCAGATTGTGACAGATACTTGTAAAAATAATGTTTCAAAGTTTGTTTGGAAGCCTTTTAAATCACCTTTATCGTTACGGAAATGAAAATGTTTCGCTGAGGCATCTCTCTTAAATTTGCATCACCTCTATTTTAACTACCATTTACTCACTCAAAAATTGTTCAGTTTATGGAAGATCTTGCCGTATTTTACGGCCATAAATCATTCGGGTTCTTTCGGAAAGAATTTCGTCAAGTTTAAAAACAATAAATATGTTATTTACCGGCTAAGGGTCGGTCCGTATGGTGAAAAACTGTGACCTCGGTCACAGTTTTTCACCATACGGACCTCCCAGCCGGCAAATAACATATATGTATGCCAGCCCTATAGTGCCTTGCTTGGTCAAGTTATTCACACAGTTGGGTATGTTGTGTGGCTACAGAGCTATTATCAGTACAATGTTATGGTCTTTTAACTCAGTCAGTATTCTGGGTAGTTTTTGTTACAGTTTTTGTATCGCGTGTGATTTACTGTTTTGTATTTTAAAAATGCTATTTTCTAAAAAAATGAGAACCAAGCTGTGTTGAGATCGTACCCTACAATGGTTCTTATGTGGAGGATGCTTAACTGAGAAATTTTAGCCTGACAGGTTCTCAAATTTTAGGTCTTTAAAAGTAGGTTCTTACTGTTTTGGAAATTATTTCAATATTTCACAGTTAAATTTTGTCATATCATTCAAGCTCTGTGATAGGAAAGATGGCTTAAGTTTCTACTCACAACAATGGGTCAAGACAAGCATAACCAAATAAAACACATGCAACTTGCACAGTCAAAATAGAGCAAGTCAAAATAGTACAAGAACAGACACAAACAACAACACTACATAAGTACTTTTGGGAACTAATGCCCCAGAAAACTTGCATAAACCAACTACTGAACCATCAGATTGATGAAAAGGTGTTTTACAAGAAGAAGGGGTTAATTTCTTGTGCCTTGAGAAGCAGAACACTGTCAAGCTCAAGAGGGTTGGGTGCATTTGAGGATGGAAATGAATTAAGGGTGATCAGTAACAAAAAACCTGGTTATCTGCAGAAACTGTGTAACTAGACCCACAACAGTACTAAGACTTGAATATGAAATCCTTCTTCACAATAATGAACACTACTTAAGTAATAGTGAAAATAAAGCCTGAAAAAATTCAGGCCTTTATGGGATTTGAACCCATGACCTTTGTGACACAGGTGCAGTGCTCTACCAACAGAGCTAACAAGCAATCAGGAGCTAGTCATCATGTTAATTCATAAGAAAACCTGTGAAATGATGAATCAATGACTGTAAATATGTGAAAATCATATATGAACTGCAGATTAAGAAATGAATATGAGGCAATCTTTGTAGTAATAAAGTTCAATGCTACTTAGGAAGTGTTTCACAGGTTTTGTGCAAACCAGCATTACGTCATGACCAGCTTCCAGTTGGCTTGTCAGCTCAGTTTTTAGAGCACTGCATGGGTATTGCAGATGGTATGGGTTCAAATCCTGTACAGGCCTGAATTTTTTCAGGCCTTATTTTTAACTACTGCGTAAATAGTGTTCATTGCTGTGAAGATTGCTTTCATATTCACTTCTTTATCCGCAGTTCACATATATGGTCTTCACACATTCACAGTCATTGAAGTACCAAGACAACCTCTTATTTGCATAGATCAGCTCATTTGGGCATGTCCTCCTATCAATCTGTTCTTGACTCTTGTAGGGGACCCTCACAGAAAAGAGTCGGAGAATGGTTGTTGTTGTTTGAGAAAATTCCTACTGCATATCAACTGTCTTTTTATATTATTTCAGTATTGTTAAAGAAATTGCAATGTTTTTCACTGCTGGAATTGTTGTCTCAGGGTTTGGTGAGTTCATTTTGTTGCTATAATTGTAAGTAATTTGTAAAAACCTGACTAAGTGGAACATACTTTTGACTTGAAAATAAAAAACATCTACATGTATTCAGTTCCATTTAGTTATTCAAGTAAAAAGGCTTATGAAAATTTTCTTTTGATATCTCTTCAGGTCTTCCAATAGTTCTTGCACATACTGAAATTGTGAGTAGAATTTTATAATACTGTATTCTAATTACAGTTGAACAGCTGTATTGCTCCTAGGCTGGGTAATGTCTGCAGTTAGTAGATTCAGCAACTCATTTAATTTGATTTTCAATGGTCCTCCTTGGTTTGATTCAAGTCATTGCCAAAGTAATTCAAAATACTGAAATTCATAACCTTAAGTGTGATTCTTCCAGACTGCTTTACCAACAGTCAGATCCCTAAAGCTCACTCACCTTTGGTTTACTGCATTGTCTAACCCCTTATGGAGTTTCAAAATAATGTGCTGTTGCTTTTGGGTAGCCTATTCCCCTTGCCAAAGCAGAAGAGACATGGAGTATTTCTACTCCCCCTGGATGGGATTTTAGTTCATCACAACTCCCCTTGCTAAGTTTAGCCTTGGCCCCCCCTCCCCTCCCACCCCATTTCTTTTTAGATCCACTATAGTGTCCCAATACCCAATTAATTTACCTTTTGCAGAGAGTTGAGGGTTTTAGAAATACCTTTATTTTTCCCAAAAACTAAACAAAGTTACACTGATCAGGGTTCTGCAGGACCCTTTCAATTCAAAGTTCTGGTTTTTTTGCTTATTAGAGTTTCTCTTCCATGTAGATAAAATGGGGAGCTATGGCATTGGTGTTCTCTGGAAATGTCTTCATCTTTGCAACAATTCTGATTTATTTTATTGTTTTCTCTGGTGAAGATGACTGGGGCTTTTGAAGAGACACCAGTTGTACTCTTCTCATTTTTTTTTAAGTGTATAAAGTATTGCAATTATCATTTTGTACAGAATGATTGAGGTTTGTGAACAATTTAACTTTTTGTGATAACATCAGAACCATATTCTGAGATGTTTCAGGCCCTCAAAAGGGAACTTCCAAATTAGAATTGGATGTACAGTTTTTGTTAAAATTGACAGAAGCAAGTGGGCTTCTGACGAGAGAATTAGAAGATTATTTAGTGTAACCTGGTTCTTTAAAGGGAGGAAAAGGGAAGACATTAAGTTTAAGTGACACCCACAAAATAAGCAATGGAGTCCCTGACAAAAAATGAATCATGTTGCCCTCCCAATTTTCTCATTAGGTCATGGGAGTGAAATTTCTGGGCACATATGCTATATATAATAAGTAATAGGTTTCCTTTGAAGTGGAAAAAGTGCTCAAATTATGCTAAATTTTAAAAGCTTACTTTTATGGGATTAACTGTAATGATTGTTTAATACTGTACCATTAAATGAAAGTTTTGAGGACAAATCTGTTTCAATTTGTTTTTTAATGCCAATTTCAACCCTGCAAAATACTATTTACACTTATTATGAACCTTATATGCAATCAATTACAATTAAGCAGAGTTAACAACATCAGCATTCCATAGTCGTCAAGGGTTTTTGCATATACGCGTGTTGGAATTCCATGTACTCTGCGTTTGAGGCGTTCTTGCTTGCGCTTTGAGCATGAACTTTAATCATTGTTTGGAGTGGCAGCTCATTGTACAGGCAATTTTCCCCACCCCTTCCCTCCCTCTTTCTACTGTTTATTCAGTGCAACAGGTGCCTGTTTCCCTTTTCTGCATGGGGGTTCATGACTGGGTTGCCAGGATTTGCCAGATATGGGAGCAGTCTCCATCTAGGAGCTGGCTGCCAGTGGGGGAAGCTCATGGATATCTCAGGCACCCAGCCTCCACCAAGCAATGCAGTTGTTAAATGGCTGTTTCCACGCATATTCCTAAACTGAACTCCCAAATGTGAATGACAACTAACTTCTCTCTGTAATGCATTTGCCATGCACCCAGAGGAGTAGCTGTTTTAGCTTTTCCTTTTCTTCTTCATTACCTCTTACATTTCTCTTCATCACCTCTCAAATCATCATTTCAGGTTGGCTGTTTACCTGTTCTTAGATGGATTGATGAGTGATTTTGTTTTCATTCCCACTTTCAATATATAATATACTGGTATATCTATCAATTTATTTTGAATAATTATTTAATTCACTCATTTATATATTGATAAATCTGTATCCACTGACATTTTTTACAATTTATTTGTTGCTCAGTTGGAGAACACGAACCATTGATTGTTATTCAATTTTGCAATTAACCTTTTAACTCCCAAGATTTAATTAGAAATTCTTATTACTGTCTGTTATACAATTTTATATAATGTTAGTTTGGAGAGTTTGGAATTGGATCAAACATCCATCCCCTAATTGCTATTTTTCTTTTTTCTCATTACTTGTCTGCTTGATATTGTACTGATAGTGTGAGGAGAAATTCTGTCTTGTTCATTAATGGGACTTAAAGGGTTAATGATTGTTTAACAGATGCTTTCACAGCTTCCACTATCCACCTCCATGAGTCCTGTTCAATTTTGATAGACATTGGCGACTAATTATTTCAAATGAGCCTGACATTAAACGACAGTTCCAAAAGTATGTGGCCTACTAGAAAGCGGAAAGTTGTAACATTTAGGAAGAACCATGAAACTCCAAGCGAAAAACAAAAAGTGATCCTGCTTTGTAAACACATTTTGAAAAGGTCACGCCACATTAATAGAACTGAAAATCAGAGACCAAAATTCAAAAGCGTAAAATGGCTGAGAACCAAAAACTAAAAAAGTAATAAAGATTACTGGAGACCAAAGAGAGGTTTTAGAAAAACCTAATACCATTTTGGCCGTAAAGGTACACTCCTAAGGTGTAAGCTAACCTTATCGGCGCCACCTAAGAATAATTTATTCTGTTTCAAAGATTTTCAAGCGTGTTTGTTGTCGATGACCCAGACGAAACTCGATCGTGTGTAATTCACGTGAAAAGGATCTGATTTTTGAACCTTTTTGAACCTTTGAACTGCACTCAAATGCGGTATCAGTAGCACATCACCTTGTTTCTTCTGTAGACATTTGTGATCACGAAGTAATATTGATCTGTTTTAAACATTTGGATCTAGTAGCACTGGGCGGGAGATGATCACTGCTGAAGAGCATGCACATTTCATGTAGCAGAATGGAGTTGCCAAAGTTATGAATACGTAGCAAGCAGACTTGACCACTGGGAAAACAGCGCAATACATACACTTTGCCGTATGTGGTGTGTCCGGAGCTGGAAAGTCTAGTTTTCTTAACAGCATACGAAGGTAAATACATCATTAAACCCACGCAGACCAAGGGCGCACTGAGCAGTATAATAGTAAAAAAAAATTAGTTTTGCGCAATAACACCAGCCTGTCCGATATTTTATTATTGTAGTTCCCTAAAAAGATAACACTGCTTTCAGTTCAGATGAGGTCAAATACAAGTGCATGTAACATAATCAATAAATAGCAACGGGCACCCAAATAGTGGTGTCTTTATTCCTAACTGAAGTTGCTAAGGCCAAATATAAGATTTTGTAGACTTGTAATTTGCAAATACATGTATTTTAACGTTTGTTCCTTCGATGTTTGTGCTAGACTTGATAACATTCGTGAAGATACCGCAGAGGTCGATGACGAAGAGAGCACTTAAGAACCGAAATGTTACGTGCATCCCAGCAACCCCAAAGTCAAGTTTTGGAACTTACCAGGGATAACAGAACAGCGGTGTTTAAGGGTGATCTGGAGAAGTACTTCAAACTTGAAATGTGGAGCTGGATACGTTCCATACCTACCTCAATAATCTTTGCCAAAGATCGATTCACCGCTGACGACTTAAAACTTGCAAAGATGATTCGATCAAATTGCAAGAAGTTTTCCTTCATTCGTGCAAGAATTGATCAAGATGTTGAGAATGCGAGGAGAAGCAGACAGCATTTATTTAATGAAGATGCCATTCTGGAGAAAATACGAAAGAACTGAGCAAAAACTTAATTGGAGGAAGCCTCCTCGCTGATGAGAAGGAAATATTTTTGATAAGCAGCCACTACCATTCGAAGTATGACTTTGGTATAATCTCCCAAACAATTACAGCTGTTTTGCCGAAGCGTCAACGAGAAGTTCATGCTCTGGCCTTCACTCAGAGATTGAATGCTGAAATAAACTTTGCGTTATTTCTGTTCAGTGTTAGTGCATCAGCTCTTGCTACATGTGTCTAAGTTGCCGGGGGAACCATCGCCGCTGATATCGTGCTGTTACGAAGAGAAATTTACTTTTAGAAGAAAAGCCACTTCGTCTTCCAGAAGAAAGGTTAGATAACTTTTCATTACTGAGTATCAACACCCAAAATAAAGTGAAGGCATTAAGCGCAATTTTTGGCTGTGCAGCGGGAATCGGCGCGCTTCAGTGCAGCCCATACTCCACTGGGCGCTGTCAGAAAAGAACACACCTCATCCCGTTTATTGGTGTAGCTGTCGCAAGCACCTTTTTCTTTCGGAGCAACATATTACTTTCTGCAAACACTGGAAGATATAGAAAAACTTGCTATTGAGATGCTGAGAATAACACCATTGAAAACCAAACCCAATCAACTTTCATTAAGAGAAAATAAAGCTCCTTTTACTTTCTCTTGTTTTCATTATTAACCTGACTTATAATATATGACTTCATTGCAAATTCTTGAAAACAAGGCCCAAGAAAAAGGCTAGGTACAGAGGGAATTGGCTGTTGATGCATTGTGAAATTACGTGGTAATGAAACCATTATGTTGGCGGAATGTCTGAGGAGTGTTATTGTAATAACGATTAAGCGAAAAAGGTCATTTTGGGTGTTGATGTTGTATTTCAAATAACAGAATTGTATGTTTATCAAGTTGTTTTTGATGACACGGTTACAATTTTTTCTCACATCAGAAATCGTTACTGAACTTTTTCAGTGAGCACCATTTGCTCCCAATCCTACAACCTAATATCGTCAGGAATGTAAGATTACATTAGTATCGATTTCAACACTACTATTCCGGAAACGTTTTAGCAAAATGTTGTTCATCGTGGTTTTATACATAAAGGAACGTTTAATCGTTTGTCTCACAATGTAAAAGTCAGGCCAATCAATCGTGTTTTGATCAAAACGTTGGATAGCTATACTACTGGTCTTCGTCAAGCGCCGAGGTCGAAAGTTTACGTGTCACTATTTATAGCAGCTTAGTTTGTTGTCGTTGGTGTGTTTTGGCACGCTGTGCATTTCGATCCTTTTTATTTTTCCAACCATAAGATATTGTTTCCTCGCTTGGATATCGATCGGCTTCTATTAGATTAACCTTATTAAGAAAGTCAACAGACTCGACGGTCTAACGTTATCAATCTTTTTCTTTAACCAGGGAAAGCAATTGACTGGAGGATAAAAAGTCAGCAAAATGACCAGAAATGATTACTACGTCTCACAAATATCCGAAAAATTACTGTCCGTTAGAATTAGTAACAAATAAAAGTAAGTTGAATACAGGGAATGAGGCGTTTAGAAGACGATTGTAAGAGAACAGAAGAATTCATATTGATATTTTTCTAGCAAAGCTGAATCAAGAGAAATGTGTAGTTTTCATAGGCAGCACATTGTTTCATTTTATGTTCGTTTTGCTACTTGCAGTGAAAGAAGACCCTGCATAAATCTTTATTTTATGTAAGAATTTTTTAAATAAAATTCCTGGAGCAAAATAATTTTGTCTCATTTTTTTCTTTTTTTGCCTTGTTATTCTCGGTGGAAATTTAACATTATCGAATTTTCTTGGATCTCCAAGAAACAAGAGATTTGTATACCTGAGAACTTGTTATTTGCTGTTATTTCTTGTTTCTAGCTTTTTGCAAAACAAAAAGTGAAGAAAAACCACTCTGGGTATGTGCCACTGGAACCTTAAACTGCAATTTGTTTTCCTGGTTTGGTTGAGACCTCAATTTCGACATTTTATCTCTGTCAAGTTTACACTACCAGATATGGTCTTGAAATGGGTTATACTGAGGAAAAGTCATCAACCAGCTAGGTCTCACCCAGCACAAGTTGCTTTTACGTCAAAAGATAATTTCAATACCCCTGCCACTTTTCTCTTATGCCGACATTTATTGATGTGATAAAAAAAAAATGGCTTTAATAAATTAACTTTACGTAATGCAAAACAATGCTTCAAGATCAGGGGTTGATTCCCTGCGAAATCAGTTTAGTAAGGCGTCTGATTTGCTGATGACATAACCACATGTCAAGTTACGTTAAGGTCGACAGCCCGGCAACAACTTGGCTCCTTTTTCCGCTAGTCGCTGTCTTGCTAGGAATAGCCCGCAGTGCAGGCGTCTCATTAGGAAGAGTTTACGTTAAGAAGCGGGCAATCTTTCATTCAACCGACAATGTTAAATTTGGAGATGGAGTCAACGGTGTGGGAGGGGGCGGGAAAAACCTTTACATTGATCTCCCTACCCCCTCCACTCTCCTTCTTTAAAAATTTCACTCTCTCTCTCTCTCTCTCTCCCCACCTTTCCTCTGTTATACAAGTCGAAGATAGCAGCTATAATTTTCACCAAGATAAATGTGACCACTCGCCACCAAAATTACGCCTACTCCATAGGTTATGTTGTGAATGGACATATAGAGCGCCTTCTTATATGAATGTTAATCTTTGAATGTATTTCACTGCAACCAAATCTCTTTAGGCCCTGAGGAAATGAGTCATGTTACAAAAATTCTAAAACATTTTTGTTGACTTCGAGCCAAACGATACTTGATCGCGTGGAATTCACATGAAATTAATTTGATCTCCCTCACAGACTTTGAACCTTTGGACTGCAACCAAATTCGTTATCAGTAGCACATCGACTTACTCCTCCTGTCGACATCTGTGATCACAAAATAATATCGCTTTGTTTTAAACATGGCTGAGTTTGGTAGCTGGGAGATGATCAACGCTGAAGAGCTTAAGCATTGCGTGGAGCAAAATGGAGTTTCCAGAGTTGCCGAATACGTATCGAGCAAACTTGACGATTGGAAAAACGTTGTAATACAATTTGCAGTATGTGGTGTTTCAGGAGCTGGAAAATCTTCTTTTATTAACCGCATACGAGGGTAAGTACATCGATGCACAAGGATTGATGACGCGCAGTACAGTAAAGAACAAGTCACTTTTGTTAAATATAAAAGAGCTTGTTATATATTTCATATTTTTTACGGGTCCCCCTGAGTACTTTTATTCAACAATAAAAGTGCCTCGACCTATCCTACTGCTGCCACGGCTGTTCATTTTATTACGCATCAGTCATTTTATTTTACAGTCCAATATGAATAACCTTCTAAATAATCAGGGATTGTGACCGTCGTCCCTCCCACTCAGTCAATACGCACATAACATCTAATGATACCTTTCCAGTCGAAATTAAGATCTCGTTTTCATCGATGTTTAAATTATAATGATATTAAACTAAGTGAGAAGAAAGGCATCTTGAAGACCAATACTTGATCAGGAATAAAACACAAACTGTGGGCGGTGCCTGATCAAGCGCCGTAGGCTCTGAAAAGTAGGGAAATATTTAACAATATTTTAACCCTATGATAGAGAGGAAGACATCCATCCTGATGCAGCAGAGGTCGGTGTTGAAGGTTGCACTAAAGAGCCGAAACGCTACGATCATCCCAACAACCCCAATATTAAGTTTTGGGACTTACCAGGGATGACAAATCCAATCTACGATGGTGATCTGGAGAAGTACTGCGAAAATGTGGCATTCGATAAGTACCATACCTACCTGATCTTTGTCAAACATCGATTAACCGCTAACGACTTAAAACTTGCAGAGAGGATTCGATCAACTGGTAAGAATTTTTTCTTCATTCGCGCAAAAATTGATCAAGACATTGAAAATGCAAGGAGAACCATGCAGCATTTATTTGATAAAGATGCCATATTGGATAAGATACGAAAGAACATTTCGCAAAATTTGCTTGAAAGAGGCCTGCTCAAAGATGTGAAAAAAATATTTTTTTAATAAGCAACCAACATCCTGCCGAGTATGAATTTGGTGAGTTGACCCAAGCAATTGTGGCTATATTGCCGCAACGACAACGTGAGAATTTCATTCTGACCATTAATGATGCCTTAACTTTGTCAAAAGATACCCTGAAGGGGAAGGTTGAAGTTCTTCAGAAGCGCATCAAGTATGTTGCCACCGCATCTGCTGTGGCTGCAGCTGTTCCAATTCCCGGGGTATCCATTGTAGCCGATATAGAGATGATAAAAAGTGAAATCAACTTTTACATAAGCCAGCTTGGTCTCCCACAAGAAGGGTCAAATAGATTTTCATTACTGAGTTTGAACACTCAAACTGAAGTAAAGGCATTGAGTACAGCGCTTGGTAGCGTCATGGAAATTGGAGGGCTTGTTGCAGCCTACTCTACCGAGAGTGTCGTCGAGGAGTTCTCTCGCTACATTCCGTTTATTGGCATAGCTATAGCCAGTCCCTTGTCGTGCGGCGCAACATATTATTTCCTTTCGAAATGGTTAGAACAACTGGAAGAAATCGCACTTAAAGTATTGGAAGAAACATGGCATAACGTTCGATCCCACTAACTTTCATGTACGATCTGTATCATGGTTTTCTTTACTGTGCACCGCAATCACAAGCCGAAGGCTGGAAATCGACGAACTTTAAGTGCTCTTACCCTAGTGTTCATGTTATTGATGTAAGAAAAAACATTTTTCTCACAGATATCCTAATATCTTAGTCTGAGAAGGATTAATTCAGCAAGAAAGGAAGCCTGTTTTGCTGTATTTGAAGGAATAGAAGAGTTAGTTTATAACTGTCGGGTTATATTAAATGACACGGTTATGTTATTAGAGGATGTAGTAACTCCCACATTGGCTCACAGTCATAGGATCTGTTATAGTTTGTTGGAATAACAAAGAGGATACTTCTATTCCGGAAATAATTTAAACGTCCTAGGAAAGTCAATCCTTTTCTTTCACCGGAAAGTAAATTGACTGAAGGGTTAAAATTAACAAAAAAGTTGCTTGTAAAGATTAAAACATCACACGAATAGTTAAAAAATTAATGCATGTCAAAATAAGGAAAAAACCTACGATAAATTTTAGGAATAAGACAGTTAAAACTGGATAACAAGACAACATAAGTGTGTCATTCAGAATTTTCAAGCAACACAGAATTAAAAGGAATTTGTTCATGGATAGTGCATTGTCCGTTTCATATGATATTACTTTTGCTACTAGCAGTGAAAGAAGCCTACAAATTGAAATCAAGTAATATTTCGGGGAAAATGTTTCAAATAATTGTTTGTCCCTTTATTTACTTAGTTACCCTTAGTGGAAATTTCAACGTGAACATATTTTCGTGGATCTCTGAATGAAACAAATTCCCTCTTGAATGAATTTGATCCTTTTCTCATTCTATATAGCTATTGATTTGTTCCAAGAAAACGAAAGTTTTTTCATAAGTGACACTTTGTTAACACTCCTGTTTCTCGCTTTTTGTCACTGTACTGTGCATGAGAATGAAAACGAATTTGACGGCATTAAAAATTCTCGAAGAGTAGAAATGGAGAATAGACCACAAGCAGTCCCTTCTTTTCAGCGAAATCCGTTGCGCGAGTCAAACTAATTGATAAAAAAAATTTAAAAAAAAAGAGAAAAATTGATGTTAGCACACCGAGCGAAACTAGCCCTTGGAGCGAGGCGAAAGAAAACTTGTTCTACCCGAAAAGTGCAAATATCATTTGCCTGTGTCTCGTGCTTTACTCTTGTTCTTTAAATATGCCGCGTGCCTAAATAACTCAACAAAGTGCTCAGCGGGTTTTTTATTTCATTAAATTGTTCAGATCAAAGTGAGTATGACTTTGTCTTATTCGTCACACTAAACATATATTACTTTCTCGTCAAAAGAGAATGTTGATAGTCTTGCCATTTTATCCTTATGCCGGCATTTTTGAGGGTTATTAAAACGTATTGGCTTTGAAAAATCAACTTCACGTAATGAAAAACAATGGCTTCAAGATTAGGGGTTGATTCTCCGGCGCAATCTTCATTATCTAAGGCGTCTGATTTGTTGATGATGAAACCGCAACATCAAGCTTAAGATTGGCCTCGGTCTCGTTTCTTTTAGTCGCTGTCTTTCTGTTTATTAAAGCTGTAATATTTATTGCCCCACTCCTCCCCTCTCCTTCTTTTTGACTCCTCTTGGTACAAATGTCTCTCTCTCTTCCAAGCTTTCCGCTGCTATAACAATCGAAGATGGCACCTATAATTTTCACCAAGATAAATGTGACCACTCGCCGCCGAAATTACGCCCGCTCCACATGCTATGTGAATGGACTTATAAAGCGCCCTTCACATTTGAATGTTAATCTTTGAATGTATTTCACTGAAAGCTAATCTCTTCAGGCCCAGAAGACAAGATTCATATCATAAAAAGTTTGAAGCATTTTTGCTGTCTTCTAGCCTAACAACACTCTCGCTCGCGTGGAAATCACGTGATGTGAATTTGATCTCCCCATAGACTTTGAACCTTTGGACAGCAAACAAATACGTTATTAGTGGCACATCGACTTGTTCCTCATGTAGACATCTTTGAGCGCAGAATAATATCGCTTTGTTTTAACATGGCTGAGTTTGCTGGTTGTGAGATGATCAACGCTAAAGAGCTTCAGGATTACGTGGAGAAAAATGGAGTGTCAAGAGTTGGCGAATACATATCGAGCAAACTTAACGATTGGCAAAACGTCGTAGTACACTTTGCAGTATGTGGTGCTTCGGGAGCTGGAAAATCTACCTTCATTAACCGCATACGAGGGTAAGTACATCGATGCAAAAGGATTGAGGACGTGCTGAGCACATAACAGTAAAGAATAAGTTACTTTTCTTAAATTAAAAGAGCTTGTTTTATATCACATATTTTTACAGGTCCCCCTAAGTACTTTTTTGCAATAATTAGAGTGTCTCGACCTATCCCACTCCTACCACAGCTGTTCATTTTATTGCGCCTCATCAGTCATTATATTGTTACTGTCCATAATGAATGACTTTCTAAATAACTAAGGATCAATAGGTGCACACAATTAGAGATAATTTTGCCGTCGGAGTAAATATGTCGTTTTCATTGATGTTTTGATTATCACGATATTAAATTGAACGAGAAGAAAGCCTTCTCGTCTACTAGGACTTGATCAGGAATAAAACACAAACTGGCGGCGGTGCCTGATCAAGAGCCGTAGGCCCTGGAAACTAAGGAATTATTTAACAATATTTCGACTTTAGTTCCTTCGTTGTTTATGATAGACTGGAAGACTTTGATGAAGATGCAGCAGATGTCGATGTTATTGAGTGCACTCAAGAGCCGAAATGCTACCATTATCTCAGCAACCCAAATATTAAGTTTTGGGACTTACCAGGGATATCAAGTCCAAAGTACAATGATGATCTGGAGAAGTACTGCAAAAATGTGCCATTGGATAAGTACCATACCTACCTGATCTTCGCCAAAGATCGATTCCATGCTGGCGACTTGAAACTTGCAATGAGGATTCGGTCAACTGGTAAGAAGTTTTTCTACGTTCGCGCAAGAATTGATCAAGATGTTGAAAACGCGAAGAGAATCAGCGACGAGGATGAAAATGCGGAGAGAAGCGGAGAGCCTTTATTCGATAAAGATGCCGTACTGGATAGGATACGAAAGAACCTTTCACAAAACTTTATTGAAAGAGACTTGCTCCAAGATGAGAAAGAAATTTTTTTGATAAGCAACCACTTTCTTGATGATTATCAATTTGGTGAGCTGACCGAAGCAATTTTAGCCATATTGCCGCAACGGCAACGAGAGAGTCTTATTCTGACTTTCGATAATGCCAAAATGTTGTCAAAAAATACCCTAAAGAAGAAGGTTGAAGTTCTTAAAAAGCGCATCAAGGGTGTTGCTACCGCATCTGCTGTGGCTGCTGCTGTTCCAATTCCCGGGGTATCCATTGCGGCCGATATTTGGTTGATAAAACGTGAAACTGATCTTTACATAAGCCAGCTTGGTCTCCCAAAAGAAGGGTCAAACGAATTTTCATTGCTGAGTTTCGAAACCCAAACTAAAGTAAAGGCATTGAGTGTGGCGCTGGACAGTGCCATGAAAATTGGCGGGCTTGTTGCAGCCTACGCTACCCAGAGTGTCCTGGAGGAGTTCACTCGCTACATTCCGTTTATTGGCATAGCTATAGCCAGTCCCATGTCGTACGGCGCAACATACTACTTTCTTTCGGAATGGTTAGGACGAATGGAAGTTATTGCACTTGATGTGTTGACACAAACATTGCGAAATGTTCGATCTCATAAACTTTGATGTCTGATCTGTACCACGGCTGGAAATTGACTAACTTTGAGTGCACTTACCTAAGTGTTGTTATTATTTTTGTAAGAAAAAACATATTTCTCACAGATATTTAGTAGTAACTCTATAGTAGAAACAATTGGCATACTTAAGAGTACTTCAGTCTTTTTTTGAACTGGCCTGGAGGCTGGCTACAAAGCTGAATTTTTCCCAAACAGCGCATGCTCTCATTGACTATATTGGGGTCTCATAAAATCTGACATGAAAAGTGCTAAACTGCAAAATATATTATAGCAGAGAGTAAAACTTCAGTTTTACCCGTAAATGTTGAACGACGACGTTCGACCGCCGTTGCTCGTAAACGGAGGGGAACTAAGGATGGCGTGAAATTTTAGCAATGTATTATTTTACGCTCTTAGGGGCTTACATGAAATTTGCAAATCAGATAATGTTTCGAATAATATTCCATTTACATTCTCTAATATCTTAGTCTGAGAAGGATTACTTCAACGGGAAAAAAGGAAAATAGCCGGTTTTGTAGTTGTATTTTAATGAGTAGAATAGCTAATTAGAGCCTGTAAAGTAGCTTGAAATGATTAGTGCATCACACGAATAATAAAAAAATTAATGCACGTCAAAATTAGGGAAAAACCTAAGATAACGTAAGGAATGAGATACTTAAAACCGGATTACAAGACAACGTAAGTGTGTACATTGAGAATTTTCGAGCAACGCAAAATTAAAAGGAATTTGTTCATGGACAGTGCACAGTCGGTTTCACGTAATGTTAGTTTTGCTATTATCAGTGATAGACGCCTATGAAGTATTATGTTATGTAAGAAATTTTGTGAGTGTAAGAAATTGAAATCAAGTAATATTTCGGTGGAAATGTTCCAAATAATTGTTTGTCTGTTGTACCGAGTTATTCTTGGTAGAAATTTCAACGTGAATTTTCTTAGACTTCTTAATGAAATAAATTTGCTCTTGAATGAATTTGATCCTTTACTCATTCTTTATAGCTATCGATTTGTTCCTAGGAAACGAAAGTTTTTTTAATAACTGACACCTTGTTGAGGAAACGTAAAGTTTTTTATAACTGACACCTTGTTGAGGAAACGAAAAGTTTTTTATAACTGACACCTTGTTGACGGACACGAAAAGTTTTTTTTATAACTGACACCTTGTTGACGGACACGAAAGTTTATTTATAACTGACACCTTGTTGACGGAACGAAAAATCGGAGAAAAAAAAAAAAGAAGAAAATTGATGGTAGCACACCAAACGAAACTAGCCCTTGGAGCGAGGCGCAAGAAAACTTGTTCCACTCGAAAAGTGCAAGAACAAAGTGCATAAGTGTAGATCGCAACGGCTTACTTTCTTTTTCGTTTATTGTTCTTGTGCAAGAGTGCTAATTGTAGTAAAATTTTGTGTGCGCTTTCTTTGTGTCATTGTGTAACGTTGCGTAATGTAGCGCGTATTTAACCGTGTTGTTCATCGTAGTTTGGGGCAGTTTGGCGGTGTAGTTTTGTCGAGTGTGGTTTGGTATATTTGTTCTATTCGCTTCATGCTGTTTGTTCGCCACTAGGCAGGATCTTTAACATCGCAGCACATGTAAGTTTTGTATCATGTAGTTTTCTTCGTTGTTCTCGTTGTGGCTTTCCTTGTGTATTTAGTCTAGTTTATATTGTAATAGTTTTCGTTCGCTGTTTTATTTGCAGTTTTAACCGTACCGTGTACCGTTCGCGTTTAAAGATTGTTAGAATTAGTTAATATAAATCGCCAGTGGCAGTTACACACTTGCCTGTGGCTCGTGCTTTACTCATGTTCTTTAAATATAGCGCCTGCTCAAATAACTCAAAAATATTATCGGCGGGTTTTTCATTTCCTTTAAACTGTTCAGATCAAAGAGTATGACTTGGTCTTACCGGTCACATTAAACATGCATTACCCTCTCGTGAAAAGATAATGTTAATAGTCTTGCCTCTTTGTCCTTGAGCCTACATTTCTAAGGGTTATTGAAAAAAATTGGCTTGGATAAATCACCTTTACGTAATGCAGGACAATGCTTTTAGATCGGTGGTTGATTCTCTGGCGAAATTTATTGATAGCAGGTCGACATTGCAAAAGATGTAATGTCTATACGAGTGAGTTCGAGTAGTTAGTTTTCTTCAGTGTGTTTCACGTGATGTTGAATGATTAGATAAATACATTTTTCCCCGTCATCTGAATTTCACTGTCGCATTGTCTCAGTCTAATGTTTGGTGAAAAATTAAAGGCATTCCACACCAAATAAAAGCCGGCATTTAGCCTCTCACCAACCTAATCTGACACCACTTTGAATTTGTCATAACTTAAACAGGCCAGTAGATAACATGAATTGTAATAATTAAGGAAATGGGTCGCCTTTGGCTTAGTTAGGTGTATTTCGTTTTTATTATTGTGATTTAATAAACAAAGACTTCATTTCTCCTGGAGAGTTCAAACTGTGGTGCTGCGTCGGTAGGAAAGTACAGCAGGTAATTTAGTGTTAACAACTGAGTTGAAAACGTAAATTGGCCACCGTAAAGAGTCTTAAGACGTTTCTGACGTTTCAAGCGTTAGCCCTTCATCGGAGTGATTTGTTTTTCCATTTGAGTATGTTTAAAGTAAAGCCTGTTTCTTTCTTGCAATTTTACCAGCGCAGATAAAGTTTTGTTCACTAAGCGTCCATTTTTGTGTTACTTACACGAACTGTAAACCACACTATGTCATAATCCAAGATATTTATTCCTGGCTGGATTTGTCACCGTGAACAGAGCGCTTGTCACGTGGTTTACTATCGTCAAAGATAGGTTCCAGTCTACCCTCGGCTAAGTTACGTAAGCTTCAGAAAGCAACTATTTTGCATATGTGGCCGTAACACGTAGTCGAAGAGCGTGTCTTATGTAGTTTTTCGTTCATCTTTGTTGCTTAGATTTCGCACGCCGGCTCTCCTACAATCGGCTTGTCTTCTAAGTGCGGATTTCAGCGAGGAGTTGTGCTCTAAAAGGCCAACATTTCATGGTCTGGACCTTTAGTGCAGGTTGCGCCACATTGAAACTTTTTTATCCTGAATTTCTGTTCATACCACATGCTCAGTAAGAAAATTATTTAACCACTCTTTTTAGTACATGCTACGATACAATTTTTGTTAAACTGCACGCAGAATACCCTGCTACCCATGGCAGGGTATTCTGCGCGATTACATGTCATCGAATAAGAATTGAATAAACAATTTTTAGCCAGTGAGTGAAAATATGAATATGGCCCCTTCAAATGAAATTATTCCTTCATGTTTACATAGCTAAACCGATCAAAGTCTCAAACGTCTAACGCCTAACTTGGAATTGCGGTTTGTCGTTAACATGGTGCTAAATGTCTATTGTGATTGATTCCAAACTTTGGGAAAGTAATCCATTGAAACTCAGTAACAAAGTGGTTTCGCCCTTATTAAAATTTGAATAGGAGCCTAGTACTTTAATGTTACAACTGAAATGTGATTAGTGTTATGTTTTCCAAGTAATACCCTGAATTATTCAGACCTTAACATTTCATGACGTCCTGTAAGCTTGGAAGTCTTCTAGATTCTCTTTATAATGGTTCAGATAAACATTGGTATTTATACCTGGTAGCAATACATGTGTATTAGGCCTTGTTTGGTAGACTACAACTCCTTGTCAGTTACTTGTTTGGTTTCGGTGAAATTATCACAGTACTGATATACATGAAAAATTACACTCTTTTCATTGGCTGAAAACAGCTAGGTGCCTTTTTCATGTATCGCTAGTTTAAAAGCAATAACTCATGTACAAATGTAACCTTGGCTCAGCAACAATTGATCTCATTAAAAACCAATCAGATTTACACAAAGTAGGTTGTGCTGATAGATATACACAGTAGCTGACCAAAATAAACAAAAACTTTGATACTTTTATGTTTATTGATAAACACTAACAAAATTGCATTCCTTAATAAGAATTCAAATGAAGGACAAATTTTGATAGCACACACTTTATTTAGTCAATGCTGTCAAATTTATCTGCTATCAGTTTGTTGATTTCCTGTGAATGTGTATCTTTCATGTATACATTACAAATAATTAATAACATGATTTGGACACACCCTATGAGCTCATAACATTTGTTGTTTGTGAAAAATTTACTTGTGCTTATTTAGAATACCAAAGTGCACTTTAATTACTTAAGCTTAGACTTTGTTGAGTTTTCATGAAGACAGTTCAATGGAACTGACATTTTTTATGTTTATAGTTAGAAGCTAGAGCTACTTGATGTGGATTAGATAACCATCAGGCATCCTCAGAGACCCAGGGTTCTAATCATGTCTGTAGATCCCCTAAAAGCACAGTCTTAACAGATCAGTTCCAAACTGTCACAGTCATTCTGAATTTTGATTGGTACTGGAAGTTCAATGATGTTCTGGCAAATGAGAGTGAAGCAGGTCTCACAAGTCCTCTTGTGTGCTCTAACATAAAGTGATACATGAAGTTCAGTTGCTTACCATGTTTTTTTTTTTTTTACCTTTTTGTACGGTAGATTAGCACTTTGCATGATGATGTGAAGTCGACAATTGCATGATGATGTCAAGTTCACCTATTCATTTTCTGTCTCCACATAACTTGAATTTGGTAGACGCGCTGCATGAATTACAATTTCAGTAATAAGAAAACTTGAAAAATTCTGGTACTTTAAATCATATGAAACCATCATGCATTTGCCTGTAAATTGAACTCTGTTGTAGTTAAGTTCTGTCTCTGATTACTGTTCCTGAAATCTATGATGGTGACACTCTATCTCTATTGAACTTTCTGTTAATTAAAACCTCCAGGTAAAATTGCAAATCGTATTGGCTTAAAAATTATTAGCAACGTGAACGTAATGTTACTTCAGAGTACTCAACTCAACATATGACTCATTAAAATATTGCTTGTGTTCTGATCTTGTAATGCACCTATCTTTTTTCCCTAGGTTCTTCCATTTGCAACCTTGTATTTATCTACCTCAACCAAATAAATTTTTCTGTGTTCTTTATTGAAAATACAGCCCCACAAAACCTAAATACAACCAACTGAAAATAGGATTTTATGCCCCACTGGACAAAAGAAACCTACGCTCAGCAATGTGTTACTCTACATGTATGTATTGTATTAGTCATACATTCCAACCAAATCAAGCTCCCAAGGTGTCGCTCAAACTTCAGAAGTCGACTCCACTTCGTTCCGTAAACGTAGTCATGACTGAACCTATCAGGCCACTATTGGAGATGATGCTGACGTTTTTTCAGTTCCTAAAATCCTCAGGTTACATGTGCAACCTTTGTTGTCAAAATGAGACCTCCGTAACAAAGTTGGCCAATAACTCATCTTAAAAATAAACATTTCAGGACTCTTGTATGCTAGTTATCTTGTTTCATCGATGAACAGGTTTAATATTGAAAACTATCCAACGGTAATCAGAACAGACCTGGAACATTCCCTTCAGTTCTTTCCTAGCTAAAGATGTGTTAGTCTCTAGTCGTCCATTTAGGGAATTTAGCCAGCGGGGACTCTCAGATACGCAGTTACAGTGTTGTTACGGAGAGAGACATTAAGAGGGAGTTTTGGATATTTCTGCCATGAAATGTGGATACTGCTGCATTCTGATTTAACGCTTTGGAACTTTCTTGAATATTCTTCTAGTTGATGCCACTATGGTGTACTATTACAGGGGCATTTATTTGTATTACAAATGTTCATAGAAATGTGCTTCTACCGTGCTTTACCAGCACGGTAAAGCTGTTCATCGGGAAATGGCGAAATACATTCTTTTGTACTAGACAAAAGTTGTCCCGTCGTGAAGAATGTGCGCTATCGCTGTCGCTGGATGAACGACGCCTGGAGGATGATGGAAAAAGTTATTTAACCACCTGAGTTGGTTTTGACGGTGGTTGTATAGAGGTTTTATTCTGACACTTAAATTATACCGAAACACATCACTTTTAGTAAAGTGTTTAAACGAAGAAGGAGAAATCAGATTTTGAACTACTTACCTTGCAACTGCTGAAACGTTGGTGAGAAGTTCCTTCCCAAGTTTCGTTCCCAAATCCAGCAAATCTAAAACAAAAATAATAACACTTGCGAAAGAACATACAACCCTGCATTTGGGCATGATTTAAACGCAATAAATTAGTAAAGTCGTGTGGGACAGAACGCCTAACCCAGCTATATCGGTGGTTAAAAGTGAGGGTTTTTATGACTGCTGTAGTTTGACATGAGTCACAGTAATTAAAATTAAAAAAATATGACTGAAAGGAAAATTGAATGAAAAACTTGTGGATACTTGTGAAATTTGCATTGGTTTTGCATTGGTTTTGCTTTACTGCGTTCAGTGGTTGTTTAAGAAATCAAGTGTCACCCTCTCAACCGATCAGTTGCAAAACTAAAATCAATCTTATGACTTGGACACCCGCGTTTTCCCGCGGTTAATGCCGACTGCTTGGTTTTGCTTTGAGTTCCCATTGGCTGCTTGTGATGTTTTCCTTGGTGTTCTGATTGGCCTAGTGTAACTCATTTTGGGTTTTGGTTGTACGACACTCTATCTGTGTGATTATTTATTCAAAGTACTTTTCAGCTTATTCTACCTCTCAAAGACGGCTCTGGTCCATTCGGCGATGTAGCCTGGCCTCTATAGTCTGATTCCTCCATCAGGCAATACTTAAAAAAAAACAGAAAAGTCCAACTAGCTTAATTTAAAAGCAGAGGACGGCGACAAACTCTATGAAAGGAGGGGGTTCGTTTCTAGAGAAACTGTGGTGCTGCGTCGGTGGGAGAGTATAGACGGATAATTTAATATTATCAACTGAGTTGATATCGTAAATTGGCCACCGTAAATAGTATGAAAGCCAGCTTTCTTACAAAATGTTCCTCAAACAGCCACAACGGCTCATTAGAGCAGATAAACGTGTCGGAATAGGTCGTCTCCTCCTGGGCGGGAAGTGTGTGTTACATCTAGAGCATAAGCTCGTGGAGAGAAGAAAACAGCCCATTACACCAATTTACATCTTCACCTGCTACCATCACTACTGGGTGTTGCCCTCATCGGGGTTTGTCGTCCATCTCTGGATGAATGAGCAGTGGATTAAAGATTTTCCAAACCAAACCTAAGGATCCTGTCACAAAAGAACAATGAACCAACGCTATTTATTCTATTCCGCGCAATGACTGTGATCATGAGTATATTGGACAGACCAAGTGTCAGTTTGGTACACGTTTGAAAGAGCATCAAAAAGCGGTCTTCTTTTGCAAAGAAAATTCAGCTTTGTCGGAGCACACATGCCTTAATCCAGTCACACAATTGGGTGGGATAATTCTAAAATTATCACCACTAATCGACGTAACCACCAACGCCTTTGTTTGGAAGCCTAGTATATCAACTCTGCTCACGCTCCTTTTAATCATGATGATGGTGGCTTCCTTCCTGACACCTATTTACTCGTCAGAGAAAAGGGCAGCTCATTAGTGAGCGTATAAAAGGACCTCTTGTTACAGCATTTAGATCACCCTGATGAAGGCACTAGACAGGAGTGTCAAAATGTTCTTGGTTACATTCATTAAATTTTTAAACCAGAGTAGCATCAAACCATGTCTGATTGTCCACCTAGTTGTCATGTGACCTTTATTATAGGGAAAAAAATACTCAAATTAACAGGAAGAGCTTGAAAATTCCAACTGGTAGGAGGCAGACCAAGGACTTAAACCCAGGACTATCAGATCACAATTGCAGCACCCTAACCACTCAACCATACTGCCTCCTCATTTCAAAGAATTGAACCTTTTAGACTGAAATTTCTTTTCAATTAAAGATGAGACAGTTGATTTTATTTTATTCATAATGAGAATACTGCTGTTCTCCTTGCAGTGTTTTTTTTTTTATGCCTTAGACCTAATACCAACTGTCATTGCCAAAAGATTTTGAGAAGATTTTTCGTCAAATGCTGCCAGGTAAGCAACTACACTATAAAAAAAATTAACATATGGCGAAAGAAAAGCGGCTGCTCGTGAACCAAAAAATAGATTCATTTTAAATGAATAGATAAATTAGGAGACATCATTTCAGCAGCAGAATGGATGACTGCATTTCAGTCAATTAAATTTGTCACCTTGTCTGCAGTTAATTGGAGATTGTATTCAATACTCAGATTGAATTTGTTTGTCTTGCAATATGTAACAGAAACCAACAGATTAGAACCTTTGTTGGTATTTTTTCAAATTAGCCTCCATAATTTCTTGATATGAATAATGTTTACTTTGAAATTAGGCTACTTGTGTTCTTAATCAGGGTGTTAATTCTTGTTTACAAAAAAAAAAAAATAAACAACTAGTGTATTCTTGGATGTGGGTGTAATACAGTGCTGTATGCCGGCCCTATAGTGCCTTGCCTGGTTAACTTATTCACACAGTTGGGTATGTTGTGTGGCTATGAAGCTATTATCAGCACAGTGTTAGTCTTTTAACTCACCCGGTGTTCTGGGTAGTTTTTATTACAGTTTTTGTATTGCATGTGATTTACTGTTGAGAAAATGAGAACCAAGCTGTATTGAGATTTTACCCTACAACCCTTGCGAACTGAATTCTCAAAAATTCCCAATTATGCAAATAACCCTTGCAAACTGAATTCCCAGTTTTCTGGGAATTCCTAGGAATTCTCAAAAATTCCCAACTATGCAAATTAACTCTGATTTAAAAAGCTTGGAATTACTGGGAATTTCTGGGAAAGGAAGACACCAGTTTTGTGAGGACTTGGAATTCCTAGGAATTCTCAGCTATACAAACTACCTATAATTCAAGAAGTGTGGAACTCTTGGGAATTTCTGGGAATTGAGTTTGAGGCAATTTAAATACCCTGAGGTCCACATAAATTCTAAGAAATTCTCAATACCTTGAATGTGAAGGTTTTAAGAAAAGGAGTCATTTCAGAGGCTTAAAACTTTGGCTCAATAAAAGGTCTGCTATACAAAACTTACCAAGAGATATACATACATGTATATGTTTATAACTTAAAGATCATGAAATTTATTATTCAAACTAAGTTTTAGTAAATCTTTACATTAATATGGATTTTCTAATGAACCAGCAGTCAGTTATGTTAAATGGAAATTGCCAATTAATCCCATGTACTCATATCACAGATTTGCTTTCTAACCTCAAAGGACTCTTGGATTCCATGATCAAAAAATATTTTTATTGTGATACAAATTAAAGTCTCATGTTCACTGATGTGCCAAAATCATCAAACATTCATTAGCTGTTCCTTGGTACACAACTTCCACAATAATTAACAATAATTACATTGTTATCTACACTTAAAGAACTTTGTTAGTTATGAACATAAGTTACTTCCCTAGCCTACATTACTGGTTGCCTTTGTTAGAAAACCCTGGAACAGTCAAGCTCAGTTGCCTCAAACACTGTCAGAGACTTTTTGTTGACATCATTTTTAGTAGAAATTTCATGCCCTAGACAGACAAATTCAACACCTAATTAATCTTTCTTTTTTCATGATTGTTGTTGCTTTTTTTTCCAGATTTTTGCTCTGTTTTCATGACTAATTGCTGTAATTTGTTTTGCTGTTTTTATTCTTACAAAACATTTTTGTAAGAGTTCCAATACTTGTGGATCATCCACACACTTTGCAAATATTTGGCATGCAGACAAGGGGTAGTCAATGTCCCTTTGAGAAAAAACACCTTTTAAATGACATCTTCAATTTACTTTATTTGAAACTCTGATCTGAAAATATTTGTTAACAAGACTTGTTACTAGTGAGAAGTACCAACCAAGTTTCCTTTCATAACTTAATTTCTTAAATGTCCCAATCACTGGATCTCCCAAAAAATACTACATCTTTTTATTTTTGGTGCAAAATACAAGTCCTACTTTATATAAAAATGAAAAGTGCAAGTCACACTTCAATAATAACAGCTCTAAAGTTTACTTGTTGTTCTTCTCTGTCTGTCAGCTATCAACAAAATTGTTTTATACTTGAGACAGTGCATAACTATTTGTGGACCAGAGTTCCAACGCACCTCTGTAATCGCATATAGCTACTCCTGTCTCTTGTACAAATGTTTCTCCTTTGTAAGACGCACTCTACTCTGTTGTCACCACTGCTTTAAGTTCAGTGGAAACGACTGACTGAGGAATCGAGATGGCGGTGTTGGAACGTGTTGCTGAACGCTTGCTATGGTCAAGCTTTGTAGATTTAGGTACTGGTACACTGGGATCATCTATGTATCTCTTATACTTCCTAATGTGGTATCCTTCTTTTATAAATATGAGGGTAAAAGACGATTTGTAGTCGCATTCAAAACTGTGATTGCCTTGTGTTATTTCTCACCTTTGCCATGAACACAACTCGAGTGAGTTTCGAGTCTTTGTTTCCGCGACAACTTTCGGCCACAAATCGTGCATTTGTAATACGATCGATTCTTGTCGATTATTTATACATGGAGTGAGCTCACATCATTATTTATATCACCAAGGTATCCATCGTCTAGAGGCAGAAAACCGGTCAGATAGGTCAGAGTAAAGTTTTTCGCTTCTCTTAACACTGCAATCGGCAAGCCAGCGGATTCACTTTGCTAGCCAATGACAAGTCCTAAAAGATCCACGTGATCATGCCCGTGATCGGAAACAAAGAAGACTCCATTTGAAAGTGGAAATGTGATCATCGCAGTAAATTTTCCAATTTAAGCAATTGGAAAGAAGAAGCCTGAAAAAAAATCAGGGCTTCAACGGGATTCGAACCCGTGACCTCCGCGATGCCGGTGCGATGCTCTACCAACTAAGCTATGAAGCCACACATTGGGAGCGAGGTCAATGTGTGGCTTCATAGCTTAGTTGGTAGAGCATCGCACCGGTATCGCGGAGGTCACGGGTTCGAATCCCGTTGAAGCCCTGATTTTTTTCAGGCTTCTTCTTTCCAATTGCTTAAATTGGAAAATTTACTGCGATGATCACATTTCCACTTTCATCTACAACCGCAGTACAAATATGAATTATTTCATATAAACTCCACATCAAGACTCCATTCGGCGCTCATCTTTGAATGTACTTTTCATCGGTTGATCGCTTTTCTCAACTGTTTTGCTTAATATAACATTTCTAAAGATAGCTTTTATTGTGGTTCAATGGGAAAACGAGAACAGCGTGAGTGTTTTAAAAGAAAAGAAAGTCGTTGGCGCCGTGGAGTTAAAAGAAGGGACAACAGTTGACATATTGACCGGTACAAACAAGGGAATAAAGGGGTAAGTTTCTAAAGAAACTGTGGTGCTGCATCGGTGGGAGAGTATGGCAGGTAATTTAGTGTTAACAACTGGGTTGAAAACGTAAATTAGCCACCGTAAAGGGTAAAAAAGCTGACGTTTCGAGCGTTAGCCCTTCGTCAGAGCGATGGAAACAAGGGGTCGTACAAACAAGGGTCGAGTGGCCATCTGTAAAGCTACGATTTTGAAAGTTTGTGGTATGTAAAAATTGCGATATTCGTTACGTGATCAAAATCTTATAAAAGAATAGATGTAGCGGGTTGAATTAAGCTTACATAACCCTCGGCGTAACTGAAACTAGAATAACTCTGAGAATCGAATCGGTCACTTGCATGCCGCAGTTTCTTAAGCTTGTGCTTTACAATGAAATAAACCTATCAGTAAGGTTTCAAGATTCCTTCAGTCACGTTTGGGAACATTCAAGATTCACAATAGGAACTGTTATTAAACAAACCTTATTACGTAAAGAAGCCCTCCATGGTAAAAACAAAATAATGTATTCAGCCCTCTTTTAGTAAAATCTATGAGAGAGATGTACTAAATTCTCAATTTGAGAATCCAATGAATGCCCTTTTCCTTATAGCCATCTTAAAGGCCTGGTCTGAGCTTTAAATATATATATTTAAATATATATATTTTTTCAAATTCAGATGTTGTGGAATCCAGATACAAAATGGTCAAGCTTCTTGTAGACAACCTCATTCAAGGCCAACTCATTGTGAGCCCAGGGAAAAAAAATACAAACAGCAGCTAAGTTTGCAGTTTAGGATAACTTCACTCTAATTTATTGTTACATTTACAACAAGACTTAAATCAAAAAATCAATTTTATTTATCTGTAATTAACCCCTTCACTCCCAAGAGTGCTTGGTTTTCAAATATAATTTAAGATATTGTATTTTATGGAAAAGAATCAACAGATTTTATTCACAATTTGTGTCAAACCAAATTTGATGATTGATTAGGACTATTTTATATGAATAGCTGTAATTGAGGATTAATCCATATGAAGTTTTCAAGAAAAGAAAAATAAATCAAATTCCATCCTAATATTACCACACAATGATGTTAATAATTAATCAAAAATATTTTACATGTAAGCCTTAATTAAGCTTCTAAATAAATTTCATTGAATACTTGAATTTTAGCTGGGTTTTTTTTTAAATTTAAAGTATTTATTTTATATCATTAGCCTCAAATTTTTGCTTAAAATTCCCAGTAATTCTTAAACATTCCTAAAAATTCATGAAAATTCCCAGAAATTCCTAGGAATTTTTTAGATTTGCAGCTTTTCAGGGAAAGTCATTGGCTCTCTGAGTTGGAATTCCTAGGAATTCCAACTCAGAGAAATTCCAGAGAGGAATTCCAAGTCCTGTTGGCTATATACTTGGAATTTCTGGGAATTTCTAGGTTTTTAGAACCAGAGTTGTTATGGTTGGGAATTCCTAAGAATTTTTTGGAATTCCCAGTCTGAATTTACCGTGAAAATTCACACCTTTATTCCTAGAAATTCCAAAAGCCATTTTGCAAGGGAATGGTTTTTATGTGGAGGATGCTTAACTGGGAAGTTTCAGCCCGACAGGTTCTCAAATTTTAGGTTTTTAAAAGCAGGTTCTTACTGTGTTTGGAAATTATTTCAGTGTTTCATAGTTAAATTTTGTCATATCATTAAAGCTCTGTGACAGGAAAGATGGCTTAAGTTTCTAACTCACAAAAATGAGTCAAGACAGGAGTAACTAAATAAAATACATGTAACTTGCACAGTCAAAATAGTGCAAGTCAAAATAGTACAAGAACAGACTCAAACAACAACACTACTTAAGTACTTTTGGGAACTAATGCCCCAGAAAACGTGCATAAACCAACTACTGAACCATCAGATTGATGAAAAGGTGTTTTACAAGAAGAAGGGGTTGATTTCTTGCACCTTGAGAAGCAGAACACTATCAAGCTTAAGAGGGTTGGGTGCATTTGAGGATAGAAATGAATTAAGGGTGATCAGTAACAAAAAACCTGGTTATCTGCAGAAACCATGTAACTAGACCCACAAGCAATAGTGAAAATAAAGCCTGAAAAAATTCAGGCCTTTATGAAATTTAAACCCATGACCTCTGCATCACTAGTGTAGTGATCTACCAACAGAGCTAACAAGCAACTAGGAGCTGGTCATTATGTTAATTCAAAAGAAACCTGTGAAATGATAAATCAACAACTGTGAATATATGAAAATCATATATGTGAACTGCAGATTTAAGAAATGAATATGAAGCAATCTTTGCAGTAATAAAGTAGCTAAGTGCTACTTAGGCAGTGTTTACATGTTTAGTACAAACCAACATTACATCATGACCAGCTTCCAGTTGGCTTGTCAGCTCAGTTGTTAGAGCACTGCATGGGTACTGCAGATGGTATAGGTTCAAATCCCATACAGGCCTGAATTTTTTTCAGGCCTTATTTCTCACTACTGCGTAAGTAGTGTTCATTACTGCAAAGATTGCTTTCATATTTATTTCTTAATCCACAGTTCACATATATGATCTTCATACATTCACAATCATTGAAGTACCAAGACACCCTCCTATTTGCATAGATCAGCTCATTTGGGCATGTCCTCCTATCAATCTGTTCTTGACTCTTGTAGGGGACCCTCACAGAGGAGTTGGAGAATGGGTGTAGTTGTTTGAGAAGATTCCTACTGCATATCAACTGTCTTTTTATATTATTTCAGTGTTGTTAAAGAAATTGCAATGTTTTTCACTGCTGGAATTGTTGTCTCAGGGTTTGGTGAGTTCATTTCGTTGCTATAATTGTAAGTAATTTGTAAAAACCTCACTTAGTGAGACATACTTTTGACTTGAAAATAAAAAAAACATTTACATGTATTCAGTTTCATTTAGTTATTCAAGTTAAAAGGCTTATGATAATTTTCTTTTGATTTTGCTTCAGGTCTTCCAATAGCTCTTGCACATAGTGAAATTGTGAGTAGAATTTCATAATACTGTATTCAAATTATAGGTGAACAGCTGTATTGCTCTTAGGCTGGGTAATGTCTGCAGTTAGTAGATTCAGCAACTGATTTCTTCATTTAATTTGATTTTCAATGGTCCTTCTTGGCTTGATTCAAGTCATTGCCAAAGTAATTGAAAATAGTGAAATTCATAACCTTAAGTTTAATTCTTCCAGTCTGCTTTACCAACAGTCAGATCCCTAAAGCTCTCTCACCTTTGGTTTACTGTGTTGTCTAACCCCTTGTGAATTTCCAAAGTAATGTGCTGTTACTTTTGGGTAGCCTATTCCCCTTGCCAAAGCAGGAGAGACATGGAGTATTTCTACTCCCCCTGGATGGGATTTTAGTTCATCACAACCCCCCCTTGCTAAGTTTAGCCTTTCCCCCCCCCTCCCCTCCTACCCCATTTCTTTTTAGATCCACAATAGTGTCCCAATACCCAATTAATTTACCTTTTGCAGAGAGTTGAGGGTTTTAGAAATACCTTTATTTTTCCCAAAAACTAAACAAAGTTACACTGATCAGGGTTCTGCAGGACCCTTTCAATTCAAAGTTCTGTTTTTTTTTGCTTATTAGAGTTTCTCTTCCATGTCTAGATAAAATGGGGAGCTATGGCATTGGTGTCATCTGGAAATGTCTTCATCTTTGCAACAATTCTGATTTATTTTATTGTTTTCTCTGGTGAAGATGACTGGGGCTTTTAAAGAGACACCAGTTGTACACTTCTCATTTTTTTTTAAGTGTATTAAGTATTGCAACTATCATTTTGTACAGAATGATTGAGGTTTGTGAACAATTTGACTTTTTGATAACATCAGAACCATATTCTGAAATGTTTCAGGCCCTCAAAAGAGAACTTCCAATTAGAATTGGATGTACAGTTTTTGTTAAAATTGACAGAAGCAAGTGGGCTTCTGATGAGAGAATTAGAATATTATTTAGTGTAACCTGGTTCTTTAAAGGGAGGAAAAGGGAAGACATTAAGTTTAAGTGACACCCACAAAATAAGCAATGGAGTCCCTGACAAAAAATGAATCATGTTGCCCTCCCAATTTTCTCATTAGGTCATGGGAGTGAAATTTCTGGGCACATATGCTATATATAATAAGTAATAGGTTTCCTTTGAAGTGGAAGAAGTGCTCAAATTATGCTAAATTTTAAAAGCTTACTTTTAAGGGATTAACTGTAATGATTGTATAATACAGTACCATTAAATGAAAGTTTTCAGGACAAATCTGTTTCAATTTGTTTTTTAATGCCAATTTCAACCCTACAAAATACTATTTGCACTTATTATGAACCTTATATGCAATCAAATGCAATTGAGCAGAGTTAACAATATCTGCATTCCATAGATGGTAAGGGTTTTTGCATATGTGCATGTTGGAATTCCATGTACTCTGCGTTTGAGGCGTTCTTGCGTGTGCTTTGAGCATGAACTTTAATCATTGTTTGGGGTGGCAGCTCTTTGTCCAGGCAGTTTTCCCCACTCCTTCCCTCCCTCTTTCTACTGTTTATTCAGTGTGACAGGTGCCTGTTTCCCTTTCCTGCGTGGGGGTTCATGACTGGGTTGCCAAGATTTGCCAGATATGGGAGCAGTCTCCATCTAGGAGCTGGCTGCCAATGGGGGAAGCTCATGGATATCTCAGGGAACCCAGCCTCCACCAAGCGATGCAGTTGTTAAATGGCTGTTTCCACGCATATTCCTAAACTGAACTCCCAAATGTGAATGACAACTAACTTCTCTCTGTAATGCATTTGCCATGCACCCAGAGGAGTAGCTGTTTTAGCTTTTCCTTTTCTTCTTCATTACCTCTTACATTTCTCTTTATCACCTCTCAAATCATTATTTCAGGTTGGCTGTTTACCTGTTTTTAGATGGATTGATGAGTGATTTTTGTTTTCATTCCCACTTTCAATATATATATATATATATATATAGAAGGCCGAAACAGTAATGTCTGCAGTTAGTTATATATATATATATATATAACTAACTGCAGACAGTACTGTTTCGGCCTTCTGGGCGTCATCAGTGCAGTGTTGATGCTAGGATGGAGGTAAGGCAATATAGCTACCCCAAGTGATCTCACACATGTGGGATCACCTAAGCCATGCCAGAGTGCTCAAACTAGAAAAACTAGTGAGCGCGCATAATGCTAACAGCAATGACTCATCCTAGTAGAGTGCTCAATTTGGACATGAAAGCAAAGCTTTGTATGCCAAAGAGCTATATCTAACTGCAGACAGTACTTTTTTTTTTTTTTTTTTTTTAAATATAAAAGCCTGGAGACCAGGCAGTTTTATTTCGTCAATGATATCTATTTACAATTCTAATTAATTAAAGTATTCGAATTCAATTATGAGTTATTTAGGTAATTACAGGTCTCAATTAACTAATGATATTTTCTCTTACAGGCGGCACGAACA
This sequence comes from Pocillopora damicornis, assembly GCF_964200805.1. Lineage (NCBI taxonomy): Eukaryota > Metazoa > Cnidaria > Anthozoa > Scleractinia > Pocilloporidae > Pocillopora > Pocillopora damicornis. The sequence continues at coordinate 14,521,485 of NC_142680.1, read as the reverse complement.
GCGCACGGGCTATAACAGCCCGGAGTAAGCGCCCACCTGTAAGAGGTAACAAAGTTCTATTTAAAAGTTTTCTATTTACTATTTACAAAGAGATATTTCAGACCATGTGGGGCGCAAACAGCGCGCGGGCCTGTAGCCCGGAGTAAGCACCCCTCATGGGCGAGATTTAACAAGTTTTATTATATACAAAGGTTCAGGGGGGAGCAAGAGAGGGGAAGAAGATGGGCTTACCAGCGTCGACCGAACAAAGTACGTTTTTAAAAGACCAAAAATTCCTTAAGGTATCAGTGTCGTTACTAAGAATTCTGAGTTGGACATCTTTCTTAATTAAGTCTATAATCGCGTTGGAGCTCAAAAGAGAACCTTCGAAGGTAGCTTTATTTCTGGCAAGCCAACACCAATATATGATGGTTGCCTTGAGAAAGTTAGATAAGGATATAGCGGTGGTAGATTTGTCTAGGGAAAAAGGGTAGTAGACAGATGTAGGGGAGATAGAGAAGGGGGAGTCGAGTAGAGCACGGAAAAGGGGGGAGAAGTGGTCCCAGACTTTCACAACTCTGGGACATCCCAAGAAGCAGTGTTCAATAGTTTCCGTTTTTCCGCAGATCGCGCATTTGTCACTATTGATGTATCCCCAAGACTTAAGGAGATATCTTACGCGGATCATTCTATGGATCAATAGCCAAATTAGATCGTTCTTCTTGTTTTCAATTAGCTTTAGGCGAGACTTGCGCCACACCCAGGCCCAACGATTGATGGGGCGGTCCATAGCAGACGCCCAAAAACCGGAGCACCGGGGTGCAACGCAGACGGGGTCAAGCAACAAAAGATATAAATTCTTACCGGTGAGTAAATCAGGTAAGGCACCAGTTTTCTGATGCAAGGTACGGAAATTATCTAGACAAAGGCGGTAGTAATTGGAAGGAAGGAAGGAAGAGGGAGCAGAATTGGTGGGAAAAGAAAAACGGGGATCTAGAATAGTTAGCTTATGTCCTAAAAAATATCGAGCTAGGTAATGCCATTTGGATGTGCCAAAGTCATCTCTTAAACTGGAAAAAACAGAAAGGCGCAGGCTAGCGCACTTAGCTTTAAAATTAACGACGTTGAGGCCCCCGGATGATGGGGGCGCACAACAGCGATCGCGACTAACATTTTCCATTTTTCCTCTCCAGATAAAAGGCCAAATGATCGACTTAAAGCTATCGTGCACCCAACGGGGTGGGGGGATGACTTTAGCAACGTGCCATAAACGGCTTGCGCCTAAAGTATTTACAATTAAGGTCCTACCGATAAAAGACAGGTCTCTTTGTTTCCAAAGATTTAGAACCGAACTTAGTTTGTCTAATTTGGCCCGCCAATTGTCGTCGTCGACATTGACGAGGCCGTTTGAGAAATAAACACCAAGCACTCTCATTTTAGTGACCCATTTGAGGCCATAGGGAGATTCAATTCTAGTTCGCCATTTTCCTAACCACATTGCTTCAGATTTGGACGTGTTCAGTTTAGCGCCAGATCCTTGTTCAAATTTTGATACGACTCGGAGAAGTGAAGAAAGAGATCTTTCGGATTTTAAGATGCAAGTAGCATCGTCAGCGTACTGGGATATTTTATATTGAAGGCCCCCTGCTCCGGGGAGCAGGAAACCTTCAATATCTTTACAATTACGGATTTGCGTTGATAATACTTCTGAAACTAGCACATAAAGGAGAGGAGATAATGGGCATCCTTGTCTCACCCCTCTTCTTAAGTGGACAGGGGGGGACAGGGAGCCATTAACAATGATTCTAGAGAAGGCTTTAGAATAAAATAGTTCGACCCACCCACAAAAGGAGGGGCCGAAACCAAATTTACGCAATACTCTCATCATGAATTCGTGGTCAACTCGGTCAAAAGCTTTTTCTTGATCTAAGGAAATGAGAATACCCGGTTCATTAGTTTTGTCAATCATGTCGAGGGCATCACGAAGTAAGGCCAAATTTGAGAAGATAGTGCGGCCGACCACGCCGCACGTTTGGTCTGAATGCACGATGGAGTTCATGACTTTTTTCAATCGTTCAGTGATGATTTTAGATGCTAACTTGTAGTCAGTGTTTAACAAGGAAATTGGGCGCCAATTTTTTGCGAGGCGTCGATCATCTTTTTTGTGGATGAGTCGTAGGAGGCCCTCGTACTGGCTATCCGCGAGGGAGCCAGCAAGAAAGGCCTCGTTCAAAACAGAAAGGAGAGATTCGCTCAAATCGTTCCAAAAACACGAGTAAAATTCTGTTGGGAGACCATCAGAACCGGGTGACTTGCCGGTCTGAAGGCCTTCCAATGCAGTAAGTAATTCTTTATTAGAAAAAGGGCCTTCACATAGATTGCGCTCATAATCAGTCAGTGAAAATTCGAGGCCGTCAATTATTTCAGTTTGAATTCGCATATCAAGAGGATCTTGGGTGAATAAATTCTTGTAAAAATTGGTTAAAATTCTTTCAAGATCATTTTGAGAATTTCTGAGAACACCGTTCTCGTCAAAAAAAGATTCAAAACTATTCATGTCAGCTCGTTTTTTCTCCAGACGGAAGAAATAGCGTGTTGGTTTCTCACCTTCTTCGAACCATTGTGCTCGGGAGCGGACTTTAGCTCCTTCGGCTTCTTTCGAGATCAGAGAGGACAATTGGCTTTCCAAATCGCTAATTACACCTGGGTTATTTAAGCGATTAGAATGTAAAGCGTTTTTAGCATGGGTTAATTGCTTAGTAATTAGGATTCTTTTGGCATTTGCTGTTCTCTGTTTACGGGTACAGTATGAAATACTTGTTTTGCGGATTTCAATTTTTAGAGCATCCCACCATTCGCGAAGGGAGGCGAATTCGGGGATTTTAAGCTTAAAGTTGTTAATCGATTTTGACATAATGTTTTTAAATTCTACATCTGAGAGTAAAGAGCTGTTGAACTTCCAAATTCCAGGACCGTGATTAGAAGGGTTAGTCGTTAGTTCAATTTTTACAAAGTCATGATCGGATAGGTCGTATACGCATGGAAGAATATTACATTTCGTTACTAGGGTTAAGCCTTTAGCGACGAGAAAGCGGTCAATTCTAGATGCCTGGGTATGGTCTTTATTAGACCAGGTGAAAGTTACTTTGCGCGGGTTGTTTTTGCGCCAAATGTCTGTAAGTGAGAAGTCAGCACAAAGGGATCGGAGAAGTTTTTGATCAGACAATAGGATGGCGGAACAATTTAATTTATCTAGGACATTGTCCACACAATTAAAGTCTCCCCCGATCACTAGGTCCCCTTGGGGGAGAAAGTAATTGTGCAGACAAGAGAAAAAACTTTTACGATCCGAAATAGTATTGGGAGAGTAAATGTTCACTAAATTTAGTTTAGAATTATAGTAGTCAATGAGTAAGCTCAATATTCTTCCTTCGGAATCGGTCAAAAAACGGATAATTTTGCCTGGAAAGTTTAGAGAAAAGAGGATGGCAACACCGGCAGACCTGCCAGTCCCGAAGGACCACAGACATTTGCCGCGCCAGAGTATTTCGAATTCCTCCGCTTGTTTTTTGCATGAGACATGTGTTTCTTGTAAAAGGATTATGTCACAGTTTGAATAATTTAATTCTTGAATAATTTTTCGACTTTTACTGGAGGACCCGAGTCCTCGCACATTTAGAGAAATTATTTTAAGCTTACTCATTGAATATAAATAAAAAATTAATATCTGTACCGCCTTCTCCTAGGTTTAACTCTCTCCCATCCATCATCATCAGTTTCGGAGCCAGAGTAGTCACGGCGGGAAGATCTATCGCGGCCATCGTGGCCGCGATAATAATCTCGATCGCTTCTATCTCTCTCTCTTCTGTCGTCTCTCCGGTCATCTCTTCGTTCTTCTCGATCGTCCCTCCCTCGCTCGTCTCTTCGTTCTCTTGGTCGTTCTCTTCTACCTTCGTCGCGTTGTTGTTCTCGTTGTTTCTCTTGATCTTGTTGTTTCTGTTGTTCTTGCTGTTCCTGCTTTTCTAGTAATTTCTGTTGTTCTTCTTGTTGTCGCTGTTGTTCTCTCTGTTGTTGTAGTTTTTTCTGCCTTTCTTCTCTTTCCTTGGCGCGCTGGGCTCGCTCTTGTTCCTTTTCCTTTTCAGTTTTAGGTGGCGTTGGCTCACTATCGACGTTCGCGCTGAAGAGCAGGAAGGGGCATTGAGGCATGGAATGGTTGTCCGCTAAACAAACGGAACATCTTGGCGAGTCTTTACATTCTTGAGCTCGATGCCCAGGGCATTCACAATTAAAACAACGGACTGCGGAGCAGTCTTTGGCCATGTGGTCAGTAGCTCCACAATTCCGGCAAGCTTTTGGCTGATTTGGGTACCATATTTTGATAGGTTCACCAGCTATGTTGATGTTGGCAGGGATAGTTCGATGTAGCGCCATTCGAGCCGTTCTTACTCCATTCTCGATATGTTGTGCAATTTTGTCGCGCCGAAATGAAAGGACACGACCGTAGTGGCTGAGTCGGCCAATCACGGCAGTGTCGGGTAGTTCAGCGGGGGCTTCATGGATCTTGACGAGGACCAAACGATTTTCGCAGTCGCCCAGGAACACTTTGAGACCGGCAATCACGACAAAAGGTGTTTCAAGAGCGGCTTCTTTAGCTGCACGGCTCTTAAAAGTCACGATCCAAGATCTATTGGACGCCTTTCTCTGGATTCCGGTGATAGCGTCAATATCGATTTCTGCCGCGTCAAAAGCTTCGAGAATTATTTGCGATGTGACGGTTGTATCAACGCTAAAATAAATAGAGCGATCCTTCGTGATTCTACTTTGACTGGGAGCATTCAAAAAAGGCACGGCCTGAAATTTCACACCCTTATTTTCCAGATTTTTTAGTACCTCAGGGATTTCGATTTCCACGTCTGCGCCCCAGGACTGTGAACCTTCTACCACGCTTGCGTCTACGACGTCTCCTGGATTCGCTGTCGAGTTATCTGTAGTAAACTGGCTGATATTTTCACTTTCCTGGCTGTCCATGTTGACCAATTGCTGCAAAAGCAAGGAAAATAAACTTTTCATAAGCCTTTTAACCTTACCCAAGAGGCCGAGAAGCTTTCAGTACTGTTTCGGCCTTCTGGGCCTCATCAGTGCAGTGCTGATGCTAGGATGGAGGTAAGGCAATATAGCTACCCCAAGTGATCTCACACATGTGGGATCACCTAAGATCACCTATATATATATATATATATATATATATATATATATATATATATATATATATATATATTGTGGGAGGAAAAAGACAAATAAACTACCAGTTCATCCCTACAGACCTGTTTCGTGGTTGCCCACTCATCAGGGCAACCACGAAACAGGTCTGTAGGGATGAACTGGTAGTTTATTTGTCTTTTTCCTCCCACAATATATACATCGCTCTACTCCTATGTATTGAGCACTGTCTTACGTAAGTCAAATTACTCTTTATATATACATATCAATTTATATATATATATATATATATATATATATCAATTTATTTTGAATAATTATTTAATTCAGTCATTTGTTTACTCATTTATATATTGATAAATGTGTATCCACTGACGTTTTTTACATCTTATTTGTTGCTCAGTTGGAGAACACGAACCCTTGATTGTTATTCAATTTTGGAATTAACCCTTTAACTCCCAAGATTTCTTTAGAAATTCATATTATTGTCTGTCATACAATTTATGTGATGTTAGTTTGGAGAGTTTGGAATTGGATCAACAATCCATCCCCTAATTGCTATTTTTCTTTTTTCTCATTACTTGTCTGCTTGATATTGTATTGATAGCGTAAGGAGAAATTCTGTCTAGGTCATTAATGGGACTTAGAGGGTTTATAATTGTTTAACAGATGCTTTCACAGCTTCCACTATCCACCTCCATGAGTCCTGTTCAATTTTGATAGACATTGGCGACTAATTATTTCAAATGAGCCTGACATTAAACGACAGTTCCAAACGCGATCGACCTACGGACGCCAGGAAAAAGCATGTGGCCTACTAGAAAGCGGAAAGTTGTAACATTTAGGAAGAACCATGAAACTCCAAGCGAAAAACAAAAAGTGATCCTGCTTTGTAAACACATTTGGAAAGGTCACGCCACATTAATAGAACTGAAAATCAGAGACCAAAATTCAAAAGCGTAAAATGGCTGAGAACCAATAACTAAAAATTTAATAAAGATTACTGGAGACCAAAGAGAGGTTTTAGAAAAACCTAACACCATTTTGGCCGTAAAGGTACACTCCTAAGGTGTAAGCTAACCTTATCGGCGCCACTTAAGAATAATTTATTCTGTTTCAAAGATTTTCAAGCGTGTTTGTTGTCAATGACCCAGACGAAACTCGATCGTGTGTAATTCACGTGAAAAGGATCTGATCTTTTTTCACAATCTTTGAACCTTTGAACTGCAATCAATTGCGGTATCAGTAGCACATCACCTTGTTTCTTCTGTAGACATTTGTGATCACGAAATAATATTGATCTGTTTTAAACATTTGGATCTAGTAGTACTGGGCGGGAGATGATCACTGCTGAAGAGCATGCACATTTCATTCAGCAGAATGGAGTTGCCAGAGTTATGAATACGTAGCAAGCAGACTTGACCACTGTGAAAACAGCGTAATACATACACTTTGCCGTATGTGGTGTGTCCGGAGCTGGAAAGTCTAGTTTTCTTAACAGCATACGAAGGTAAATACATCATTACACCCATGCAGACCAAAGGCGCACTGAGCAGTACAATAGTAAAAAAAAAAATTGGTTTTGCGCAGTAACAACAGCCTGTCCGATATTTTATTATTGTAGTTCCCTAAAAAGATAACACTGGTTTCAGTTTAGAAGAAGTCAAATACAAGTGCATGTAACATAATTAATATATAGCAACGGGCACCCAAACAGTGGTGTTTTTATTCCTAACTGAATTTGCGAAGGCCAAATATAAGATTTTGTAGACTTGTAATTTGCAAATACATATATTTTAACGTTTGTTCCTGCGATGTTTGTGCTAGACTTGATAACATTCGTGAAGATACCGCAGAGGTCGATGTCGAAGAGAGCACTTAAGAGCCGAAATGTTACGTGCATCCCATCAACCCCAAAGTCAAGTTTTGGAACTTACCAGGGATAACAGAACAGCGGTGTTTAAGGGTGATCTTGAGAAGTACTTCAAACTTGAAATGTGGAGCTGGATACGTTCCATACCTACCTCAATAATCTTTGCCAAAGATCGATTCACCGCTGACGACTTAAAACTTGCAAAGATGATTCGATCAAATGGCAAGAAGTTTTCCTTCATTCGTGCAAGAATTGATCAAGATGTTGAGAATGCGAGGAGAAGCAGACAGCATTTATTTAATGAAGATGCCATTCTGGAGAAAATACGAAAGAACTGTGCAAAAACTTAATTGGAGGAAGCCTCCTCGGTGATGAGAAGGAAATATTTTTGATGAGCAGCCACTACCATTCGAAGTATGACTTTGGTATAATCTCCCAAACAATTACAGCTGTTTTGCCGAAGCGTCAACGAGAAGTTCATGCTCTGGCCTTCACTCAGAGATTGAATGCTGAAATAAACTTTGCGTTATTTCTGTTCAGTGTTAGTGCATCAGCTCTTGCTACATGTGTCTAAGTTGCCGGGGGAACCATCGCCGCTGATATCGTGCTGTTACGAAGAGAAATTTACTTTTAGAAGAAAAGCCACTTCGTCTTCCAGAAGAAAGGTTAGATAACTTTTCATTACTGAGTATCAACACCCAAAATAAAGTGAAGGCATTAAGCACAATTTTTGGCTGTGCAGCGGGAATCGGCGCGCTTCAGTACAGCCCATACTCCACTGGGCGCTGTCAGAAAAGAACACACCTCATCCCGTTTATTGGTGTAGCTGTCGCAAGCACCTTTTTCTTTCGGAGCAACATATTACTTTCTGCAAACACTGGAAGATATAGAAAAACTTGCTATTGAGGTGCTGAGAATAACACCATTGAAAACCAAACCCAATCAACTTTCATTAAGAGAAAATAAAGCTCCTTTTACTTTCTCTTGTTTTCATTATTAACCTGACTTATAATATTTGACTTCACTGCAAATTCTTGAAAACAAGGCCCAAGAAAAAAGCTAGGTACAGACGGAATTGGCTGTTGATGCATTGTGAAATTACGTGGTAATGAAACCATTATGTTGGCGGAATGTCTGAGGAGTGTTATTGTAATAACTATTAAGCGAAAAAGGTCATTTTGGGTGTTGATGTTGTATTTCAAATAACAGAATTTTATGTTTATCAAGTTGTTTTTGATGACACGGTTACAATTTTTTCTTACACCAGAAATCGTTACTGAACTTTTTCAATGAGCATTATTTGCTCCCAATCCTGCGACCTAATATCGTCAGGAATGTAAGATTACATTAGTATCGATTTCGACACTACTATTCCGGAAACGTTTTAGCAAAATGTTGTTCATCGTGGTTTTATAGATGAAGGAACGTTTAATCGTTTGTCTCACAATGTAAGAGTCAGGTTAATCAATCGTGTTTTGATCAAAACGTTGGACAGCTATACTACTGGCCTTCGTCAAGCGCCGAGGTCGAAAGTTTACGTGTCACTATTTATAGCAGCTTAGTTTGTTGTCGTTGGTGTGTTTTGGCACGCTGTGCATTTCGATCCTTTTTATTTTTCCAACCATAAGATATTGTTTCCTCGCTTGGATATCGATCGGCTTCTATTAGATTAACCTTATTAAGAAAGTCAACAGACTCGACGGTCTAACGTTATCAATCTTTTTCTTTAACCAGGGAAAGCAATTGACTGGAGGATAAAAAGTCAGCAAAATGACCAGAAATGATTACTACGTCTCACAAATATCCGAAAAATTACTGTCCGTTAGAATTAGTAACAAATAAAAGTAAGTTGAATACAGGGAATGAGGCGTTTAAAAGAGGATTGTAAGAGAACAGAAGAATTCATATTGATATTTTTCTAGCAAAGCTGAATCAAGAGAAATGTATAGTTTTCTTAGGCAGCACATTGTTTCATTTTATGTTCGTTTTGCTACTTGCAGTGAAAGAAGACCCATAAATTTCTATTTTATGTAAGAAATTTGTTAATAAAATTCCTGGAGCAAAATAATTTTGTCTCATTTTTTTCTTTTTTTGCCTTGTTATTCTCGGTGGAAATTTAACATTATCGAATTTTCTTGGATCTCCAAGAAACAAGAGATTTGTATACCTGAGAACTTGTTATTTGCTGTTATTTCTTGTTTCTAGCTTTTTGCAAAACAAAAAGTGAAGAAAAACCACTCTGGGTATGTGCCACGGGAACCTTAAACTGCAATTTGTTTTCCTGGTTTGGTTGAGACCTCAATTTCGACATTTTATCTCTGTCAAGTTTACACTACCAGATATGGTCTTGAAATGGGTATACTGAGGAAAAGTCATCAACCAGCTAGGTCTCACCCAGCACAAGTTGCTTTTACGTCAAAAGATAATTTCAATACCCCTGCCACTTTTCTCTTATGCCGACATTTATTGACGTGATAAAAAAAAAATGGCTTTAATAAATTAACTTTACGTAATGCAAAACAATGCTTCAAGATCAGGGGTTGTCAGTTTAGTAAGGCGTCTGATTTGTTGATGACATAACCACATGTCAAGTTATGTTAAGGTCGACAGCCCGGCAACAACTTGGCTCCTTTTTCCGCTAGTCGCTGTCTTGCTAGGAATAGCCCGCAGTGCAGGCGTCTCATTAGGAAGAGTTTACGTTAAGAAGCGGGCAATCTTTCATTCAAACGACAATGTTCAATTTGGAGATGGAGTCAACGGTGTGGGAGGGGGCGGGAAAAACCTTTACATTGATCTCCCTACCCCCTCCACTCTCCTTCTTTAAAAATTTCTCTCTCTCTCTCTCTCTCTCTCTCTCTCTCTCTCTCTCTCTCTCTCTCTCTCTCTCTCTCTCTCTCCACCTTTCCTCTGTTATACAAATCGAAGATAGCAGCTATAATTTTCACCAAGATAAATGTGAGCACTCGCCACCAAAATTACGCCTACTCCATAGGTTATGTTGTGAATGGACATATAGAGCGCCTTCTTATATGAATGTTAATCTTTGAATGTATTTCACTGCAACCAAATCTCTTTAGGCCCTGAGGAAATGAGTCATGTTACAAAAATTCTAAAACATTTTTGTTGACTTCGAGCCAAACGATACTTGATCGCGTGGAATTCACATGAAATTAATTTGATCTCCCTCACAGACTTTGAACCTTTGGACTGCAACCAAATTCGTTATCAGTAGCACATCGACTTACTCCTCCTGTCGACATCTGTGATCACAAAATAATATCGCTTTGTTTTAAACATGGCTGAGTTTGGTAGCTGGGAGATGATCAACGCTGAAGAGCTTAAGCATTGCGTGGAGCAAAATGGAGTTTCCAGAGTTGCCGAATACGTATCGAGCAAACTTGACGATTGGAAAAACGTTGTAATACAATTTGCAGTATGTGGTGTTTCAGGAGCTGGAAAATCTTCTTTTATTAACCGCATACGAGGGTAAGTACATCGATGCACAAGGATTGATGACGTGCAGTACAGTAAAGAACAAGTCACTTTTGTTAAATATAAAAGAGCTTGTTATATATTTCATATTTTTTACGGGTCCCCCTGAGTACTTTTATTCAACAATAAAAGTGCCTCGACCTATCCTACTGCTGCCACGGCTGTTCATTTTATTACGCATCAGTCATTTTATTTTACAGTCCAATATGAATAACCTTCTAAATAATCAGGGATTGTGACCGTCGTCCCTCCCACTCAGTCAATACGCACATAACATCTAATGATACCTTTCCAGTCGAAATTAAGATCTCGTTTTCATCGATGTTTAAATTATAATGATATTAAACTAAATGAGAAGAAAGGCATCTTGAAGACCAATACTTGATCAGGAATAAAACACAAACTGTCGGCGGTGCCTGATCAAGCGCCGTAGGCTCTGAAAAGTAGGGAAATATTTAACAATATTTTAACCCTATGATAGAGAGGAAGACATCCATCCTGATGCAGCAGAGGTCGGTGTTGAAGGTTGCACTAAAGAGCCGAAACGCTACGATCATCCCAACAACCCCAATATTAAGTTTTGGGACTTACCAGGGATGACAAATCCAATCTACGATGATGATCTGGAGAAGTACTGCGAAAATGTGGCGTTCGATAAGTACCATACCTACCTGATCTTCGTCAAACATCGATTAACCGCTAACGACTTAAAACTTGCAGAGAGGATTCGATCAACTGGTAAGAATTTTTTCTTCATTCGCGCAAAAATTGATCAAGATATTGAAAATGCAAGGAGAACCATGCAGCATTTATTTGATAAAGATGCCATATTGGATAAGATACGAAAGAACATTTCGCAAAATTTGCTTGAAAGAGGCCTGCTCAAAGATGAGAAAGAAATTTTTTTAATAAGCAACCAACATCCTGCCGAGTATGAATTTGGTGAGTTGACCCAAGCAATTGTGGCTATATTGCCGCAACGACAACGTGAGAATTTCATTCTGACCATTAATGATGCCTTAACTTTGTCAAAAGATACCCTGAAGGGGAAGGTTGAAGTTCTTCAGAAGCGCATCAAGTATGTTGCCACCGCATCTGCTGTGGCTGCAGCTGTTCCAATTCCCGGGGTATCCATTGTAGCCGATATAGCGATGATAAAAAGTGAAATCAACTTTTACATAAGCCAGCTTGGTCTCCCACAAGAAGGGTCAAATAGATTTTCATTACTGAGTTTGAACACTCAAACTGAAGTAAAGGCATTGAGTACAGCACTGGGCAGTGCCATGGGAATTGGAGGGCTTGTTGCAGCCTACTCTACCGAGAGTGTCGTCGAGGAGTTCTCTCGCTACATTCCGTTTATTGGCATAGCTATAGCCAGTCCCTTGTCGTGCGGCGCAACATATTATTTCCTTTCGAAATGGTTAGAACAACTGGAAGAAATCGCACTTAAAGTATTGGAAGAAACATGGCACAACGTTCGATCCCACTAGCTTTCATGTACGATCTGTACCATGGTTTTCTTTACTGTGCACCGCAATCACAAGCCGAAGGCTGGAAATCGACGAACTTTAAGTGCTCTTACCCTAGCGTTCATGTTATTGATGTAAGAAAAAACATTTTTCTCACAGATATCCTAATATCTTAGTCTGAGAAGGATTAATTCAGCAAGAAAGGAAGCCTGTTTTGCTGTATTTGAAGGAATAGAAGAGTTAGTTTATAACTATCGGGTTATATTAAATGACACGGTTATGTTATTAGAGGATGTAGTAACTCCCACATTGGCTCACAGTCTAGGATCTCTTATAGTTTGTTGGAATAACAAAGAGGATACTTCTATTCCGGAAATAATTTAAACGTCCTAGGAAAGTCAATCCTTTTCTTTCACCGGAAAGTAAATTGACTGAAGGGTTAAAATTAACAAAAAAGTTGCTTGTAAAGATTAAAACATCACGCGAATAATTAAAAAATTAATGCATGTCAAAATAAGGAAAAAACCTACGATAAATTTTAGGAATAAGACAGTTAAAACTGGATAACAAGACAACATAAGTGTGTCATTCAGAATTTTCAAGCAACACAGAATTAAAAGGAATTTGTTCATGGATAGTGCATTGTCCGTTTCATATGATATTACTTTTGCTACTAGCAGTGAAAGAAGCCTACAAATTGAAATCAAGTAATATTTCGGGGAAAATGTTTCAAATAATTGTTTGTCCCTTTATTTACTTAGTTACCCTTAGTGGAAATTTCAACGTGAACATATTTTCGTGGATCTCTGAATGAAACAAATTCCCTCTTGAATGAATTTGATCCTTTTCTCATTCTATATAGCTATTGATTTGTTCCAAGAAAACGAAAGTTTTTTCATAAGTGACACTTTGTTAACACTCCTGTTTCTCGCTTTTTGTCACTGTACTGTGCATGAGAATGAAAACGAATTTGACGGCATTAAAAATTCTCAAAGAGTAGAAATGGAGAATAGACCACAAGCAGTCCCTTCTTTTCAGCGAAATCCGTTGCGCGAGTCAAACTAATTGTTAAAAAAAATTTAAAAAAAAAAGAGAAAAATTGATGTTAGCACGCCAAGCGAAACTAGCCCTTGGAGCGAGGCGAAAGAAAACTTGTTCCACCCGAAAAGTGCGAATATCATTTGCCTGTGTCTTGTGCTTTACTCTTGTTCTTTATATATGCCGCGTGCCTAAATAACTCAACAAAGTGCTCAGCGGGTTTTTTATTTTATTAAATTGTTCAGATCAAAGTGAGTATGACTTTGTCTTATTCGTCACACTAAACATATATTACCTTCTCGTCAAAAGAGAATGTTGATAGTCTTGCCATTTTATCCTTATGCCGGCATTTTTGAGGGTTATTAAAATGTGTTGGCTTTGAAAAATCAACTTCACGTAATGAAAAACAATGGCTTCAAGATTAGGGGTTGATTCTCCGGCGCAATCTTCAGTATCTAAGACGTCTGATTTGTTGATGATGAAACCGCAACATCAAGCTTAAGATTGGCCTCGGTCTCGTTTCTTTTAGTCGCTGTCTTTCTGTTTATTAAAGCTGTAATATTTATTGCCCCACTCCTCCCCTCTCCTTCTTTTTGACTGAAGACATGAGTCATATCATAAAAAGTTTGAAGCATTTTTGCTGTCTTCTAGCCTAACAACACTCGCTCGCGTGGAAATCACGTGATGTGAATTTGATCTCCCCATAGACTTTGAACCTTTGGACAGCAAACAAATACGTTATTAGTGGCACATCGACTTATTCCTCATGTAGACATCTTTGAGCGCAGAATAATATCGCTTTGTTTTAACATGGCTGAGTTTGCTGGTTGTGAGATGATCAACGCTAAAGAGCTTCAGGATTACGTGGAGAAAAATGGAGTGTCAAGAGTTGGCGAATACATATCGAGCAAACTTAACGATTGGCAAAACGTCGTAGTACACTTTGCAGTATGCGGTGCTTCGGGAGCTGGAAAATCTACCTTCATTAACCGCATACGAGGGTAAGTACATCGATGCAAAAGGATTGAGGACGTGCTGAGCACATAACAGTAAAGAATAAGTTACTTTTCTTAAATTAAAAGAGCTTGTTTTATATCACATATTTTTACAGGTCCCCCTAAGTACTTTTTTGCAATAATTAGAGTGTCTCGACCTATCCCACTCCTACCACAGCTGTTCATTTTATTGCGCCTCATCAGTCATTATATTTTTACTGTCCATAATGAATGACTTTCTAAATAACCAAGGATCAATAGGTGCACACAATTAGAGATAATTTTGCCGTCGGAGTAAATATGTCGTTTTCATTGATGTTTTGATTATCACGATATTAAATTGAACGAGAAGAAAGCCTTCTCGTCTACTAGGACTTGATCAGGAATAAAACACAAACTGGCGGCGGTGCCTGATCAAGATCCGTAGGCCCTGGAAACTAAGGAATTATTTAACAATATTTCGACTTTAGTTCCTTCGTTGTTTATGATAGACTGGAAGACTTTGATGAAGATGCAGCAGATGTCGATGTTATTGAGTGCACTCAAGAGCCGAAATGCTATCATTATCCCAGCAACCCAAATATTAAGTTTTGGGACTTACCAGGGATATCAAGTCCAAAGTACAATAATGATCTGGAGAAGTACTGCAAAAATGTGCCATTGGATAAGTACCATACCTACCTGATCTTCGCCACAGATCGATTCGATGCTGGCGACTTGAAACTTTCAGAGAAAATTCGGTCAATTGGTAAGAATTTTTTCTACATTCGCGCAAAAATTGATCAAGATGTTGTAAATGCGAAGAGAAGCTGCGAAGGGAAAAAAAAAAAAAAAGCTAACGTAACCAGCGAAAAGGATAAGAATGCGGAGGGAAGTAGAAAGCCTTCATTCGATAAAGGTGCCGTACTGGAAAAGATACGAGAGGACCTTTCGCAAAATTTGATTAAAAGACGCTTGCTCGAAGATAAGAGAGAAATTTTTTTGATAAGTAACCACTTTGCTGAGGAATATCAATTTGGTGAGCTGACCGAAGCAATTTTAGCCAAATTGCCGCAACGGCAACGAGAGAGTCTCATTCTGACTTTAAATAATGCCAAAATTTTGTCAAAAAATACCCTAAAGGAGAAGGTTAAAGTTCTTAAAAAGCGCATCAAGGGTGTTGCTTTCGCATCTGCTTTCGCTGCTGCTGCTGTTCCAATTCCCGGGGTATCCATTTTGGTCGATCTTTTGTTGATAAAACGTGAAACCGATTTTTACATAAGCCAGCTTGGTCTCCCAAAAGAAGGGTCAAACGCATTTTCATTGCTGAGTTTCGACACCCAGGCTAAAGTAAAGGCATTTATTGTGGCGCTGGACAGTGCCATGAAAATTGGTGGGCTTGTTGCAGCCTACGCTACCGAGAGTGTCTTCGAGGAGTTCACTCGCTACATTCCGTTTATTGGCATAGCTATAGCCGGTTCCATGTCGTACGGCGCAACATACTACTTTCTTTCGGAATGGTTAGGACGAATGGAAGATGTTGCACTTGAGGTGTTGACACAAACATTGCAAAAGGTTCGATCCCAAAAACTTTGATGTCTGATCTGTACCATGGCTGGAAATTGACTAACTTTGAGTGCACTTACCTAAGTGTTGTTATTGTTTTTGTAAGAAAAAACATATTTCTCACAGATATTTAGTAATAACTCTATAGTAGAAACAATTGGCATACTTAAGAGTACTTCAGTCTTTTTTTTAACTGGCCTGGAGGCTGGCTACAAAGCTGAATTTTTCCCAAACAGCGCATGCTCTCATTGGCTATATTGGGGTCTCAAAATCTAACATGAAAAGTGCTAAACTGCAAAATATATTATAACAGAGAGTGAAACTTCAGTTTTACCCGTAAATGTTGAACGACGACGCTCGACCGCCGTTGCTCGTAAACAAAGGGGAACTAAGGATGGCGTGAAATTTTAGCAATGTAATATTTTACGTTCCTAGGGGCTTACATGAAATTTGCAAATCAAATAATGTTTCGAATAATATTCCATTTGCATCCTCTAATATCTTAGTCTGAGAAGAATTATTTCAACGGGAAAATAAGGAAAAATAGCCAGTTTTGTAGTTATATTTTAATGAATAGAATAGCTAGTTGGAGCTTGTAAAGTAGCTTGAAATGATTAGTGCAGTACACGAATAATAAAAAAATTAATGCACCTCAAAATTAGGGAAAAACCTAAGATAAACGTAAGGAATGAGACGGTTAAACCGGATGACAAGACAACGTAAGTGTGTACATTGAGAATTTTCAAGCAACGTAGAATTTGTTCATGGATAGTGCATTGTCGCTTTCACGTAATGTTAGTTTTGCTATAATCAGTGATAGAAGCCCATGAAGTATTATGTTATGTAAGAAATTTCGGGGAAATTTTCCTAATATTTGTTTGTCTGTTTATTTAGTTAGTTATTCTTGGTGGAAATTTCAACGAGTAAATAATTTCATTGATTAAATTTTCTTGGACCCGAAAATGAAACAACTTCGCTCTTGAATGAATTTGATCCCGTACTTATTTGATATAACGATCGATCTGTTTCTAGAAAACGAAAGTATTTTTTATAACTGACACATTGTTGACACTCCTGTTTCTCGCCTTTTGCCATTGTACTGTGCATGAAAATGAAAACGAATTTGTCAGCATTTAAAATTCTCGAAGAGTGCAAATGGACAATAGACCACAAGCAGTCCCTTCTTGTCGGCGAAATCCGTTGCGCGAGTTAAAAAAATCAGTGAAAAAAAAAAAAAAGGAAAATAGATGATAGCTCACCAAGCGAAATTAACCCTTGGAGCGAGGCACACGAAAACTTGTTCCACCCGAAAAGTGCAAAATCATTTTTCTGTGGCTCGTGCTGTACTCTTGTTCTTTAAGAATTCCGTGTGCTTAAATAACTCAACAATGTACACGACGGGTTTTTTTGTTTCTTTAAAACTGTTCAGATCAAAAAGAATGTTGCCTGATGATGAAACCACAACATCAAGGTTGGCCTTGGTCTCGTTTCTTTTGGTCGCTGTCTTTCTGTTTATTAAAGTGGTGATATTCATTGCCCCACCCCTCCCCACTCCTTCATTTTGCACTTAAAAATGTGACCACTCGCCGCCAAAATTACCCCTACACCACACGCTATGTAAATGGACATAAAAAGCGCCTTTCACATATGAATGTTAATCCTTGGATGTATTTCGCCATACCCAAATCTCATTAGGCCATGAGGACATGAGTCATATTACAAAAACTTTGAAGCATTTTTGCTGTCTTCTAGCCAAACAACACTCGCTCGCGTGGAATTCACATGACGTGAATTTGATTTCCTCTACAGACTTTGAACCTTTTGACAGCAACCAAATACGTTATCAGTGGCACATCGACTTGTTCCTCCTTTCGACATCTGTGATCACAAAATAACATCGCTTTGTTTTTAACATGGCTGACTCTACCAGTTGGGAGATGATCAACACTGAAGAGCCTAAGCAACCACTATACTGCCAAGTATCAATTTGATGAGCTGACCCAAGCAATTTTAGCTATATTGCCGCAACGACAACGAGAGACTCTCATTCTGACCGTTGATAATGCCTTAATTTTGTCGAAAAATATCCTGAAGGAGAAGGTTGAATTTCTTAAAAAGCGCATCAAGTATACTGCTACTGCATCTGCTGTGACTGCGGCTGTTCCAATTCCCGGGGTATCCATTACGGCCGATATCGTGTTGATGAAAAGAGAAATCGACTTATACATAAGCCAGCTTAATCTCCCACAAGAAGGATCAAATGAATTTTCATTGCTGAGTTTCAAAACCCAAACTGAGATAAAGTCATGGAGTACAGCGCTAGGTAGTGCCATGCGAATTGGCGGGCTTGTTGCAGCCTACGCTACCGAGGATGTCGTCGAGGAATTCTCTCGCTACATACCGTTTATTGGCATAGTTATAGCCAGTTCCTTGTCGTACGGCGCAACATACTACTTTCTTTCGAAATGGTTAGGGAAAATAGAAGAAATTGCACTTAGGGTGTTGGAGCGATCATTAGATAACGTTCGATCCCATTAACTTTGATATATGATCTGTACCACGATTTTCTTTTCTGTGCACCGCAATCACAAGCCGAAGGATTAGAGGAAATCGACTAATTTTGAGTGAACTTAACTTAGTGTTGTTTTTGCTTATGTACGAACAAACATTTTTTTCACAGATATTCAGCAGTAACTCAGTATTAGAGTTAAATGACACGGTCATGTCGTAGCAGTAGTTCTCACATTGGCTTATAGTCATAGGATCTGTTATCGTCTGTAGGAATATCATAAAGGATGCTTCTATTCCGGAAACAATATAAAAGTTTTAAATAGTGGCAGTCAATTATTTTCAATTATTTTCTCTCTTTCTGGGAAATAAATTGACTGAAGGATTAAAATTAAACAAAAAGTTGTTTGAAAGGATTAGTACATCACACGAATGATTAAAACATTAATGCACGTCAAAATTAGGGAAAAAACAACGATAAATGGTAGGAATGAGACAGTTAAAACCAACAACCAAAGAATTGTTTGTCTCTTTATTTACCTAGTTATTCTTGGTGGAAATTTCAACTTGAATTTTCTTGGACTTCTTAATGAAAAAAATTTGCTCTTGAATGAATTTGATCCTTTACTCATTCTTTATAGCTATCGAGTTGTTCCTAGGAAACGAACGTTTTTTTTATAACTGACACCTTGTTGAGGAAACGAAAAGTTTTTTATAACTGACACCTTGTTGAGGAAACGAAAAGTTTTTTATAACTGACACCTGGTTGACGGAGACGAAAAGTATTTTTTATAACTGACACCTTGTTGAGGAAACGAAAAGTTTTTTTTATAACTGAAAACTTGTTGACGGAGAAGAAAATTTTTTTTTTTTTGTAACTGACACCTTGTTGACGGAAACGAAAGTTTTTTTTTATAACTGACACCTTGTTGACGGAAACGAAAAATCGGAGAAAAAAAAACCAAAAAAAGAAAATTGATGGTAGCAAACCAAACGAAACTAGCCCTTGGAGCGAGGCGCAAGAAAACTCGTTCCACCCGAAAAGTGTAAGAACCATTTGCCTGTGGCTCGTGCTTTACTCATGTTCTTTAAACATAGCGCCTGCTCAAATAACTCAAAAATATTCTCGGCGGGTTTTTCGTTTCCTTTAAACTGTTCAGATCAAAGAGTATGACTCGGTCTTACTCGTCACATTAAACATGCATTACCCTCTCGTCAAAAGATAATGTTAATAGTCTTGCCTCTTTGTCCTTGGGCCTACATTTCTAAGAGTTATTGAAAAAAATTGGCTTGGATATATCACCTTTACGTAATGCAGGACAATGCTTTAAGATCAGGGGTTGATTCTCTGGCGAAATTTATCGATAGCAGGTCGACATTTCAAAAGATGTAATGTTTCTACGAGTAAGTTCGAGTAGTTCGTTTACTTCAGTGTGTTTCACGTGATGTTGAATTATTAAATAAATACATTTTTCCCCGTAATCTGAATTTTATTGTCGCATTGTCTCAGTCTAATGTTTGGTAAAAAATTAAAGGCATCCCACACCAAATAAAAGCCGGCATTTAGCCTCTCACCAACCTAATCTGACACCACTTAGAATTTGTCATAACTTAACAGGCCAGTAGATAACATGAATTGTAATAATTAAGGAAATGGGTCACCTTTGGCTTAGTTAGGTGTATTTCGTTTTTATTATTGTGATTTAATAAACAAAGACTTCATTTCTCCTGGAGAGTTCAAACTGTCGGCTCTCCTACAATCGGTTTGTCTTCTAAGTGCGGATTTCAGCGAGGAGTTGTGCTCTAAAAGGCCAACATTTCACGGTCTGGACCTTTAGTGCAGGTTGCGCCACATTGAAACTTTTTTATCCTGAATTTCTGTTCATACCACATGCTCAGTAAGAAAATTATTTAACCACTCTTTTTAGTACATGCTAAGATACAATTTTTGTTAAACTGCGCGCAGAATACCCTGCCACCCATGGCATTACATGTCATCGAATAAGAATTGAATAAACAATTTTTAGCCAGTGAGTGAAAATATGACTTTTTGTTGCCATTAGAAAATCAAACACTTCTGGTGTCTGGAAATTCAATTTGACGGCCTCTTCAAATGAAATTCTTCCTTCATGTTTACATAACTAAACCGATCAAAGTCTCAAACGTCTAACGCCTAACTTGAAACTGTGCTTTGTCGTTAACATGGTGCTAAATGCCTATTGTGATTGATTCCAAACTTTGGGAAAGTAATCCATTGAAACTCAATAACAAAGTGATTTGGCTCTTATTAAAATTTGAATAGGAGCCTAGTACTTTAATGTTACAACTGAAATGTGATTAGTGTTATGTTTTCCAAGTAATACCCTGAATTATTCAGACCTTAACATTTCATGACTTCCTGTAAGCTTGGAAGTCTTCTAGATTCTCTTTATAATGGTTCAGATAAACATTGGTATTTATACTTGATAGCAATACATGTGTATTAGGCCTTGTTTGGTAGACTACAACTCCTTGTCAGTTACTTGTTTGGTTTCGGTGAAATTATCACAGTACTGATATACATGAAAAATTACACTCTTTTTATTATTTGAAAACAGCTAGGTGCCTTTTTCATGTATCACTAGTTCAAAAGCAATAACTCATGTACAAATGTAACCTTGGCTCAGCAACAATTGATCTCATTAAAAACCAATCAGATTTACACAAAGTAGGTTGTGCTGATAGATATACACAGTAGCTGACCAAAATAAACAAAAACTTTGATACTTTTATGTTTATTGATAAACACTAACAAAATTGCATTCCTTAATAAGAATTCAACTGAAGGACAAATTTTGATAGCACACACTTTATTTAGTCAATGCTGTCAAATTTATCTGCTATCAGTTTGTTGATTTCCTGTGAATGTGTATCTTTCATGTATACTTTACAAATAATTAATAACATGATTTCTCATACTTCAAACTGGACACACCCTATGAGCTCATAACATTTGTTGTTTGTGAAAAATTTACTTGTGCTTATTTAGAATACCAAAGTACACTTTAATTACTTAAGCTTAGACTTTGTTGAGTTTTCATGAAGACAGTTCAATGGAACTGACATTTTTTACGTTTATAGTTAGAAGCTAGAGCTACTTGGTGTGGATTAGATAACCATCAGGCATCCTCAGAGACCCAGGGTTCTAATCATGTCTGTAGATCCCCTAAAAGCACAGTCTTAACAGATCAGTTCCAAACTGTCACAGTCATTCTGAATTTTGATTGGTACTGGAAGTTCAATGATGTTCTGGCAAATGAGAGTGAAGCAGGTCTCACAAGTCCTCTTGTGTGCTCTAACATAAAGTGATACATGAAGTTCAGTTGCTTACCATGTTTTTTTTCGGACCTTTTTGTACGGTAGATTAGCACTTTGCATGATGATATGTGAAGTTGACAACTGCATGATGATGTCAAGTTCACCTATTCATTTTCTGTCTCCACATAACTTGAATTTGGTAGACGCGCTGCATGAATTACAATTTCAGTAATAAGAAAACTTGAAAGATTCTGGTACTTTAAATCATATGAAACCATCATGCATTTGCCTGTAAATTGAACTCTGTTGTAGTTAAGTTCTGTCTCTGATTACTGTTCCTGAAATCTATGATGGTGACACTCTATCTCTATTGAACTTTCTGTTAATTAAAACTTCCAGGTCAAATTGCAAATCGTATTGGCTTAAAAATTATTAGCAACGTGAACGTAATGTTACTTCAGAGTACTCAACTCAACATATGACTCATTAAAATATTGCTTGTGTTCTGATCTTGTAATGCACCTATCTTTTTCCCCTAGGTTCTTCCATTTGCAACCTTGTATCTATCTACCTCAATCAAATAAATTTTTCTGTGTTCTTTATTGAAAATACAGCCCCACAAAACCTAAATACAACCAACTGAAAATAGGATTTTATGCCCCACTGGACAAAAGAAACCTACGCTCAGCAATGTGTTACTCTACATGTATGTATTGTATTAGTCATACATTCCAACCAAATCAAGCCCCCAAGGTGTCGCTCAAACTTCAGAAGTCGATTCCACTTCGTCCCGTAAACGTAGTCATGACTGAACCTATCAGGCCACTATTGGAGATGATGCTGACGTTTTTTCAGTTCCTAAAATCCTCAGGTTACATGTGCAACCTTTGTTGTCAAAATGAGACCTCCGTAACAAAGTTGGCCAATAACTCATCTTAAAAATAAACATTTCAGGACTCTTGTATGCTAGTTATCTTGTTTCATTGATGAACAGGTTTAATATTGAAAACTAACCAACGGTAATCAGAACAGACCTGGAACATTCCCTTCAGTTCTTTCCTAGCTAAAGATGTGTTAGTCTCTAGTCGTCCATTTAGGGAATTTAGCCAGCGGGGACTCTCAGATACGCAGTTACAGTGTTGTTACGGAGAGAGACATTAAGAGGGAGTTTTGGATATTTCTGCCATGAAATGTGGGTACTGTGGCATTCTGATTTAACGCTTTGGAACTTTCTTGAATATTCTTCTAGTTGATGCCACTATAGTGTACTATTGCAGGGGCATTTATTTGTATTACAAATGTTCATAGAAATGTGCTTCTACCGTGCTTTACCAGCACGGTAAAGCTGTTCATCGGGAAATGGCGAAATACATTCTTTTGTACTAGACAAAAGTTGTCCCGTCGTGAAGAATGTGCGCTATCGCTGTCGCTGGATGAACGACGCCTGGAGGATGATGGAAAAAGTTATTTAACCACCTGAGTTGGTTTTGACGGTGGTTGTATAGAGGTTTTATTCTGACACTTAAATTATACCGAAACACATCACTTTTAGTAAAGTGTTTAAACGAAGAAGGAGAAATCAGATTTTGAACTACTTACCTTGCAACTGCTGAAACGTTGGTGAGAAGTTCCTTCCCAAGTTTCGTTCCCAAATCCAGCAAATCTAAAACAAAAATAATAACACTTGCGAAAGAACATACAACCCTGCATTTGGGCATGATTTAAACGCAATAAATTAGTAAAGTCGTGTGGGACAGAACGCCTAACCCAGCTATATCGGTGGTTAAAAGTGAGGGTTTTTATGACTGCTGTAGTTTGACATGAGTCACAGTAATTAAAATTAAAAAAATATGACTGAAAGGAAAATTGAATGAAAAACTTGTGGATACTTGTGAAATTTGCATTGGTTTTGCATTGGTTTTGCTTTACTGCGTTCAGTGGTTGTTTAAGAAATCAAGTGTCACCCTCTCAACCGATCAGTTGCAAAACTAAAATCAATCTTATGACTTGGACACCCGCGTTTTCCCGCGGTTAATGCCGACTGCTTGGTTTTGCTTTGAGTTCCCATTGGCTGCTTGTGATGTTTTCCTTGGTGTTCTGATTGGCCTAGTGTAACTCATTTTGGGTTTTGGTTGTACGACACTCTATCTGTGTGATTATTTATTCAAAGTACTTTTCAGCTTATTCTACCTCTCAAAGACGGCGCTGGTCCATTCGGCGATGTAGCCTGGCCTCTATAGTCTGATTCCTCCATCAGGCAATACTTAAAAAAAACTAACAGAAAAGTCCAACTAGGTTAATTTAAAAGCAGAGGACGGCGACAAACTCTATGAAAGGAGGGGGTTCGTTTCTAGAGAAACTGTGGTGCTGCGTCGGTGGGAGAGTATAGACGGATAATTTAATATTATCAACTGAGTTGATATCGTAAATTGGCCACCGTAAATAGTATGAAAGCCAGCTTTCTTACAAAATGTTCCTCAAACAGCCACAACGGCTCATTAGAACAGATAAACGTGTCGGAATAGGTCGTCTCCTCCTGGGCGGGAAGTGTGTGTTACATTTAGAGCATAAGCTCGTGGAGAGAAGAAAACAGCTCATTACACCAATTTACATCTTCACCTGCTACCATCACTACTGGGTGTTGCCCTCATCGGGGTTTGTCGTCCATCTCTGGATGAATGAGCAGTGGATTAAAGATTTTCCAAACCAAACCTAAGGATCCTGTCACAAAAGAACAATGAACCAAAGCTATTTATTCTATTCCGCGCAATGACTGTGATCATGAGTATATTGGACAGACCAAGTGTCAGTTTGGTACACGTTTGAAAGAGCATCAAAAAGCAGTCTTCTTTTGCAAAAAAGAAAATTCAGCTTTGTCGGAGCACACATGCCTTAATCCAGTCACACAATTGGGTGGGATAATTCTAAAATTATCACCACTAATCGACGTAACCCCAACGCCTTTGTTTGGAAGCCTAGTATATCAACTCTGCTCACGCTCCTTTTAATCATGATGATGGTGGCTTCCTTCCTGACACCTATTTACTCGTCAGAGAAAAGGGCAGCTCATTAGTGAGCGTATAAAAGGACCTCTTGTTACAGCATTTAGATCACCCTGATGAAGGCACTAGACAGGAGTGTCAAAATGTTCTTGGTTACATTCATTAAATTTTTAAACCAGAGTAGCATCAAACCATGTCTGATTGTCCACCTAGTTGTCATGTGATCTTTATTATAGGGAAAAAAAATACTCAAATTAACAGGAAGAGCTTGAAAATTCCAACTGGTAGGAGGCAGACCAAGGACTTAAACCCAGGACTATCAGATCACAATTGCAGCACCCTAACCACTCAACCATACTGCCTCCTCATTTCAAAGAATTGAACCTTTTAGACTGAAATTTCTTTTCAATTAAAGATGAGACAGTTGATTTTATTTTATTCATAATGAGAATACTGCTGTTCTCCTTGCAGTGTTTTTTTTTTTATGCCTTAGACCCAATACCAACTGTCATTGCCAAAAGATTTTGAGAAGATTTTTCGTCAAATGCTGCCAGGTAAGCAACTACACTATAAAAAAAATTAACATATGGCGAAAGAAAAGCGGCTGCTCGTGAACCAAAAAATAGATTCATTTTAAATGAATAGATAAATTAGGAGACATCATTTCAGCAGCAGAA
This sequence comes from Pocillopora damicornis, assembly GCF_964200805.1. Classification (NCBI taxonomy): domain Eukaryota; kingdom Metazoa; phylum Cnidaria; class Anthozoa; order Scleractinia; family Pocilloporidae; genus Pocillopora; species Pocillopora damicornis. The sequence goes on along the minus strand of NC_142680.1, from coordinate 14,496,390 downwards.
TGGATGACTGCATTTCAGTCAATTAAATTTGTCACCTTGTCTGCAGTTAATTGGAGATTGTATTCAATACTCAGATTGAATTTGTTTGTCTTGCAATATGTAACAGAAACCAACAGATTAGAACCTTTGTTGGTATTTTTTCAAATTAGCCTCCATAATTTCTTGATATGAATAATGTTTACTTTGAAATTAGGCTACTTGTGTTCTTAATCAGGGTCTTAATTCTTGTTTACAAAAAAAACAAAATAAACAACTAGTGTATTCTTGGATGTGGGTGTAATACAGTGCTGTATGCCAGCCCTATAGTGCCTTGCCTGGTTAACTTATTCACACAGTTGGGTATGTTGTGTGGCTATGGAGCTATTATCAGCACAGTGTTAGTCTTTTAACTCACCCGGTGTTCTGGGTAGTTTTTATTACAGTTTTTGTATTGCATGTGATTTACTGTTGAGAAAATGAGAACCAAGCTGTATTGAGATTTTACCCTACAACCCTTGCGAACTGAATTCTCAAAAATTCCCAATTATGCAAATAACCCTTGCAAACTGAATTCCCAGTTTTCTGGGAATTCCTAGGAATTCTCAAAAATTCCCAACTATGCAAATTAACTCTGATTTAAAAAGCTTGGAATTACTGGGAATTTCTGGGAAAGGAAGACTCCAGTTTTGTGACGACTTGGAATTCCTAGGAATTCTCAGCTATACAAACTACCTATAATTCAAGAAGTGTGGAACTCTTGGGAATTTCTGGGAATTGAGTTTGAGGCAATTTAAATACCCTGAGGTCCACATAAATTCTAAGAAATTCTCAATACCTTGAATGTGAAGGTTTTAAGAAAAGGAGTCATTTCAGAGGCTTAAAACTTTGGCTCAATAAAAGGTCTGCTATACAAAACTTACCAAGAGATATACATACATGTATATGTTTATAACTTAAAGATCATGAAATTTATTATTCAAACTAAGTTTTAGTAAATCTTTACATTCATATGGATTTTCTAATGAACCAGCAGTCAGTTATGTTAAATGGAAATTGCCAATTAATCCCATGTACTCATATCACAGATTTGCTTTCTAACCTCAAAGGACTCTTGGATTCCATGATCAAAAAATATTTTTATTGTGATACAAATTAAAGTCTCATGTTCACTGATGTGCCAAAATCATCAAACATTCATTAGCTGTTCCTTGGTACACAACTTCCACAATAATTAACAATAATTACATTGTTATCTACACTTAAAGAACTTTGTTAGTTATGAACATAAGTTACTTCCCTAGCCTACATTACTGGTTGCCTTTGTTAGAAAACCTTGGAACAGTCAAGCTCAGTTGCCTCAAACACTGTCAGAGACTTTTTGTTGACATCATTTTTAGTAGAAATTTCATGCCTTAGACAGACAAATTCAACACCTAATTAATCTTTCTTTTTTCATGATTGTTGTTGCTTTTTTTTCCAGATTTTTGCTCTGTTTTCATGACTAATTGCTGTAATTTGTTTTGCTGTTTTTATTCTTACAAAACATTTTTGTAAGAGTTCCAATACTTGTGGATCATCCACACACTTTGCAAATATTTGGCATGCAGACAAGGGGTAGTCAATGTCCCTTTGAGAAAAAACACCTTTTAAATGACATCTTCAATTTACTTTATTTGAAACTCTGATCTGAAAATATTTGTTAACAAGACTTGTTAGTAGTCAGAAGTACCAACCAAGTTTCCTTTCATAACTTAATTTCTTAAATGTCCCAATCACTGGATCTCCCAAAAAATACTACATCTTTTTATTTTTGGTGCAAAATACAAGTCCTACTTTATATAAAAATGAAAAGTGCAAGTCACACTTCAATAATAACAGCTCTAAAGTTTACTTGTTGTTCTTCTCTGTCTGTCAGCTATCAACAAAATTGTTTTATACTTGAGACAGTGCATAACTATTTGTGGACCAGAGTTCCAACGCACCTCTGTAATCGCATATAGCTACTCCTGTCTCTTGTACAAATGTTTCTCCTTTGTAAGACGCACTCTACTCTGTTGTCACCACTGCTTTAAGTTCAGTGGAAACGACTGACTGAGGAATCGAGATGGCGGTGTTGGAACGTGTTGCTGAACGCTTGCTATGGTCAAGCTTTGTAGATTTAGGTACTGGTACACTGGGATCATCTATGTATCTCTTATACTTCCTAATGTGGTATCCTTCTTTTATAAATATGAGGGTAAAAGACGATTTGTAGTCGCATTCAAAACTGTGATTGCCTTGTGTTATTTCTCACCTTTGCCATGAACACAACTCGAGTGAGTTTCGAGTCTTTGTTTCCGCGACAACTTTCGGCCACAAATCGTGCATTTGTAATACGATCGATTCTTGTCGATTATTTATACATGGAGTGAGCTCACATCATTATTTATATCACCAAGGTATCCATCGTCTAGAGGCAGAAAACCGGTCAGATAGGTCAGAGTAAAGTTTTTCGCTTCTCTTAACACTGCAATCGGCAAGCCAGCGGATTCACTTTGCTAGCCAATGACAAGTCCTAAAAGATCCACGTGATCATGCCCGTGATCGGAAACAAAGAAGACTCCATTTGGCGCTCATCTTTGAATGTACTTCTCATCGGTTGATCGCTTTTCTCAACTGTTTTGCTTAATATAACATTTCTAAAGATAGCTTTTATTGTGGTTCAATGGGAAAACGAGAACAGCGTGAGTGTTTTAAAAGAAAAGAAAGTCGTTGGCGCCGTGGAGTTAAAAGAAGGGACAACAGTTGACATATTGACCGGTACAAACAAGGGAATAAAGGGGTAAGTTTCTAAGGAAACTGTGGTGCTGCATCGGTGGGAGAGTATAGCAGGTAATTTAGTGTTAACAACTGGGTTGAAAACGTAAATTAGCCACCGTAAAGGGTAAAAAAGCTGACGTTTCGAGCGTTAGCCCTTCGTCAGAGCGATGGAAACAAGGGGTCGTACAAACAAGGGTCGAGTGGCCATCTGTAAAGCTACGATTTTGAAAGTTTGTGGTATGTAAAAATTGCGATATTCGTTACGTGATCAAAATCTTATAAAAGAATAGATGTAGCGGGTTGAATTAAGCTTACATAACCCTCGGCGTAACTGAAACTAGAATAACTCTGAGAATCGAATCGGTCACTTGCATGCCGCAGTTTCTTAAGCTTGTGCTTTACAATGAAATAAACCTATCAGTAAGGTTTCAAGATTCCTTCAGTCACGTTTGGGAACATTCAAGATTCACAATAGGAACTGTTATTAAACAAACCTTATTACATAAAGAAGCCCTCCATGGTAAAAACAAAATAATGTATTCAGCCCTCTTTTAGTAAAATCTATGAGAGAGATGTACTAAATTCTCAATTTGAGAATCCAATGAATGCCCTTTTCCTTATAGCCATCTTAAAGGCCTGGTCTGAGCTTTAAATATATATATTTAAATATATATTTTTTTTCAAATTCAGATGTTGTGGAATCCAGATACAAAATGGTCAAGCTTCTTGTAGACAACCTCATTCAAGGCCAACTCATTGTGAGCCCAGGGAAAAAAATACAAACAGCAGCTAAGTTTGCAGTTTAGGATAACTTCACTCTAATTTATTGTTACATTTACAACAAGACTTAAATCAAAAAATCAATTTTATTTATCTGTAATTAACCCCTTCACTCCCAAGAGTGCTTGGTTTTCAAATATAATTTAAGATATTGTATTTTATGGAAAAGAATCAACAGATTTTATTCACAATTTGTGTCAAACCAAATTTGATGATTGATTAGGACTATTTTATATGAATAGCTGTAATTGAGGATTAATCCATATGAAGTTTTCAAGAAAAGAAAAATAAATCAAATTCCATCCTAATATTACCACACAATGATGTTAATAATTAATCAAAAATATTTTACATGTAAGCCTTAATTAAGCTTCTAAATAAATTTCATTGAATACTTGAATTTTAGCTGGGTTTTTTTTTAAATTTAAAGTATTTATTTTATATCATTAGCCTCAAATTTTTGCTTAAAATTCCCAGTAATTCTTAAACATTCCTAAAAATTCATGAAAATTCCCAGAAATTCCTAGGAATTTTTTAGATTTGCAGCTTTTCAGGGAAAGTCATTGGCTCTCTGAGTTGGAATTCCTAGGAATTCCTAGGAATTCCTAGGAATTCCAACTCAGAGAAATTCCAGAGAGGAATTCCAAGTCCTGTTGGCTATATACTTGGAATTTCTGGGAATTTCTAGGTTTTTAGAACCAGAGTTGTTATGGTTGGGAATTCCTAAAATTTTTTTGGAATTCCCAGTCTGAATTTACCGTGAAAATTCACACCTTTATTCCTAGAAATTCCAAAAGCCATTTTGCAAGGGAATGGTTTTTATGTGGAGGATGCTTAACTGGGAAGTTTCAGCCCGACAGGTTCTCAAATTTTAGGTCTTTAAAAGCAGGTTCTTACTGTGTTTGGAAATTATTTCAGTGTTTCATAGTTAACTTTTGTCATATCATTCAAGCTCTGTGACAGGAAAGATGGCTTAAGTTTCTAACTCACAAAAATGAGTCAAGACAAGAGTAACTAAATAAAATACATGTAACTTGCACAGTCAAAATAGTGCAAGTCAAAATAGTACAAGAACAGACTCAAACAACAACACTACTTAAGTACTTTTGGGAACTAATGCCCCAGAAAACGTGCATAAACCAACTACTGAACCATCAGATTGATGAAAAGGTGTTTTACAAGAAGAAGGGGTTGATTTCTTGCACCTTGAGAAGCAGAACACTATCAAGCTTAAGAGGGTTGGGTGCATTTGAGGATAGAAATGAATTAAGGGTGATCAGTAACAAAAAACCTGGTTATCTGCAGAAACCATGTAACTAGACCCACAAGCAATAGTGAAAATAAAGCCTGAAAAAATTCAGGCCTTTATGAAATTTAAACCCATGACCTCTGCATCACTAGTGTAGTGATCTACCAACAGAGCTAACAAGCAACTAGGAGCTGGTCATTATGTTAATTCAAAAGAAACCTGTGAAATGATAAATCAACAACTGTGAATATATGAAAATCATATATGTGAACTGCAGATTTAAGAAATGAATATGAAGCAATCTTTGCAGTAATAAAGTAGCTAAGTGCTACTTAGGCAGTGTTTACATGTTTAGTACAAACCAACATTACATCATGACCAGCTTCCAGTTGGCTTGTCAGCTCAGTTGTTAGAGCACTGCATGGGTACTGCAGATGGTATAGGTTCAAATCCCATACAGGCCTGAATTTTTTTCAGGCCTTATTTCTCACTACTGCGTAAGTAGTGTTCATTACTGCAAAGATTGCTTTCATATTTATTTCTTAATCCACAGTTCACATATATGATCTTCATACATTCACAATCATTGAAGTACCAAGACACCCTCCTATTTGCATAGATCGGCTCATTTGGGCATGTCCTCCTATCAATCTGTTCTTGACTCTCGTAGGGGACCCTCACAGAGAAGAGTCGGAGAATGGGTGTAGTTGTTTGAGAAGATTCCTACTGCATATCAACTGTCTTTTTATATTATTTCAGTGTTGTTAAAGAAATTGCAATGTTTTTCACTGCTGGAATTGTTGTCTCAGGGTTTGGTGAGTTCATTTTGTTGCTATAATTGTAAGTAATTTGTGAAAACCTCACTTAGTGAGACGTACTTTTGACTTGAAAATAAAAAAAAACATTTACATGTATTCAGTTTCATTTAGTTATTCAAGTTAAAAGGCTTATGATAATTTTCTTTTGATTTTGCTTCAGGTCTTCCAATAGCTCTTGCACATAGTGAAATTGTGAGTAGAATTTTATAATACTGTATTCTAATTATAGGTGAACAGCTGTATTGCTCTTAGGCTGGGTAATGTCTGCAGTTAGTAGATTCAGCAACTGATTTCTTCATTTAATTTGATTTTCAATGGTCCTTCTTGGCTTGATTCAAGTCATTGCCAAAGTAATTGAAAATAGTGAAATTCATAACCTTAAGTTTAATTCTTCCAGTCTGCTTTACCAACAGTCAGATCCCTAAAGCTCACTCACCTTTGGTTTACTGTGTTGTCTAACCCCTTGTGAATTTCCAAAGTAATGTGCTGTTACTTTTGGGTAGCCTATTTCCCTTGCCAAAGCAGGAGAGACATGGAGTATTTCTACTCCCCCTGGATGGGATTTTAGTTCATCACAACCCCCCCTTGCTAAGTTTAGCCTTGCCCCCCCTCCCCTCCCACCCCATTTCTTTTTAGAACCACAATAGTGTCCCAATACCCAATTAATTTACCTTTTGCAGAGAGTTGAGGGTTTTAGAAATACGTTTATTTTTCCCAAAAACTAAACAAAGTTACACTGATCAGGGTTCTGCAGGACCCTTTCAATTCAAAGTTCTTTTTTTTTTTTGCTTATTAGAGTTTCTCTTCCATGTCTAGATAAAATGGGGAGCTATGGCATTGGTGTCATCTGGAAATGTCTTCATCTTTGCAACAATTCTGATTTATTTTATTGTTTTCTCTGGTGAAGATGACTGGGGCTTTTAAAGAGACACCAGTTGTACACTTCTCATTTTTTTTTAAGTGTATAAAGTATTGCAACTATCATTTTGTACAGAATGATTGAGGTTTGTGAACAATTTAACTTTTTGATAACATCAGAACCATATTCTGAAATGTTTCAGGCCCTCAAAAGAGAACTTCCAATTAGAATTGGATGTACAGTTTTTGTTAAAATTGACAGAAGCAAGTGGGCTTCTGATGAGAGAATTAGAAGATTATTTAGTGTAACCTGGTTCTTTAAAGGGAGGAAAAGGGAAGACATTAAGTTTAAGTGACATCCACAAAATAAGCGATGGAGTCCCTGACAAAAAATGAATCATGTTGCCCTCCCAATTTTCTCATTAGGTCATGGGAGTGAAATTTCTGGGCACATATGCTATATATAATAAGTAATAGGTTTCCTTTGAAGTGGAAAAAGTGCTCAAATTATGCTAAATTTTAAAAGCTTACTTTTAAGGGATTAACTGTAATGATTGTATAATACTGTACCATTAAATGAAAGTTTTCAAGACAAATCTGTTTCAATTTGTTTTTTAATGCCAATTTCAACCCTACAAAATACTATTTGCACTTATTATGAACCTTATATGCAATCAAATGCAATTGAGCAGAGTTAACAATATCAGCTTTCCATAGAAGGTAAGGGTTTTTGCATATGTGCATGTTGGAATTCCATGTACTCTGCGTTTGAGGCATTCTTGCGTGTGCTTTGAGCATGAACTTTAATCATTGTTTGGAGTGGCAGCTCTTTGTCCAGGCAGTTTTCCCCACCCCTTCCCTCCCTCTTTCTACTGTTTATTCAGTGTGACATGTGCCTGTTTCCCTTTCCTGCGTGGGGGTTCATGACTGGGTTGCCAGGATTTGCCAGATATGGGAGCAGTCTGCATCTAGGAGCTGGCTGCCAATGGGGGAAGCTCATGAATATCTCAGGCACCCAGCCTCCACCAAGCAATGCAGTTGTTAAATGGCCGTTTCCACAACTGAACTCCCAAATGTGAATGACAACTAACTCCTCCCTTTAATGCATTTGCCATGCACCCAGAGGAGTACCTGTTTTAGCTTTCCCTTTTCTTCTTCATTGCCTCCTACATTTCTCTTCATTACCTCTCAATCGTCATTTCAGGTTGGTTGTTTACCTGTTTTTAGATGGATTGATTTGTTGTCATTCCCACTTTCAATATATATATATATATATATATATATAAATTTATTTTGAATAATTATTTAATTCAGTCATTTGTTTACTCATTTATATATTGATAAATGTGTATCCACTGACGTTTTTTACAACTTATTTGTTGCTCAGTTGGAGAACATGAACCCTTGATTGTTATTCAATTTTGCAATTAACCCTTTAACTCACAAGATTTCATTAGAAATTCATATTACTGTCTGTCATACAATTTATGTGATGTTATGAAATTAGAAGATCCTCGCAGCTAAGAACACTACTGAAACTAGTAGTTGTAAGTAGGACCTGAAAAAAATTTCAGGCCCGTATGGGATTTGAACCCATGACCTCTGTGATACCGGTGCAGCACTCTACCAATTGAGCTAACAAGCCAACTGGGAGCTGGTCAATGAATTGGGTACAAATAAACATCCGAGTGATGAAATTCCTAGGAATTTTTTAGATTTGCAGGTTTTCAGGGTAAGTCATTGGTTCTCTGAGTTGGAATTCCAAGTCCTGTTGGCTATAAACTTGAAATTTCTGGGAATTTCTGGGAATTTCTGGGAATTTCTAGGAATTTCTAGGTTTTTAGAACCAGAGTTGTTATGGTTGGGAATTCCTAGGAATTCCTTGGAATTCCCAGTCTGAATTGACGGTGAAAATTCACACTTTTCTTCCTAGGAATTCCAAAAGCCATTTTGCAAGAGAATGGTTTTTTATGTCGAGGATGCTTCTCAAATTTTAGGTCTTTAAAAGCAGGTTCTTACTGTGTTTGGAAATTTTTTCAGTGTTTCATAGTTAAATTTTGTCATATCATTCAAGCTCTGTGACAGGAAAGATGGCTTAAGTTTCTAACTCACAAAAATGGGTCAAGACAAGAGTAACTAAATAAAATACATGTAACTTGCACAGTCAAAATAGTGCAAGTCAAAATAGTACAAGAACAGATACGAACAACAACACTACTTAAGTGCTTTTGGGAACTAATGCCCCAGAAAACTTGCATAAACCACCTACTGAACCATCAGATTGATGAAAAGGTGTTTTACAAGAAGAAGGGGTTGATTTCTTGCACCTTGAGAAGCAGAACACTATCAAGCTTAAGAGGGTTGGGTGCATTTGAGGATAGAAATGAATTAAGGGTGATCAGTAACAAAAAACCTGGTTATCTGCAGAAACCATGTAACTAGACCCACAAGCAATAGTGAAAATAAAGCCTGAAAAAATTCAGGCCTTTATGAAATTTAAACCCATGACCTCTGCATCACTAGTGTAGTGATCTACCAACAGAGCTAACAAGCAACTAGGAGCTGGTCATTATGTTAATTCAAAAGAAACCTGTGAAATGATAAATCAACAACTGTGAATATATGAAAATCATATATGTGAACTGCAGATTTAAGAAATGAATATGAAGCAATCTTTGCAGTAATAAAGTAGCTAAGTGCTACTTAGGCAGTGTTTACATGTTTAGTACAAACCAACATTACATCATGACCAGCTTCCAGTTGGCTTGTCAGCTCAGTTGTTAGAGCACTGCATGGGTACTGCAGATGGTATAGGTTCAAATCCCATACAGGCCTGAATTTTTTTCAGGCCTTATTTCTCACTACTGCGTAAGTAGTGTTCATTACTGCAAAGATTGCTTTCATATTTATTTCTTAATCCACAGTTCACATATATGATCTTCATACATTCACAATCATTGAAGTACCAAGACACCCTCCTATTTGCATAGATCGGCTCATTTGGGCATGTCCTCCTATCAATCTGTTCTTGACTCTTGTAGGGGACCCTCACAGAGAAGAGTCGGAGAATGGGTGTAGTTGTTTGAGAAGATTCCTACTGCATATCAACTGTCTTTTTACATTATTTCAGTGTTGTTAAAGAAATTGCAATGTTTTTCACTGCTGGAATTGTTGTCTCAGGGTTTGGTGAGTTCATTTTGTTGCTATAATTGTAAGTAATTTGTAAAAACCTCACTTAGTGAGACGTACTTTTGACTTGAAAATAAAAAAAACATTTACATGTATTCAGTTTCATTTAGTTATTCAAGTTAAAAGGCTTATGATAATTTTCTTTTGATTTTGCTTCAGGTCTTCCAATAGCTCTTGCACATAGTGAAATTGTGAGTAGAATTTCATAATACTGTATTCAAATTATAGGTGAACAGCTGTATTGCTCTTAGGCTGGGTAATGTCTGCAGTTAGTAGATTCAGCAACTGATTTCTTCATTTAATTTGATTTTCAATGGTCCTTCTTGGCTTGATTCAAGTCATTGCCAAAGTAATTGAAAATAGTGAAATTCATAACCTTAAGTTTAATTCTTCCAGTCTGCTTTACCAACAGTCAGATCCCTAAAGCTCACTCACCTTCGGTTTACTGTGTTGTCTAACCCCTTGTGAATTTCCAAAGTAATGTGCTGTTACTTTTGGGTAGCCTATTCCCCTTGCCAAAGCAGGAGAGACATGGAGTATTTCTACTCCCCCTGGATGGGATTTTAGTTCATCACAACCCCCCCTTGCTAAGTTTAGCCTTGCCCCCCCTCCCCTCCTACCCCATTTCTTTTTAGATCCACAATAGTGTCCCAATACCCAATTAATTTACCTTTTGCAGAGAGTTGAGGGTTTTAGAAATACGTTTATTTTTCCCAAAAACTAAACAAAGTTACACTGATCAGGGTTCTGCAGGACCCTTTCAATTCAAAGTTCTGTTTTTTTGCTTATTAGAGTTTCTCTTCCATGTCTAGATAAATTGGGGGGGGGGGGGTATGGCATTGGTGTCATCTGGAAATGTCTTCATCTTTGCAACAATTCTGATTTATTTTATTGTTTTCTCTGGTGAAGATGACTGGGGCTTTTAAAGAGACACCAGTTGTACACTTCTCATTTTTTTTTTAAGTGTATAAAGTATTGCAACTATCATTTTGTACAGAATGATTGAGGTTTGTGAACAATTTAACTTTTTGATAACATCAGAACCATATTCTGAAATGTTTCAGGCCCTCAAAAGAGAACTTCCAATTAGAATTGGATGTACAGTTTTTGTTAAAATTGACAGAAGCAAGTGGGCTTCTGATGAGAGAATTAGAAGATTATTTAGTGTAACCTGGTTCTTTAAAGGGAGGAAAAGGGAAGACATTAAGTTTAAGTGACATCCACAAAATAAACGATGGAGTCCCTGACAAAAAATGAATCATGTTGCCCTCCCAATTTTCTCATTAGGTCATGGGAGTGAAATTTCTGGGCACATATGCTATATATAATAAGTAATAGGTTTCCTTCTCCCACAATATATACATCGCTCTACTCCTATGTATTGAGCACTGTCTTACGTAAGTCAAATTACTCTTTATATATATATATATACATATCAATTTATATATATATATATATCAATTTATTTTGAATAATTATTTAATTCAGTCATTTGTTTACTCATTTATGTATTGATAAATGTGTATCCACTGACGTTTTTTACAACTTATTTGTTGCTCAGTTGGAGAACAAGAACCCTTGATTGTTATTCAATTTTGCAATTAACCCTTTAACTCCCAAGATTTCATTAGAAATTCATATTACTGTCTGTCATACAATTTATGTGATGTTAGTTTGGAGAGTTTGGAATTGGATCAACAATCCATCCCCTAATTGCTATTTTTCTTTTTTCTCATTACTTGTCTGCTTGATATTGTATTGATAGCGTAAGAAGAAATTCTGTCTAGGTCATTAATGGGACTTAAAGGGTTAATGATTGTTTAACAGATGCTTTCACAGCTTCCACTATCCACCTCCATGAGTCCTGTTCAATTTTGATAGACATTGGCGACTAATTATTTCAAATGAGCCTGACATTAAACGACAGTTCCAAAAGTATGTGGCCTACTAGAAAGCGGAAAGTCGTAACATCTAGGAAGAACCATGAAACTCCGAGCGAAAAACAAAAAGTGATCCTGCTTTGTAAACACATTTTGAAAAGGTCACACCACATTAATAGAACTGAAAATCAGAGACCAAAATTCAAAAGCGTAAAATGGCTGAGAACCAATAACTAAAAATTTAATAAAGATTACTGGAGACCAAAGAGAGGTTTTAGAAAAACCTAACACCATTTTGGCCGTAAAGGTACACTCCTAAGGTGTAAGCTAACCTTATCGGCGCCACCTAAGAATAATTTATTCTGTTTCAAAGATTTTCAAGCGTGTTTGTTGTCAATGACCCAGACGAAACTCGATCGTGTGTAATTCACGTGAAAAGGATCTGATCTTTTTTCACAATCTTTGAACCTTTGAACTGCAATCAATTGCGGTATCAGTAGCACATCACCTTGTTTCTTCTGTAGACATTTGTGATCACGAAATAATATTGATCTGTTTTAAACATTTGGATCTAGTAGTACTGGGCGGGAGATGATCACTGCTGAAGAGCATGCACATTTCATTCAGCAGAATGGAGTTGCCAGAGTTATGAATACGTAGCAAGCAGACTTGACCACTGGGAAAACAGCGTAATACATACACTTTGCCGTATGTGGTGTGTCCGGAGCTGGAAAGTCTAGTTTTCTTAACAGCATACGAAGGTAAATACATCATTACACCCATGCAGACCAAGGGCGCACTGAGCAGTACAATAGTAAAAAAAAAAAATTAGTTTTGCGCAGTAACAACAGCCTGTCCGATATTTTATTATTGTAGTTCCCTACAAAGATAACACTGGTTTCAGTTTAGAAGAAGTCAAATACAAGTGCATGTAACATAATTAATATATAGCAACGGGCACCCAAACAGTGGTGTTTTTATTCCTAACTGAATTTGCGAAGGCCAAATATAAGATTTTGTAGACTTGTAATTTGCAAATACATGTATTTTAACGTTTGTTCCTGCGATGTTTGTGCTAGACTTGATAACATTCGTGAAGATACCGCAGAGGTCGATGTCGAAGAGAGCACTTAAGAGCCGAAATGTTACGTGCATCCCATCAACCCCAAAGTCAAGTTTTGGAACTTACCAGGGATAACAGAGCAGCGGTGTTGGGTGATCTGGAGAAGTACTTCAAACTTGAAATGTGGAGCTGGATACGTTCCATACCTACCTCAATAATCTTTGCCAAAGATCGATTCACCGCTGACGACTTAAAACTTGCAAGATGATTCGATCAAATTGCAAGAAGTTTTCCTTCATTCGTGCAAGAATTGATAAAGATGTTGAGAATGCGAGGAGAAGCAGACAGCATTTATTTAATGAAGATGCCATTCTGGAGAAAATACGAAAGAACTGAGCAAAAACTTAATAGGAGGAAGCCTCCTCGGTGATGAGAAGGAAATATTTTTGATAAGCAGCCACTACCATTCGAAGTATGACTTTGGTATAATCTCCCAAACAATTACAGCTGTTTTGCCGAAGCGTCAACGAGAAGTTCATGCTCTGGCCTTCACTCAGAGATTGAATGCTGAAATAAACTTTGCGTTATTTCTGTTCAGTGTTAGTGCATCAGCTCTTGCTACATGTGTCTAAGTTGCCGGGGGAACCATCGCCGCTGATATCGTGCTGTTACGAAGAGAAATTTACTTTTAGAAGAAAAGCCACTTCGTCTTCCAGAAGAAAGGTTAGATAACTTTTCATTACTGGGTATCAACACCCAAAATAAAGTGAAGGCATTAAGCACAATTTTTGGCTGTGCAGCGGGAATCGGCGCGCTTCAGTGCAGCCCATACTCCACTGGGCGCTGTCAGAAAAGAACACACTTCATCCCATTTATTGGTGTAGCTGTCGCAAGCACCTTTTTCTTTCGGAGCAACATATTACTTTCTGCAAACACTGGAAGATATAGAAAAACTTGCTATTGAGGTGCTGAGAATAACACCATTGAAAACCAAACCCAATCAACTTTCATTAAGAGAAAATAAAGTTCCTTTTACTTTCTCTTGTTTTCATTATTAACTTGACTTATAATATTTGACTTCATTGCAAATTCTTGAAAACAAGGCCCAAGAAAAAAGCTAGGTACAGACGGAATTGGCTGTTGATGCATTGTGAAATTACGTGGTAATGAAACCATTATGTTGGCGGAATGTCTGAGAAGTGTTATTGTAATAACGATTGAGCGAAAAAGGTCATTTTAAGTGTTGATGTTGTATTTCAAATAACAGAATTGTATGTTTATCAAGTTGTTTTTGATGACACGGTTACAATTTTTTCTCACATCAGAAATCGTTACTGCACTTTTTCAGTGAGCACCATTTGCTCCCAATCTTACAACCTAATATGTCGGGAATGTAAGATTACATTAGTATCGATTTCGACACTACTATTCCGGAAACGTTATAGAAAAATGTTGTTGATCGTGGTTTTATACATAAAGGAACGTTTAATCGTTTGTCTCACAATGTAAGAGTCAGGTTAATCAATCGTGTATTGATCAAAACGTTGGACAGCTATACTACTGGCCTTCGTCAAGCGTCGAGGTCGAAAGTTTACGTGTCACTATTTATAGCAGCTTAGTTTGTTGTCGTTGGTGTGTTTTGGCACGCTGTGCATTTCGATCCTTGTTATTTTTCGAACCATAAGATATTGTTTCCTCGCTTTGATATCGATCGGTTGTTATTAGATTAAACGAATTAAGAAAGTCTACAGACTCGACAGTCTAACATTATCAATCTTTTTCCTTCACCAGGGAAAGCAATTGACTGAAGGATAAAAAGTCAGCAAAATGACTAGATATGATCACTACGTCTCACAAATATCCGAAAAATTACGTCCGTTAGAATTAGCAACAAATAAAAGTAAGTTGAATGCTGGGAATGAGGCGTTTAAAAGAGGATTGTAAGAGAACAGAAGAATTCATATTGATATTTTTCTAGCAAAGCTGAATCAAGAGAAATGTATAGTTTTCATAGGCAGTACATTGTTTCATTTCATGTTCGTTTTGCTACTCGCAGTGAAAGAAGACCCATGAATCTTTATTTTATGTAAGAAATTTGTTAATAAAATTCCTGGAGCAAAATAATTTTGTCTCTTTTTTTTTTTTTACCTTATTATTCTTGGTGGAAATTTAACATTATAGCCGCAAACGCTAATCACACGTATTTCAAACTTTACCAGAACAAACTTGACACATTGTTGAATACGGTAACTGAAAATGACAAAATTACAAACACGCGAATGAGCATAAAATAACTTACATCGTATGAGTGAAAGTACTGGAAAACGACAAAGCGAGATAAACAAGGATACTTACAAGACGAATGTGACCAACCCAAAGACGAAAACATGAAACGCAGAGCTAGATATGTAACGGTAATTTTCACAAACTAGACAACTAACCAAATAAATTACGCGCAACCAATATATATACGATATGCAAATAAATATAACAAGTACAAAACTGGTAACTGACAAAGAACACTAATGGAAGACGAGAAAATAAACACCTAACACGAAACTATGAAACACCAACACTAACAAAAAATGATAGTACAAATTCTTGCGCCTACAAACATTACCGAATTTTCTTGGATCTCTGAATGAAATAAATTTGCCATTAGATGAATATGATCGTTATCATTATGGGTATCGATTTATTCCGCGAAACAAGAGTTTTGTATACCTGAGAACTTGTATATTTCCTGTTTCTAGCATTTTGGAAAACAAAAAGATAAGACAAGCCACTCTGAGTATGTGCCACTGAAACTTTAAGATGCAATTTGTTTTCCTGGTTTGGTGGAGACCTCAAATTCAACATTTTATCTCTGTCCAGTTCACGCTACTTGATATGGTCTTAAAATGAGTAATGCTGTGGAAAAGTCAGCCTCCAACTAGGTCTCACCCAGCACACGTTACCTTTCCGTTAAAAGATATCGTCAATACCCCAGCACTCTTTCCTTATGCCGACATTTTCGAGGGTGATCAAACAAATGGGCTTTACTAAATCACCCTTACGTAATGCAAAACGGTGCCTAGAGATCAGGGGTTGATTCTCTTGTGCAATCTTTAGTATCGAAGGCGTCTGATTTGTTGATGACATAAACACTTCATCAAGGTCGACATCCAATAACTTGGCACCTTTTTTCGTTAGTCGCTGTCTTGCGAGGAATAGCCTGCGGTGCAGGCGTCTCATAAGGGCGAGTTAACCTCAAGAAGCTAACAATCTTTTATTCGACCGAGAGATGGAGTCGACGGTGTGGGAGGGGGCGGGGAAAACATTTACATTGACTTCCCTACCCTCTCAACTCACCTTCTTTAAAAATTTCTCTCTCTCGCTCTCTCTCTCCCCACCTTTCCTCTGTTATAAAAATCGAAGATAGCAGCTATAATTTTCACCAAGATAAATTTGAGCACTCGCCGCCGAATTACGCCTGCATCACAGGCTATGTTGTGAATAGACATATAGAGCGCCTTTGTTATATGAATGTTAATCTTTCAATGTATTTCACTGTAACAAAATCTCTTTAGGCCCTGAGGAAATGAGTCATATTACCAATATTTTAAAGCATTTCTGTTGACTTCGAGCCAAACGATACTCGATCGTGTGGAATTCATATCAAATTAATTTGATCTCCCTAACTGACTTTGAACCTTTGGACAGCAGCCAAATACGTTATCAGTGGCACATCGACTTGTTCCTCCTGTCGACATCTGTGATCACAAAATAATATCGCTTTGTTTTATACATGGCTGAGTTTACTGGTTGGGAGATGATCAACTCTGAAGAGCTTCAGGATTATGTGAAGCAAAATGGAGTTTCCGGAGTTGACGAATACGTATCGAGCAAACTTCACAATTGGAAAAACGTCGTGATACATTTTGCAGTATGTGGTGTTTCAGGAGCTGGAAAGTCTTCTTTTATTAACCGCATACGAGGGTAAGTACAACGATGCACTACGATTGAGGACGTGCTTTTGTTAGATTAAAAGAGCTTGTTATACAGGTTCCCCTTAGTACTTTTATGCAACAATTAGAGTGCCTCGACCTATCCTACTGCTGCTACAGCTGTTCATTGTATTGCGCCTCATCAGTCATTTTATTTTACAATCCATAATGAATAACCTTCTGAATAACCAAGGATTTTGACCATCTGGCCATACCACTCAGTCAATACGTGCATCACATGTCGTTTTCATCGATGTTTTTATTATCAGGATATCAAACTAAGTGAGAAGAAATGAATAAAGGGGTAAGTTTCTAGAGAAACTGTGGTGCTTCTTCGGTGGGAGAGCATAGCAGGTAATTTAGTGTTAACAACCGAGTTGAAAATGTAAATTGGCCATCGTAAAGGGTAGCTTTTTTACCCTTTAATGGCTAACTCAATTGTTAACACTAAATTACCTGCTAAGTGAGAAGAAAGCCTTCTTATAGACCACGACTTGATCAGGAATAAAACACAAACTGCACTGTAGGCCTTGGAAACCAGGGAAATATTTAACAATATTTAACTTTAGTTCCTTTGTATTTTATGTTAGAATAGAAGACATTCATCCTGATGCAGCAGAGGTCGGTGTTCATGCGTGCACTAAAGAGCCGAAATGCTACGATCATCCCAGCAACCCCAACATTAAGTTTTGGGACTTACCAGGGATAACAAATCCAATCTACGATGATGATCTAGAGAAGTACTGCAAACATGTGCCATTGCATAAGTACCATACCTACCTGATCTTCGTCAAAGATCGACTCACTGCTGACGACTTAAAACTTGCAAAGAGGATTCGATCAAATGGTAAGAAGTTTTTCTTCATTCGGACAAAAATTGATCAAGATGTTGAAAATACGAGGAGAAGCAGGAAGCAATTATTTGATAAAGATGCCACACT
Organism: Pocillopora damicornis; assembly: GCF_964200805.1. NCBI lineage: Eukaryota > Metazoa > Cnidaria > Anthozoa > Scleractinia > Pocilloporidae > Pocillopora > Pocillopora damicornis. Next base: position 14,478,848 of record NC_142680.1, on the reverse strand, counting down.
TGATAGGATACGAAAGAACGTTTCGCAAAATTTGATTGAAAGAGGCCTGCTCGAAGATGACAAAGAAATTTTTTTAATAAGCAACCGATATCCTGCCGAGTATCAATTTGGTGAGCTAACCCAAGCAATTTTGGCTATATTACCGCAACGACAACGAGAAAGTCTCATTCTGACTATCAATAAAGCCTTGATTTTGTCAGAAAATACCCTGAAAGAGAAGGTTGAAGTTCTTAAAAAGCGCATCAAGTATGCTGCTACCGCATCTGCTGTGGCTGCAAGTGTTCCAATTCCCGGGGTATCCATTGTGGCCGATATCGCGACGATAAAAAGTGAAATCAACTTTTACATAAGCCAGCTTGGTCTCTCGCAAGAAGGATCAAATAGACTTTCATTGCTGAGTTTCAGCACCCAAACTGTTGTAAAGGCATTGAGTACAGCGCTGGGCAGTGCCATGCGAATTGGCGGGCTTGTGGCAGCCTACTCTACCGAGAGTGTCGCCGTCTCTCGCTACATACCGTTTATTGGTATAGCTGTAGCCAGTCCCTTGTCGTACGGCGCGACATACTATTTTCTTTCGAAATGGTTAAGAAAACTGGAAGAAGTCGCACTTAAAGTGTTGGAAGAAAAATTGCATGACGTTCGATTTTATTAACTTTGATGTACGATCTGCACCATGGTTTTCTTTTCTGCGCAGCGCAATCACAAGCCGAAGGCTGGAAATCGACTAACCTTAAGTACATTAGTGTTGTTATTATTTATGTATGAAAACAAAATTTTCTTACGGATTCAGTAGTAACTCAGTATTAGAGTTAAATAGGTATGCTTAGAAGTACCTCAGTCTTTTTTTTTTTACTGGCCTGGAACATGGCTGCAAAGCTGAATTTTTTTCCCTAACAGTGCATGCTCTCATTGGCTACTTTTGGGTCTCATAAAATCCAACAATGAAATACTTAACTGCAAAATATATAATTTCAGAGGCTTGCATGAAATTTGCGAATAATGTTTCGAATAATATTTAATTCGCATACCCTAACATCTTAGTCTGAGAAGGGTTCATTCAACGGGAAAAAAGGAAAATAGTCTTATTTGTCATTGTATTTTAACGAATAGAAGAGTTAGTTTATCGGGTTATATTAAATGACACAGTTTTGTCACTAGAGGATGTAATAATTGCCACACGCAGTTATCTTCTGTAGGTATATCATAAAGGATACTCCTATTCCGCAGACAATTTAACGTATTAGGAAATTCAATAGACATGGCAGTCAATTATTTCCAATCCTTTTCTCCCACTGGGAAATAAATTGATTGAAGGATTAAAATTAAACCAGCAGTTGCTTGAAATGATTAGCACATCACATGAATAATTAAAACATGAATGCACGTCAAAGTTAGGGGAAAAAACTGCGATAATTGAAAGGTATAAGACGGTTAAAACCGCATGACAAGGCAACGTAAGTGTGTACATTGAAAATTTTCAAGCAACGCAGAATTAAAACGAATATGTTCATGGATAGTGCATTGTCGGTTTCACGTAATTTTAGTTTTGTTATTATCAGTGATAGAAGCCTATGAAGTATTATGTTATGTAAGAAATTTTGTGAATGTAAAAAATTGAAATCAAGTAATATTTCGGGGGAAATGTTCCAAATATTTGTTTGTCTGTTTATTTACTTAGTTATTCTTGATGGAAATTTCAACGTGACCATATTTTTTTGGACTCCTGAATAAACCAAATTTGCTTTTGAATGAGTTTGATCCTTTACTCATTCTATAGAGCTATCCTAGCTCTCTCCTTGTTCATAGAAAACGAACGCTTTTTATAACTGATACCTTGTTGACACTCCTGTTCCTCGCCTTTTCCCACTGTACTGTACATGAAAATGAAAAATAATTTTTTTGCTTTACCCTTGTTCTTTAAACATCCTGCGTGCTTAAAAAACTCGACATGGTACTCAGCGGGTTTTTTTTATTTCTCTGGAGGAAAAAACTACGATAAATGTAAGGAATGAAGCGGTTAAAACCAGATGACAAGACAACGTAGTGTGCATATTGAGAATTTTCAGGAAGAATTAAAAGGAATTTGTTCATGTCAAGTGCGTTATCGGTTTTATATGATGTTAGTTTTGCTTTTAGCAGTGATAGAAGCCTATGAAGTATTATGTAAGAAATTTTGCGAGTGTAAGTAATTGAAATCAAGTAATATTTCGGGGGAAATGTTCCAAATATTTGTTTGTCTGTTTATTTACTTAGTTATTCTCGGTGAAAATTTCAACGTGACCATATTTTCTTGGACTTCTTAAAACATTCATTCTATATAGCTATCGATTTGTTCCTAGAAAAAGAAAGGTTTTTTAAAAGTGACACCTTGTTGATATTCCTGTTTCTCGCTTTTTGCCACTGTACTGTGCATGAATAGAATACGAATTTGTCAGCATTTGAAATTTCAAGGAGTGGAAATGGACGATGGACCACGAGCAGTCCCTTCTTTTCGACGAAATCCCTCGCGCGAGTAAAAAAAAATCACTGAAAAAAAAAAAAAAAAAAGAAGGTAAATTGATGTTAGCGTATCTAGCGGAAATAGCCCTTGGAGCGAGGAGCACGAAGAATTGTTCCACCCGAAAAGTGCAAGAACCATTTGCCTGAGACTCGTGCTTTACTCTTGTTCTTTTAACATCCCGCTTGCTTATATAACTGCATGGACATGGTACTCGGCGGGTTTTTTATTTCTCTAAAACTGTTTAGATCAAAAAGAGTAGGATTTGGTCTTACTCGTCACATTAAACATGTATTACCTTATCGTCAAAAGATAATGTTAAAAGTATTGTTACTTTGACCTTATGCCGACATTTCTAAGGGTTATTAAAACAAACTGACCCCTCGATAAATCACCTTCACGTAAGGCAAAACAATGCTTCAAGATTAGTGGTTGATTCTCTTGCGCAATCTTTAGTATCTAAGGCGTCTGATTTGTTGATGATGAAACCACAACATCAAGGTTGGACTTGGTCTCGTTTCTTTTAGTTGCTGTCTTTCTGTTTATTAAAGCTGTGATATTCATTGCCCCATCCCCTCTTTTTGAATCCTCTTGGTACAGATATGTCTCTCTCCTCACCTTTCCGCTGCTATAAAAGTTGAAGATGGCAGCTATAATTTTCACCGAGATAAATGTGAGCACTCGCCGCCGAAATTACGCCTGCTTCACAAGCTATGTTCTGATAAGACATATAAAGCGCTTTTCTCATACGAATGTTAATCTTTCAATGTATTTTACTGTAATCAAATCTCTTCAGGAAATAATTAAGAAAAGAAAATGAATCGAGTTTCGTTTGGCTCGAGGACAACAAATATGCTTTAAAATGTTTGTCATATGATATGACAAACATTTTAAAGCATATTTGTTGTCCTCGAGCCAAACGAAACTCGATCGTGTGGAATCCACATGAAATGAATTTGATCTCCTTAACAGACTTTGAACCTTTGAACAGCAACCAAATATGTTATCAGTGGCACATAGACTTGTTCCTCCTGTCGACATCTGTGATCGCAAAATAGTATCGCTTTGTTTTAAAGATGGCTGGCGTTAACAACTTGGAGATGATCAACTCAGAAGAGCTTCAGGATTACGTGAGGGAAAATGGAGTTTCTGGACTTGCCCAATACCTATCGAGCAGACTTGACAATTGGAGAAACATCACAATACAATTTGCAGTATGTGGTGTTTCAGGAGCTGGAAAGTCTTCTTTTAATTAACTGCATACGAGGGTAAGTACAACGATGCACTACGATTGAGGACCTGGTGATCACATAACAGTAAAGAATAAGTCGCTTTTGTCAAATTCAAAGAGTTTGTTCTATTTGAAACATATTTTTACAGGTCCCTCTTAGTACTTTTATGCAACAATAAGAGTGCCTCGACCTATCTATTGCTGCCACAGCTGTTCATTTTATGGCGCCTCAGTCATTTTATTTTACATTCCTTAATGAATAACCTGAATAAGCAAGGATTTTGACTGTCTAGCCTCCCACTCGGCTAATACGTTCATAACATTTAATGATAATTTTGCTATCGAAATAAATATGTCTTTTTCATCGACGTTTTGATTATCACGATATTGAACTAAGCGAGAAGAAAGCGTTCTTGTAGACCAGGATTTTACCTGGAATAAAACACAAACTACAGTGCCTGATCAAGCACCGAAGGCCTTGGAAACCAGGGAAATATTTAATAAAATCTTTCAATTTGATTTCCTTCGTTGTTTATGATAGAATGGAGGACTTTCATCGTAATGCAGCAGAGGTCGATGTTACTGAAGGCACTGATGAGCCGATATGCTACGATTATCCCGGCAACCCCAAAATTAAGTTTTGGGACTTACCAGGGATAACACATCCAAGTTACGATGGTGATCTGGAGAAGTACTGCAAAAATGTGCCATTGGATAAGTACCATACCTACCTGATCTTCTCCAAAGATCGATTCACCGTTAACGACTTGAGACTTGCAGAGAGGATTCGATCAATTGGCAAGAGGTTTTTTTTCATTCGCGCAAGAATTGATCAAGATGTTGACAGTGCGAGAAGAAGCAGAAAGCATCTATTTGATGAAAATGCCACACTGGATGCAATACGAAGGTACCTTTCGCAAAATTTGATTGAAAGAGGCCTGCTCGATGATGAGCAACAAATTTTTTTAATAAGCAACCATTATCCCGCCAAGTATCAATTTGGTGAGCTGACCCAAGCAATTGTATTCATATTTCCGCAACGACAACGAGAGAGTCTTATTCTCACTATTGACAATACCTTCATTTTGTCAAGAAATACCCTGAGGGAGAAGGTTGAAGCTTGCAAAAACCGCATCAAGTATGTTGCTACCGCATCTGCTGTGGCTGCAGCCGTTCCGATTCCCGGGGTGGCCATGGTGGCCGATATCGTGATGATAAAAAAAGAAATTGACTTTTACATAATCCAGCTTGGTCTGCCACAAGCAGGGGCACCGAGATTTTTATTGCTGAGTAACAACACCCAAACTCAAATAATGGCATTTATTGCCAGCGTTTGGCGGTAACGCGGAAATTTGTTAGCTTCTTGCAGCCTGCGCTACCGATAGTGCCGTCGAGGAATTCACTCGCTGTATTCCGTTTATTGGCATAGCTATAGCCAGTCCTTTGTCGTACGGCGCAACATACTATTTTCTTTCGAAATCGTTAGAAAATCTGGAAGAAATCGCACTTAGAGCGCTAGAAGAAATATTGAATAACGTTGCATGACGTTTTCTTCTCTGTGCACCAATCACAAGCAGAAGGCTGGAAATAGACAAACTACGAGAGCACTTAACTTAATGTTGTTATTGCTTATGTAAGAAAAAGCATTTTTCTCGCAGATATTGAGTGGTAACTCAATATTGGAGTTTAATAGGTATGCTTAAAAGTACTTCAGTTTTCTTTTCACTGGCCTTGTTGACACCTCTGTTGCCACTGTACTGTACATGAAAATGAAAACGCATTTATCAGCATCTAAAATTTGCGAACAGTGGAAATGGACAATAGACCTCGAGCAGTCCCTTTTTTTCGGCGAAATATGTCGCGCGAGTCAAAAAATATCAGCGAAGAAAAAAAGTAAAGAAAATTGATGTTAGCGCCCCAAGCTTAACTAGCCCTTAGAGCGAGGAGCACGAAGAATTGTTCCACCCGAAAAGTGCAAGAACCATTTGCCTGAGACTCGTGCTTTACTCTTGTTCTTTAAACATGCCGCGTGCTTATATAACTGGACATGGTACTCGGCGGGTTTTTTATTTCTCTGAAACTGTTTAGATCAAATAGAGTAGGATTTAATCTTACTCGTCACATTAAACATATATTACCTTATCGTCAAAAGATAATGTTAAAAGTATTGTTACTTTGACCTTATGCCGACATTTCTAAGGGTTATTAAAACAAACTGGCTTTGAACAATTACCTTCGCGTAATGAAAAACAATGCTTCAAGATTAGTGGTTGATTTTCTGGCGCTATTTGTTGAATGTCCGTCAACATTGCTGAAGAGGTATGTTTGTGTTTCACGTGATATTGAATGATTAGATAAGTACATTTTTCTCCGTTACCTGAATTTCACTGTCGCATTATCTCATGCTAATGTTTGGTAACAGAATTAAAGGCATCCCAGACCGAATAAAAGCCGGCATGTAGCCTCTCACCAACCCAGTCTGACTCTAATTTAAATGTGTCCTAACTTTGCGGGCCAGTAGATAACATAAATTGTAATCATTGAGGGAATGGGTTACTTTTTGACTTGGTTAGGTGTATTTCGTTCTAATCATTGTGATTCAATAAACAAAGACTTTTTTCTCCATGAGAGTTCTAAATGACGCAAATCGTAAGCTGTCTAGGTTGTACGTGGAAAAAAAGCACATTTTCTAGCATACATGAATCAAACATTATTTAATTAATTTTAGTAGCACAAAGGAAGACTTGTTGTTTTGCAATTTCTGAATTGGCTATGAGTCTTACTAATATGCGAGCCAGCGAGTCATGCGAGTCACGATGCGAGCCATGCGAGTCATGCGAGCCACGGTTTTAACGTAAGAAAAAACATGCGAGCCATGCGAGCCGAGGTGCGAGCCACGGTTTTTACGTAAGAAAAACCATGCGAGTCATGCGAGCCACAATTTAAACGTAAGAAAAAATTACATAACGCTGTATATTAAATGATACATGACGCGAGTGACACTAGCGACATGTAGCGACGGTTTTAATTTCATAGATGATTCTAAAACGTGATGTAACTGTATTTATCTCGTGCTATTTATTTGTTTAAGTATTTATTTTAAGATCTGTTATATTATGTTTTGAAAGGAGAGAAAATGTCGAAGAAAAATACCTTCGAAGAAGCGTCTTGGTAGTAAAACGATTTATCAATGTTCAGATAACATCAGTACTGTATAGATTACATAACACTATCGAAGTCACGCATTCTTTGTAGTCTTTAGAGACAGAGATGTTTTTGTTGTTGTTGTTTTTTGATATATTTTTATTTTTCATTTTTCATGGCTCGCACCCTGGCTCGCATGGCTCGCACCCTGGCTCGCATGGCTCGCACCCTGGCTCGCATGACTCGCAACCTGGCTCGCATGACTCGCATGGCTCGCACAGTGACTCGCATGACTCGCTGGCTCGCACATTAGGCAGACCCATTGGCTATTGATGCATTGTGAAATTATTTGAAAATTATGTGGTATTAAAAGCATCATGCTGGCGATATGTCTGAGGAGGGTTAAGGGTGTTGATGTTGTATTTCAGCTAACAGAATTGTATGTTTATCAAGATGTTGCTAATGACACGGTTACAATTGTTTCCCATCGGTAACACCAGAAATCGTTGCTGAACTTTTCCAATGAGCACCCAGTTGCTCGCAATCTTACAGCCTTATATCGTCGGGAATGTGGTGCATACTACTATTCCAGAACCGGTATGGCAAAATGTTGTTCATCGTGGTTTTATAGATAAAGTAACGTTTAATCGTTTGTATCACAATGTAAGAGTCAGTCAGCTATACTGCTAGCGCCGAGGTCGAACGCTGAGGTCGAAAGTTTACGTGTCGCTATTTATAGTAGCTTGGTTTGTTGTCGTTAACGTTGGTGTGTTTTGGCACGCTGTGCATTTCGATCCTCGTTATTTTTCGAATCATAAGATGTTGTTTCCTTGCTTTGATATCGATCGGCTGCTATAAGATTAAACGTATTAAGAAAGTCAACCGACTCGACAGTCAAACATTATCAATCTTTTTCCTTCACCAGGGAAAGCAATTGACTGGAGGATAAAAAGTCAGCAAAATGACCAGAAATGATTACTACGTCTCATAAATATGCGAAAAATTATTGCCCGTTAAAATAAGCAACAAATAAAAGTAAGTTGAACACAGGGAACGAGGCGTTTGTAAGAGGATTGTGAGAGAACAGAAGAGTTCATCTTGATTTGTTTTCTAGCAAAGCTGCATCAAAAGAAATGAACAGTTTTCATATCCAGCACGTTATTTCATTTAATGTTGGTTTTTCGTCTTGTAGTGAAAGAAGACCCATGAATTTTTATGTTATGTAAGAAATTTGTTAATAAAATTCCTGGAGCAAAATAACTTTGTCTCTTTTTTTACCTTGTTATTCTTGGTGGAAATTTCAACATTATTGAATTTTCTTGGATCTCTGAATGAAATAAATATGCCATCGGATGAATATGATCCTTATGGGTATCGATTTATTCCAAGAAACAAGAGTTGTGTATAGCTGAGAACTTGTATATTTCCTCTTTCTAGCTTTTTGCAAAATAAAAAGAGAAGACCGGCAAACCACTCTGGGTATGTGCCACTAGAACCTTAAACTTCAATTTGTTTTCCTGGTTTGGTTGAGACCTCAATTTCAACATTTTATCTCTGTCAAGCTCACACTAATCGATATGGTCTTGAAATGGGTTATACTGCGAAAAAGTCAGCCACCAACTAGGTCTCACCCAACACACGTTACCTTTTCGGCAAAAGATAATATCAATACCCCTGCCACTTTTCCCTTTTGCCGACATTTTCGAGGGTGATTAAACAAATTAGCTTTAACAAATCACCTTTGCGTAAAGCAAAACAATGCTTGGAGCTAAGAAGTTAATTCTCTTGGGGAAATCTTTATTATCTAAGGCGTCTAATTCGCTGCTGGCATAACCACATCATCAAGTTAAGGTCGACATCCAACAACTTGGCTCCTTTTTTGCGTTTGTCGTTGTCTTGCTGGGAATAGCCTGCAGTTTAGGCGTCTCATTAGGACGAGTCTACGTCAACAAGCTTGCGATCTTTGATTGAACCGGCCATGTTTAATTTGGAGATCGATTCGACGGTGTGGGAGGGGGTGGGGAAAATCTCTCCATTGACTGCCCTTTCCCCTCTCCTCTCCTCCTCTTTGAACCCCCTTGGTAGAAATTTCTCCTTGTACCCTGCTTTCCACTGCTATAAAAACAGACGGTGGCTCGCCGCTGAAATTACGTCTGCTTCACAGGCTATGTTGTGAATGGACATATAAAGCGTCTTTCACATATGAATGTTAATCTTTGAATGTATTTCACTGTAATCAAATGTCTTCAAGCCCTGAGGAAATGAGTCATATTACATATTGTCACATGAAATGAATTTGATCTCCTTCACAGACTTTGAACCTTTGGACAGTAATCAAATACGTTATCAGTGGCACATAGACTTGTTCCTCCTGTCGACAGCTGTGATCACAAAATAATATCGCTTTGTTTTAAACAGGCTAAGTTTAGTAGCAGGGAGATAATACTGTTTGTATGTACGCTGTACCATTCGACATTACGCTGAGCCATTTCACACAACGCTACACTGTTTGCATGTACGCTGTACCATTCGACATTACGCTGAGCCATTTCACACAACGCTACACTGTTTTTATGTACGCTGTACCATTCGACATTACGCTGAGCCATTTCCCGCAGCGCTACACCATATGTGTGTACGCTGTACCATTCTACATTAAGCCGAGCCATTTGACGCAACGCTACACCGTTTATGCGTACGCTGTGCTACTCGACGTCACCCTGAGCCGTTTAACTCAACGCTACACCGTTTGAGTACTGTATTGCAAATGAGTGCTAAGCTATTCGTAATTAAGCTAGTCTATTTCACAATCTCATGATCCAACTCAACATGGGCTACTAGACCGTTTCTCGTTTGGCTAAACTATTCATGTTTAGGGTGTTCTGTTTCACGAAGGAAAACTAGACTGTCTATAATTTGGCTATGCCATTCCTTTATTAGCTATGCTATCCTGCAGCTGATCCTTACACCATCTTTGTATTTGCTGATCTATTTGACATCCTTGTAATTTGGTGGTGACGGCCGCCCATACACCGCAATCACAAGCCGAAGGCTCAGTGGAAATCGACTAATTTTGAGTGCACTTACCTTATTGTTGTTTTTTCTTATGTAAGAGAAAAAACATTTTTCTGACAGATATTCAGTAGTAACTCAATATGAGAGTTAAATAGGTATGCTTAGAAGTACTTCATTCTTTTTTAACTGGCCCGGAAGCAGGCCACAAAGCTACTCTCAATGGCTACTTTGGGGTTTCATAAAATCCAACAATGAAATGCTACATCGCAAAATATATAGTTTCAGAGGGTGCAACTACAATTTTACGCCTAAATGTTCAACGAGGTCTGTCATTGCTCGAAAACAGAGTGGGACTAAGGATGGTTTGAAATTTTAGCATTGTAATATTTTACGCTCTTTGGAGCTTACACGAAATTTGCAAATAATGTTTCGAACATTTGTATCCTCAGATATCTTGGTCTAAGAAGGATTGATTCAACGGGAAAAAACGGAAAATAGCCTGTTTTATTGTGGTATTTTTACAAATTGAAGAGTTTGTTCATTTGGTTATATTAAATGACACGGTTATGTCACTGTAGTAGTTCTCACATTGGCTCACGGTCATAGGATCTGTAATCGTCTGTAGGAATATCATAAAGGATACCTCTATTCTGAAAAACAATTTAAACGTTTTAGGAAAGTGGCAGTCAATCATTTTCATTCCTTTCCTCTCACTGGGAAATAAATTGACTGAAGGATTAAGATTAAACAAAAAGTTGCTTGAAATGATTAGTACATCACACGAATAATTAAAAAAATTAATGCGCGTCAAAATTAGAGGAAAAAACTACGATAAATGTTAGGAACGAGACGGTTAAAACCAGATGACAAGACAACGTAAGTGTGCACATTGAGAATTTTCAGGAAGAATTAAAAGGAATTTATTCGTTACAAGTGCTTTATCGGTTTCATATGATGTTAGTTTTGCTACTAGCAGTGATAGAAGCCTATGAAGTAGTACGTTATGTAAGAAATTTTGTGAGTGAAAGAAATTGAAATCAAGCAATATTTCGGGGAAAATGTTTCAAATATTTGTTTGTTTGTTTATTTTCTTAGTTATTCTCGGTGAAAATTTTAACGTGACCATATTTTCTTGGACTTCTCAATGAAAACAAATTTGCTCTTGAATGAATTTGATCTTTTACTCATTCTATATAGCTATCGATTTGCTCCTAGAAAAAGAAAGGTTTTTATCACTGACACCTTGTTCATATTCCTGTTTCTCGCTTTTTGCCACTGTACTGTGCATGAATAGAAAACGAATTTGTCAGCATTTGAAATTTCGAGGAGTGGAAATGGACAATGGACCACGAGCAGTCCCTTTTTTTCCACGAAATCCCTCGCGCGAGTTAAAAAAATCACTTATGTTCAGATCAAAAAGAGTACGACTTTGTCTTACTCGTCACATTAAACATATATATATGTTATTTGCCGGCTGGGAGGTCCGTATGGTGAAAAACTGTGACCGAGGTCTTGAAAATACTGCCCGAGGCCGTAGGCCGAGGGCAGCATTTTCAAGACCGAGGTCACAGTTTTTCACCATACGGACCGACCCTTAGCCGGTAAATAACATATTTATTGTTTTTAAACTTGACGAAATTCTTTCCGATAGAACCCGAATGACTTATGGCCGTAAATACGGCAAGATCTTCCATAAACTGAACAATTTTTGAGTGAGTAAATGGTAGTTAAAATAGAGGTGATGCAAATTTAAGAGAGATTCCTCAGCGAAACATTTTCATTTCCGTAACGATAAAGGTGATTTAAAAGGCTTCCAAACAAACTTTGAAACATTATTTTTACAAGTATCTGTCACAATCTGACACCTGTCAATTAGAGAGCGCACAAGAAAAAAAAAATCGTAGGAACATTTGAAAACCAACAGAACTAGTTTGGCAAGGACTGTCACGACAATGTTTTCTTAAAAATCAGTTAATGATCTAACGGAAAGTATTATTTACTCTCATCGACCATTCATTCATGTACGAAGATTTACCTCTGTTCATTAAGTAAACGGCGAGGAAAGTAATTGTGAGTAAATTCAATTTTTTTATTTTGAAGTTGTGGGAGTTTGCTCGTTTGTTTGCTGTAATGGCGTGTTTAACTCTGATCTTTCCTTCACAAAAACTAAATTCGAACGGCACACTCCAACGAGACACAAGGGAATTTAATGCAGCCTTTTCTCAATTCCTTCAATTTCTGTTGTGCAATTTAAGGTACAAATGTCCAAATTGAACGGAATTGGAAAGACTCACCAGGAGCGTATATTTGCTGTAGAACTTAAATTAAAACTTCGCTCGCTTTTTTTTTACTATGAACAAATTGCTCGAGAAAATTCAGATATTAAATGAATGAAAGTTCCATCGTGTTCAGTTTAACTGTAACCAAATACCTCACATTTCAACTTTCTGGGTACTTTTTGTGAACGATTAAAATTAATTGCAGACGGTTTTTAAGCCGCTTGTCAACCAACGTAATGACACTATTGTTTATACAAATTCATTCTGAAACCAATATTATTCTGTCAACCAAAGTGATTTGATAGAGAGAAAAGAGAGGATTCATAAGTTATTTATCGGCTTGAGGTAGTGACCGACGTGTTTGCTTAAAAATACTGCCCAGCCGGAAAACGAGGTATATTTATGAAAAATGACAACGAAAGTTGTGATGTACTCGGCGACTCAAGAAAGCGTTACCGTGGCCCGTGGGCAGAGATAGGAAAATACTGACCGGGTAAAGAACCAATCAGATTGCAAGATTCGTTACCGTGCCCTCTGAAAAAACAATAAATTACCTTATCGTCAACGGATAATGTTAAAAGTATTTTTATTTTGACCTTATGCCGAAATTTTTAAGGGTTATTAAATCAAACTGACTTTGATAAATCACCTTTACTTAATGCAAAACAATGGCTCAAGATTAGGGGTTGATTCTCTTGCGCAATCTTTAGTATCTAAGGCGTCTGATTTGTTGATGATGAAACCACAACATTAAGGTTGAACTTGGTCTCGTTTCTTTTAGTCGCTGTCTTTCTGTTTATTAAAGCTGTGATATTCATTGCTCCATTCCCTCGTTTTGAATCCTTTTGGTACAGATATGTCTCTCTTCTCACCTTTCCGTTGCTACAAAAGTTGAAGGTGGCACCTATAATTTTCACCGAGATAAATGTGAGCACTCGCCGCCGAATTTACGCTTGCTTCACAAGCTATGTTTTGAAAAGACATATAAAGCGCTTTTCTCATATGAATGTCAATCTTTCAATGTATTTTACTGTAATCAAATCTCTTCAGGCCCTAAGAAAATGAGTCATATTACAAACATTTTTAAGCATTTTCGTTGTCCTCGAGCCAAACGAAACTCGATTGTGTGGAATCCACATGAAATGAATTTGATCTCCTTAACAGACTTTGAACCTTTGGACAACAACCAAATACGTTATCAGTGGCACATAGACTTGTTCCTCCTGTCGACAGCTGTGATCACAAAATAATATCGCTTTGTTTTAAACATGGCTGAGTTTACCGGCTGGGAGATGATCAACTCTGAAGAGCTTCAGGATTTCGTGAGGGAAAATGGAGTTTCTGGAATTGCCGAATTCGTATCGAGCAGACTTGACAATTGGAGAAATATCACAATACAATTTGCAGTATGTGGTGTTTCAGGAGCTGGAAAGTCTTCTTTTATTAACTGCATACGAGGGTAAGTACAAAGATGCACTACGATTGAGGACTTGGTGAGCACATGACGGTAAAGAATAAGTCACTTTTGTCAAATTCAAAGAGTTTGTTCTATTTGAAACATATTTTTTCAGGTCCCCCTTAGTACTTTTATGCAACAATAAGAGTGCCTCGACCTATCTATTGCTGCCACAGCTGTTCATTTTATGGCGCCTCAGTCATTTTATTTTACATTCCTTAATGAATAACCTGAATAAGCAAGGATTTTGACTGTCTAGCCGTCCCAGTCGGTTAATACGTTCATAACATTTAATGGTAATTTTGCTATCGAAATAAATATGTCTTTTTCATCGACGTTTTGATTATCACGATATTGAACTAAGTGAGAAAAAAGCGTTCTTGTAGACCAGGACTTTACCTGGAATAAAGCGTAAACTACAGTGCCTGATCAAGCACCGTAGGCCTTGGAAGCCAGGGAAATGTTTCACAAAATCTTTCAACTTGATTTCCTTCGTTGTTTATGATAGAATAGAAGACTTTCATCTTGATGCAGCAGAGGTCAATGTTACTGAAGGCACTGATGAGCCGATATGCTACGATCATCCCAGCAACCCCAAAATTAAGTTTTGGGACTTACCAGGGATAACACATCCAAGTTTCGATGGTGATCTGGAGAAGTACTGCAAAAATGTACCATTGGATAAGTACGATACGTACCTGATCTTCTCCAAAGATCGATTCACCGTTAACGACTTGAGACTTGCAGAGAGGATTCGATCAACTGGTAAGAGATTTTTTTTCATTCGCGCAAGAATTGATCAAGATGTTGACAGTGCAAGAAGAAGCAGAAAGCATCTATTTGATGAAAATGCCACACTGGATACGATACGAGGGCACCTTTCGCGAAATTTGATTGAAAGAGGCCTGCTCGATGATGAGCAACAAATTTTTTTAATAAGCAACCATTATCCCGCCAAGTATCAATTCGGTGAGCTGACCCATTCCAAGCAATTTTATCCATATTGCCGCAACGACAACGAGAGAGTCTTATTCTCACTATGGACAATGCCTCCATTTTGTCAAGAAATACCCTGAAGGAGAAGGTTGAAGTTTTCAAAAAACGCATCAAGTATATTGCTACCGCATCTGCTGTGGCTGCAGCTGTTCCGATTCCCGGGGTGGCCTTGGCGGCCGATATCGTGATGATAAAAAGAGAAATTGACTTTTACAAAGTCCAGCTTGGTCTGCCACAAGAAGGGACACAGAGATTTTCATTGCTGAGTAACAACACCCAAACTCAAATAATGGCATTGAGTACAGCCCTTGGCGGTACCACGAAAATTGGTGGGCTTCTTGTAGCCTACGCTACCGAGAATGTCGTCGAGGAATTCTCTCGCTGTATTCCGTTTATTGGCATAGCTATAGCCAGTCCTTTGTCGTACGGCGCAACATACTATTTTCTTTCGAAATCGTTAGGAAAACTGGAAGAAATCGCACTTACAGTGCTGGAAGAAACATTGAATAACGTTTCATGACGTTTTCTTCTCTGTGCACCAATCACAAGCAGAAGGTTGGAAATCGACAAACTATGAAAGCACTTAACTTAATGTTGTTATTGCTTATGTAAGAAAAAGCATTTTTCTTGCAGATATTGAGTGGTAACTCAATATTGGAGTTTAATAGGTATGCTCAAAAGTACTTTAGTTTTCTTTTCACTGGCTTTGTTGACACCCTATTATCACTGCACTGTACATGAAAATGAAAACGCATTTATCAGAATCTAAAATTTGCGAACAGTGGAAATGGACAATAGACCTCGAGCAGTCCCTTTTTTTCGGCGAAATATGTCGCGCGAGTCAAAAAATATCAGCGAAGAAAAAAAGTAAAGAAAATTGATGTTAGCGCCCCAAGCTTAACTAGCCCTTAGAGCGAGGAGCACGAAGAATTGTTCCACCCGAAAAGTGCAAGAACCATTTGCCTGAGACTCGTGCTTTACACTTGTTCTTTAAACATGCCGCGTGCTTATATAACTGGACATGGTACTCGGCGGGTTTTTTATTTCTCTGAAACTGTTCAGATCAAAAAGAGTAGGATTTGGTCTTACTCGTCACATTAAACATATATTACCTTATCGTCAAAAGATAATGTTAAAAGTATTGTTACTTTGACCTTATGCCGACATTTCTAAGGGTTATTAAAACAAACTGGCTTCGATAAATCACCTTCACGTAATGAAAAATAATGCTTCAAGATTAGTGGTTGATTCTCTGGCGCAATTTATTGAATGTCCGTCAACATTGCTGAAGAGGTAATGTTCTTACGAGTAAGTTCGAGTAGTTCGTTTATTTCAGTGTGTTTCACGCGATATTGAATGATTAGATAAGTACATTTTTCTCCGTTACCTGAATTTCACTGTCGCATTATCTCATGCTAATGTTTGGTAACAGAATTAAAGGCATCCCACACAGAATAAAAGCTGGCATGTAGCCTCTCACCAACCCAGGCTGACACTAATTTAAATTTGTCATAACTCATGTTGCGGGGGAATGGGTTACTTTTTGACTTGGTTAGGTTATTTCGTTTTTAATTAATTTTTTTAACGGAAAGAAATGAGTAGCCCAAAGGAAGACTTGTTTTGCATTTTCTGAATTGGCTATTGATGCATTGTGAAATTATGTGGAAATTTTGTGGTATTAAAACCATCATGCTGGCGAAATGTCTGAGGAGGGTTCAGGATGTTGATGTTGTATTTCAGCTAACAGAATTGTATGTTTATTAAGTTGTTTCTAATGACACGGTTACAATTTTTTCTCATCGGTAACACCAGAAATCGTTGCTGAACTTTTCCAATGAGCACCCAGTTGCTCGCAGTCTTACAACCTTATATCGTCGGGAATGTAATGGATACTACTATTCCAGAAACGGTATGGAAAATGCTGTTCATCGTGGTTTTATAGATAAAAAAACGTTTAATCGTTTGTATCAGGATGTAAGAGTCAGGCTAATCAATCGTGTATTGATCAAAACAATGAACAGCTATAGCCTTTGTCAAGCGCCGAGGTCGAAAGTTTACATATCACTATTTATAGCAGCTTGGTTTGTCGTCGTTGGTGTGTTTTGGCACGCTGTGCTTTTCGATCCTCGTTATTTTTCGAACTTTAAGATGTTGTTTCCTTGCTTTGATATCGATCGGCTGCTATAAGATTAAACGTATTAAGAAAGTCAACCAACTCGACAGTCAAACATTATCAATCTTTTTCCTTCACTAGGGAAAGCAATTGACTGGAGGATAAAAAGTTAACAAAATGACTTGAAATGATTGCTACGTCTCATAAATATGCGAAAAATTATTGCCCGTTAAAATAAGCAACAAATAAAAGTAAGTTGAACACAGGGAATGAGGCGTTTGAAAGACGATTGTGAGAGAACAGAGGAATTCATATTGATACTTTTTCTAGCAAAGCTGAATCAAAAGAAATGAACAGTTTTCATATCCAGCGCGTTATTTCATTTTATGTTGGTTTTTCGTCTTGTAGTGAAAGAAGACCCATGAATTTTTATGCTATGTAAGCAATTTCTTAATAAAATTCCTGGAGTAAAATAACTTTGTCTCTTTTTTTACCTTGTTATTCTTGGTGGAAATTTCAACATTATTGAATTTTTCTTGGATCCCTAAATGAAATAAATATGCCATCGGATGAATATGATCCTTATGGGTATCGATTTATTCCAAGAAAAAAGAGTTGTGTATAGCTGAAAACTTGTGTATTACCTCTTTCTAGCTTTTTGCCAAACAAAAAAAGAAGACCGGCAAACCACTCTGGGTATGTGCCACTAGAACCTTAAACTGGTTTGGTTGAGACCTCAGTTTTAACATTTTATCTCTGACAAGCTCACACTAATCGATATGGTCTTGAAATGGGTTACACTGTGGAAAAGTCAGCCACCAACTAGGTCTCACCCAGCACACGTTACCTTTTCGGCAAAAGATAATATCAATACCCCTGTCATTTGTTCCCTTTTTCCGACATTTTCGAGGGTGATTAAACAAATTGGCTTTAATAAATCACCTTTGCATAATGCAAAAAAATGCTTGGAGATCAGGAGTTAATTCTCTTGCGAAATCTTTAGTATCTAAGGCGTCTGATTAGTTGACAGCATAACCACATCATCAAGTTAAGGTCGACATCCAACAACTTGGCTCCTTTTTTCGTCTGTCGTTTTCTTGCTGGGAATAGCCTGCAATGCAGACGTCTTACTAGGACGAGTTTACGTTAAGAAGCTAGCGATCTTTTATTCAACCGGCCATGTTTAATTTGGAGATGGATTCGACGGTGTGGGAGGGGGCGGGGAAAACCTCTCCATTAACTGCCCTACCCCCTCCCCTCTCCTTCTTTTTGAACCCCCTTGGTAGAAACTTCTCTATGTACCCTGCTTTCCACTGCTATAAAAACAGACGATGGCAGCTATAATTTTCACCGAAATTACGCCTACTTCGCAGGCTATGTTGTGAATGGACATATAAAGCGTCTTTCACATATGAATGTTAATCTTCGAATGTATTTCACTGTAATAAAACATCTTCAGGTCCTGAGGAAATGAGTCATATTACATGTTGTCCTCGAGTCAAACGATATTCGATCGTGTGGAATTCACATGAAATGAATTTGATGTTCCTCACAGACTTTGAACCTTTGGACAGCAATCAAATACGTTATCAGTGGCACATAGACTTGTTCGTCCCGTCGACGTTTGTGATCACAAAATGTATAAATAATATATAATAATAAATACTGAAATAATATCGCTCTGTTTTAAATTAAACAGGCTAAGTTTAGTAGGTGGAAGATTAATTCAGGATTGACCTATCTTACTGCTGCCCCAGCTGTTCATTTTATTGCGCCTCAGTCATTTTATTTTATTGTCCATAATGAATCACCTCCTGAATAGCTAAAGATTTTGATCTTCTGGCCCTCCCACTCAGTCATTATGTATGTAACATTTAATGATAATTTTGCTGTTGAAATAAATACGTCGTTTTCATCGACGTTTTGATAATCATGATATTAAACCAAATGAGGAGAAAGCCTTCTTGTAGACCAAGATTTGATTAGGAATAAAACACAAACTGAGGAGTCTGATCAAGCACGGTAGGTCCTGGAAACCAGGGAAATATTTTAACAATATTTCAACTTTAGTTCCTTTGATTTTATGCCAGAATAGAAAAATTTATCCTGATGCAGCAGAGGTCGGTGTTCATGGGTGCACTAAAGAGCCGAAATGTTACGATCATCGAAGCAACCCCAATATTAAGTTTTGGGACTTACCAGGTATAACAAATCCAATCTACGATGATGATCTGGAGACGTACTGCAAGAAGAGTGGAAATGGACAATAGACCACGAGCAGTCCCGTCGCGCGAGTCAAAAAAAACGACGGGTTTTTTATTTCTTTAAAACTGATCAAAAAGAGTATGATTTTGTCTTATTCCGTCGTCACATCAAACATACATTACCTCGTCGTTAAAAGATATTCTTGTTACTTTGTCCTTTTGCCGACATTTATATGAGCTATTTAACCAAATTGGCTTTCATAAATCACCTTTACGTAATGCAAAACAATGCTTAAAGATCAGAGGTTAATTCTCTTGCGCAGTCTTAGTATCTAGGGGGTCTGAGTTGTTCCCTGATGATAAAACCACAACATCAAGATTGGCCTTAGTCTCGTTTCTTTTATTCCCTGTCTTTCTGTTTATTAAAGCTGTGATATTCATTGAGTCAACCAGGACTTAGTTAGGAATTAGTTAGGAATAAAAATAAAATAAAACTGCCGGCGGTGCCCGACCAAGCTCCGTCAGCCCTATAAACTAGGGAATTATTTAACAATATTTCAACTTTAGTTCCTTCGTTGTCTAGGATAGACTGAGAGACATTCATCCTGATGCAGCAGAAGTCAATGTTGTCGAGCGCACTAAAGAGCCGAAATGCTACGATCATTCCAGCAACCCCAATATTAAGTTTGGGGCTTACCAGGGATAACAAATCCAATCTACGATGGTGATCTGGAGATGTACTGCAAACATATGCCATTGGATAAGTACCATACCTACCTGATCTTTGCCAAAGATCGATTAATCGCTGACAACTTGAAACTTGCAGAGAGGATTCGATCAACTGTTAGGAAGTTTTTCTTCATTCGCGCAAGAATTGCTCAAGATGTTGAAAATGCAAGGAGAAGCAGACAGCATTTATTTGATAAAGATGCTACACTGGATAAGATACGAAAGAACATTGCGCAAAATTTGATTGAAAGAGGCCTGCTCAAAGATGATAAAGAAATTTTTTTTGATAAGCCACCACTTTCCTGCCAAGTATCAATTTGATGAGCTAACCCGAGCAATTTTAGATATATTGCCGCAACGACAACGAGAGACTCTCATTCTTACCAATGATAATGCTTTAATTTTGTCGAAAAATACCCTGAAGGAGAAGATAGATAGTAGATAGATAGATAGTTTATTATCAAGAACCTTGCAGCCACAGGCTGAATTACGTTTGATTTACAAAAAAAAATATATACTACAAAAAATACATGACTAAGAAGAACTAATTAAAAAGACAAAAATATATAATTAAGAGGAAAACAATATTACATCATTGCTTTATGGACATAGTGATGGATAAAACTATTTCGAGTACGAATGGTGTGGAGGCGCCGTGTAGTAAAAGAGTGCTGACTCCTTAAATTGACTTCGCACTCATTCTTGGGAGGTAGTAAGCTATAGAGCTTGTGCGAGGGATTAGACAGGATGGAATTAAAAAGCTTATCACATAAGAACTCGCGGCGGTTGTGTAAGGGAACTAGACCAGTCAAAAGAAGTGCCTCATTGTACGAACAATCTGGATAGATAATACGTAAAGCTCGCCTTTGACATCTCTCAAGATCTACTGAAAGGTATTGCGGGAGGCTATGATGATAAACAGGGCATGCATATTCAGTGACAGGCCTAATACAAGTCAAATAGAAGAGCAAAAGTTCCTCCGACTTGACCTGTGCACGCTTAAGCTGACGCAAAAAATACAGGCGCTTGTTTACTTTCTTTACAACTTCGGATACGTGATTATTCCACGTAAGGTCGCAAGATATCTGCAAACCTAAGATCTTTGCTTGCTCTACACACTCTAAGTCCTGATCATTAACCTTAATTGGATCAAAGTTCTTTCTAGAGTGACTGAATGTTATGCGCAGTTCCTTGCACTTGGTTTCATTTAATTGGAACTTGTCAGCAGAAGCTTGCGTCGCGAGTTCGTCAACCGCTTGTTGGACTTTGCTGACCTCAGACTTCATGACTGTTTCAGAAATAGTGGAGTCATCGACATATTTCCACATGTCTGTACCCGGGATGATGAGGTCGTTTATCATAATAGTAAATAACCAGGGGCCAAGTTTTGTGCCCTGTGGGACCCCTGATGGGATGGCCCCCCACTCCGAGTAACAGTCCTGACTAAGTTTAACACGCTGTCGGCGACAGGACAGAAAGTCCACTATCCAGTTAATTATTCCGCTTGGAAGATCGTATGAAATGAGCTTCTGAACTAGGATCTGATGGTCAATAAGGTCAAACGCCTTGCGGAAGTCAAAGAGGATGGTTCTGACAGTTGCACCATTCCCATCCGTAGCACTAAGCCATGAGTGGACCATGCTTATTAGTGCTTGTGTCGTACTGGAACCTGGCACAGTCCCAAACTGCCGTACATCCACTTTCGCCAAAACAACAGGCTTGAGGAAACTCTCCACGACGAAATCTTCAGCAACCTTAGAAAGCACGGGAGTTAGGGATATTGGACGTAGATGTTTGTTTACATCGTGTATTGGATTTTGCTTTGGTACTGGAGTGATGTTAGCGTCCTTCCAAGACTGAGGCAACCGTGCTTCCTTAAACGAACAGTTAAGGATATCAGTCACAGGCAGTGCTAGTAAATCTGCATTCTCTTTAAGAAGCCAACCGGGGATTCCGTCCGGACCGGTTGCCTTAGTTGGATTTAAGGCGGATAGCTTCTTTAAAACAGAGAATTCTGATACCTGGAAAGCACTCTCCTGGTCAGAGTTGGTTGAGGTGTTAGGTGAAAGGGGGGTGAAGACGCGCATAGGAGCCAAGAACGCCTGGTTGATGGTGTTAGCAATGTCTATCGTGCTTGGAGGTGAACCTCTCTGACCACAATCAATATGTTGGTAGAGGGTAGCTGGATTAACGCCTCTAGAAGCTGCGTCTGACGTACCACTGAGCTTCTTTACCTCACGCCACCAAACTGCGGGTTTACAGTCCTTCAGATGTTCAACCTTGGAGTTATAGAACTTTGCACGGCATGCTTTCCTCTCACGATTAACGCGATTTCGTAGGGTGCGGTACTGCTCCTGGTCGCCTTGAGCGAGGGCCTTTTGGCGGCTGTGAATGAGACCCTTCAATTGTTGATTGATCCAGGGCGGCTCGTTGGTTTGTACCGACTTAGACTTCAGGGGGAGGAGAATGTCCATTCCGGTCTTGACTATGGTCTCCAGCATTTCCACTTTGCCCTTGCAAGAATCTTTACTATCGATAAGTGTCTTAACGTCCACATTTCCAAGATACGTGCGCATAGCCATACGCGTTGTAGGCCGTAAGTCCCTCGATTTCACGATAAGTTTAGTTCTTGGTTGTTGGGAACGCACGAGCGGCTGAACTTCCACAGAGAAATGATCGGACAAACCGAGAGCAGGGCGCTGGATCGGAGGGGCATAGAACTCCTTCACATTTGTTAACACCGGATCTAAGGTATTTCTGCCGCGAGTTGGAAAGGTAACGATTTGCTTCAAATTAAAGCCGTTACTAAGGCGCGAAGATTTTTTTAACAGAGTTTTATTGAAGTCACCAAGTAAAATTATCCCGCAACCAGGAAAGCGAGCCTCAACCAAAGATAAACAGTTATACAAATAATCCAGCATAGGCGAATCCGCGGCGCTCGGAGAATGATAAACAACTCCAACAATAATGCTGGTAATGCCCCTTGGGAGACGCGAAGGCCGTATTTGAGTCCAAACAACTTCAAACTTCCTATCCATAATGTCCTCAATGATCTTGAATTGGATAGACTCTTTAATGTACAGACACACTCCCCCATGCACTGCTTCAGTTCGATCTCGGCGGATCACGTTATAGCCAGAAATAGCGACAATATTATTGTCAATGTGGTCTTTGAGCCAAGTCTCTGTTATGCATACAAGGTCGAAATCTGCATAATGGACGACTTCACGGACTTCATCTATTTTCGGCGCCAGTGACATGACGTTGGAGAGAAAGAACGACGGCATGAATAGCTTTGATGACTTTGCAGGTTCGGCTTTAGATGGTGTAGGTGGAATAGCGAGAAGGTTGGCGTTATTACAGTATTTGTGACTGGACTTCAAACGGTAGGGGCCATGGTTGGCTGACTTTGGTGAAATAACTGCAATATGGCGGTGACGATAAACTTCTCGCTCCTTCACTTGTCGTCCAGCTCTGGTACCGCGATAAGATGGCCATTTCCCACCATGAAGTCGAAGAAAACCAAAAGAGGGGCGAACCTGGACCATTTTGCGGCAGCAGATATAACATTTAAGGCAATAAAATTCAAAAATTACGGAAGCAGATGAGACCTCGTGCTGCCTTGAAAGGCGCATACATTATCATACATTACAGGTTGAAGTTCTTAAAAAGCGCATCAAGAATGTTGCTACCGCATCTGCTGTGGCTGCAGGTGTTTCAATTCCCGTGGTATCCATTGCGGCCGATATCGTGTTGATGAAAAGAGAAATCGACTTATACATAAATCAGCTTAATCTCCCACAAGAAGGGTTAAACGAATTTTCATTGCTGAATTTCAAAACCCAAACTGAAATAAAGTCATGGAGTGTAGTGCGGGACAATACCATACAAATTGGCAGGCTTGTTGCAGCCTACACTATCGAGGATGTCGAGGAATTCTCTCGCTTCATTCCGTTTATTGGCATAGCTATAGCCAGTTCCTTGTCGTACGGCGCAACATACTACTTTCTCTCGAAATGGTTAGGAAAAATGGAAGAAATCGCATCTGGGTGTTGGATCAATCATTAGATAACGTTCGATCCCATTAACTTTGATATACGATCTGTACCAACGGGACGGTTTTCTTTTCTGTGCACCGCAATCACAAGCTGAAGGATTAGAGGAAATCGACTAACTTTGAGTTAACTTACCTTGGTGTTGTTTTTGCTTATGTAAGAACAAACATTTTTCTCGCAGATATTCAGTAGTTACTCAATATTAGAGTTAAATGATACGGTTATGTCACTGTAGTAGTTCTCAAATTGGCTTATAGTCATAGGATCTGTTATCGTCTGTAAGAAACAATGTAAAAGTATTAAAATAGTGGCAGTCAATTATTTTCAATTCTTTTCTCTCACCGGGAAATAAATTGACTGAAGGATTAAAATTAAACAAAAAGTTGCTTGAAAGGATTAGCACATCACACGAATGATTAAAACATTAATGCACGTCAAAATTAGGGAAAAAAACTACGATAAATGGTAGGAATGGGACATTTAAAACCGGATGACAAGACAACGTAAGTGTGCACATTGAGAATTTTCAAGCAATGCAGAAGTAAATGGAATTTGTTTATGGAAAGTACACTGTCGGTTTCATGTGATATTAGTTTTGCTACTAACAGCGAAAGAAGCCTATGAAGTATTATGCTATGTAACAAATTTGTCAGAGTAAGAATTAAAACCAGGCAATATTTCGTTGGAAATGTTCCAAATAATTGTTTGTCTGCTTATTTACCTAGTTATTCTTGGTGGAAATTTCAACGTGAATTTTCTTGGACTTCTTAATGAAACAAATTTGCTCTTGAATGAATTTGGTCCTTTACTCATTCTGTAGAGCTATCGATTTGTTCCTGGGAAAAGTTTTTTTATAACTGACACCTTGTTGACGGAAGCGAAAAGTTTTTTTTATAACTGATACCTTGTTGATACTCCTGTTTCTCGCTTTTTGCCGCTGTACCGAGCATGAAAATGAAAACGAATTTGTCAGCATTTAAAATTCTCGAAGAGTGGAAATGGATAATAGAACACGAGCAGTCCCTTCTTTTCGGGGAAATCCGTCACGCGAGTCAAAAAAATCAGTGAAAAGAAAAGAAAGAAAATTGATGTAAGCACACCAAGAGACTGAATTAGTCCTTGGAACGAGGAGCACGAAAACTTGTTCTACCCAAAAAGTTCAAGAATCATTTGTCTTTGGCTCGTGATTTCCTCCTATTCTCCAAACATCCCGCGTACTTAAATAACTCAACAATGAACTCGGTGGGTTTTTTTATTTCTCTAAAACTGTTCAGATCAAAAAGTGTACGGCTTTGTCTTACTCGTCACATTAAACATACATTACCTTTTCGACAAAAGATAATGTCGATAGTCTCGCCTCTTTATCCTTAGGCCGACATTTCTAAGGGTTATTAAACCAAACTGGCCTTAATAAATCACCTTTACGTAATGCAAAACAATGCTTCTGGATCAGAGGTTGATTCTCTTGCGCAATCTTTAGTATCTAAGGTGTCCAAGTTGTTGCCTGATGATGAAACCACAACATCAAGGTTGACCTTCAGTTGGTCTCGTTTCTTTTAGTCGCTGCCTTTCTGTTTATTAAAGCTGTGATATTCATTGCCCAACCCCCTCCCCTCTCCTTCTATTTGAATCCTCTTGGTACAAATGTCTCTCTCCCCAGCTTTCCGCTGCCATAAAAATCGAGAATGGCACCTATAATTTTCACCAAGATAAATGCGAGCACTCGCCGCCGAAATTACGCCTGCTCCACACGCTATGTGAATGGACATATAAAGCGTTAATAATGGTTTATTAACAGTGTATCCACCTAGCGGCTCTTCACCTGTTAAGAACTACAATATGAAATGAAAAACTGCAATCTAAAATAGTATGAATTCTACAATATAAAACGCAATAATATCGGATTATAAAAGGATGTTGTGTAAAAATGTAACAGAGGTTGGTAATAGTGATAAAAATCATATGCAATTTACAAATTATTTACCAATGTTATTTTATAGATAGGTATTGACTTCCCTGCGGTAAACTTTGAAATCGCTACAGTTTCTAATATTTGCCGGAAGAACATTAAAAACTTGGCAGTAGGGTCTTGAAAGGTGCCCCTCTCCACTGGTATAATTAATCTTGTTGCTGCTCTTGACCGCAAAGATCGCAGATGTTTAACTGAATCTAGTGATACGTAAGACGGCCAGCTGGGGGAGTGCAAAGCCTCACGTTTATGAACGTGGAAATCTCTTCGCTGTCTTACTGGTAACCACCCTACCGTAAAAATATCATTACTGCCATTTAGGTACCTACGCAAGACAAAACTAGCAGTTACTGGCTGGACACGTTGTAAAAGTTCTAGTTGAAATTCCAGTAAGGGGTAATAGAAAGTGTCACAATAGTCACTAAGTGCTTTCTGAGTCTATAACCGGCAAAGTTCTTAAGTTTTCTTATTATTTGTATTGTTCCGTAACAGTTCTTGCACGTTCCTTGCACATGCTTATCCCAATTAAGATGCTGGTGGAAATGGACACCAAGAAGCCTACTTATATTTACATATTCTAAAGTACTATCTGAGATTCTAATAGCTGGTTGATTCTTATCTAAACTATGTACATGTGACATCTGGCTTGTGGACAGCAACATCATCTTTGTCTTTTTCGAGTTAAGTGCTAGATGGGAATCATTAGACCAGGAGCTCACAGTGTTTAGTGTAGAGTTTAGTTCCTGCGCACATCTTTGTAGCTCAGGAGCTGGACAGCTGGAGTATATTGTAGTATCGTCAGCGTATTGAGATGAACCAATCGAGGAAGGGAGATGATCTTGCAGATCGCAAACGAAGAGGTTAAATAACATTGGGCCGAGGATCGACCCTTGTGGCACACCAAACCGTACGTTCACTGATTCAGATGTACGATCATCGATCTGTACGAAATATGACTGGTCACTCAAGTAGCAATTCAACCAGCGCAGAAACGGCTTCGAAAAACCAAGCGTTGATAACTTATTTATAAGAATCTTGTAGCTGACTGTGTCGAATGCTTTGGGGAAATCGCCAGTACTATGAGAGTAACCTCACCTTTTTTCATCGCACTTAGTAAATCGTAGCGCATACCCATTAGCACTGTATTGGTCGAGTATCCCTTACGAAAGCTATAAATTGTATCGCGGAGTACTGATTCAGATCCACAGAAGGTGGTCATCCGCAGCGCAACAAGTTCCTCAAAGACTTTTGATAGTGTGGGGAGAACTGAAATGGGGCGAAAGTGTTTCTCAGACTTTGGTTGATCGACTATAGGAATTGGACTGATCCTTGCATTTTTCCACGCCTTAGGAAAATAGTACTTCCTGATACAATTGTTGATAGTAGTTGTGAGGGGGTCAGCAATGGATTCAGCCACCATTTTAACGAATTTGACAAGGATACCGTTGGGGCCAGTAGACCTATCAGATCTTAACAATTTCAGCACGCGCAGGGAGGACCTAGCCGTACGCGTGGGGCACTTCTCGGAGCTTGAAATTAGCAGGGCTATCGTCAGGTAGAGATTTAATTAGTTCTTTAAGACAGGAAGGTAAGTCACCACTAACAGGTAAAGTTCTCTCGGCAGTACAAGCAAAGAATGAGTTTAACTTATCAGGATCCTGCCGCAAGGGCTGCTGGTTAGGTTTCAGTACGCAGAGGATAATACGCCACACCTCCTTCGGTTTATTAGAGGATAACGCCTGCCTTGTGAAGGTCTCGCGAGCCCGACGAATAGCTGCCTTCAACTTGTTTCTGACGTCCCGAAAAAGTCCCCAAGACTCCTGAGAGCCAGTGTGGTGGGCTTCCTTCCTGAATTTATTTCGCAGTTGTTGTAGTGATCGTATTTAGCTGTCCTCCATCCAGGGTGCTGGCGGTCTCGTAACTCGCACCCTCCGAAGAGCATCTCCCCTCCTTAAACATACTATTAAAATATTCTCATTGTTACTGCGGATCATCAGATGAGTATACAATGTTTAGAGGCAGCATATCAAAATCCCTAATAAATTCTTGCTTATCGAAAGTTTTCATATTCTTGATATATTTGTAGCGCAGTTGATACCGATTGACACGCACATTTATACAGGCAAACGGTGCATCGTGGTCGCTTACAACACTAGTAGGAATGACAACAATGGCAGAAATGCGTATTGGTTAGTTAGTAATAATATAATCAGTCAGTGTTCGAGAGGTCCTAGTGACTCTAGTCGGCTTCATAACAATTTGCTCGAGCCCAAACATGTCTAATGTATTGCTGTAAAGCGTAAGGAGAGAGCCAGGGCGACCGATAAGATCAAAGTTAATATCGCCTGTAAGAACTACCATGTCATCCCACGTGGATGTGATATGACTAAGCAAGTCCACGAAACACTCTAGCCAGTAGGAAGCCGTCATCAGTAAATCTGAGTAGTAAATAACTCCAAGCAACCGTTTACTGTGTTTGTTTCTCCCCGGGAGCTCCAGCCACAAGTACTCCAGGTCCGATTGAATTTTTTTCAATGTCAAAGCGCCGTCTATAAGCAACGTTCTCTTTTATGTAGGCACCCGCTCCCCCGCCTTTTGTGGCTACACGATGGCGAAATTCTGTAGCATACCCATCTACTGACGGGTAGTCAAGCAGTTCCTTTTGATCTCACAACCATGTTTCACTAAGTAGAACGACATCCATTGGATAGGTCTTCATTATATGTAGAAATTCATCGAAGGTGACGTCATTGCTTGAGTATTCAAATTCATGACTTTAAGATTACTGCAATTGGAGCTGAGGATTTCTTGAATATTATCAATCAAGCTTTCATCAAGAAAAGTGTCAGTGGTTGTGTCCAACTCAGAGCATGTGTGGAAAGGCAGTAAGGATACTAAACACTGGCCACATGTCCATGTCAGGGGTGTGTTGGCACGGACTTTTTTTACGTTAAAGCTAGCGACTCCAGAACAGCGAGCATGTGTTAATGTCATGCAGACCTCGCAAAGGACACGCTTTTGGTTTTTTTGAACTGTTTTCTCACAGGAAGGGAAAAAAAATGTTGCGGTTAGTCATTCTTTTATTTTTGGACGTGCTAAGAACTGGGCCAGGATTTGATGCAATATCTCCAGCAGACATTAACAGCTGATAGGTAACCACACTATTCGGATAATATTTTATTCTCGACGCGTGTCTTTTGGCCCTTCTAGCGCTAGAAAAAGGGTCATTTACTTTACCGCTGACTGACCCCGCTTACGGACACATATAGGAAAGTGACAGAGCCCGTTGTATTTCAGGGCCTGTTTTCATGGAGGTGGGGGACTCCAGGTATGTGAGGTAACCCGTTTAGGTGGGGTAACCCGCCTGTCCATATAATTTCTTATTTTATTTTGATCACGTTTACATGATAGGTGGGGTGACCCGCCTAGGCGGGTTGCCCGGTCTGCCAGGTAGGGTAACCCTGTCAGCCGGGCTGACAATTTGCCATGTAAATGTTTCAAGGTGGGGTAACCCGCCTAGCCGGGGTCGCATTCATAGCAAAAAGCTCAAAAGCGAAACATGTATGTTTTAAATCTTTCTACATTTCTTAGCCGTCTTATGGCAGAAATCACCAAAAACCGCGACGGACACACAAGGAGTGTAAAATGTTCACATTTCAGAATATTTAGCGTTGTAAATTGACCATATTTGGTTTCCCAAACTATTCCGCATAACGTAGTAAATCAACGGTTCCTTGCGAAGCCAAACACCGCGTAAAGCAACTCGCGACGCTTTCATGAATAAATACATATGTGTCCGAGAATTAATCTTTCGTCTTTTTCGAGATGTGAACTTGGGAAGCCTCTGCTCAAACTCCTTAATTGCAAGCGCAACAACAACCTCGGGGTTATAAGATTGCATGTAAACGCGTTTTATTTTTCGACCACGGCTAGGCGGGTTACGTCACCTACCTGGGGTCACCCACCACCATATAAACAGACCCTCAGTCTTAAAACCGAACAATGGTATCATGGGAGGCTGTAATTCCATGTGAACATTCCAAGACAAAAATGTTACTCGGTGCCCATTCAGGCGATAGGTGACATTATTGACAGAATCGTTAAAATATTTGTCGCGCTGGCTGACTTCCATCCTCCGTGAGTATCCAATCAAAAGCTGAAGACAAAGGGTCATTAACCAAGAATCCAAGTCCTATTGTTAAACGAGGAGTCAAAAACACATCTGTGATCACAAAATATGTCGCTTCGTTTTTAACATAGCTGAGTTTACTAGCTAGGAGATGATCAACACTGAAGAGCTTCAGGATTACGTGAGGCAACATGGAGTTTCCAAAGTTGGCGAATACGTATCGAGCAAACTTGACGATTGGAAAAACGTCGTAATACACTTAGCGGTATGTGGTACTTCAGGAGCTGGAAAATCGTCTTTTATTAACCGCATGCGAGGGTAAATATATCGATGCACAAGGATCGAGGACTTGCTGAGCACATTACAGTAGAGAATAAGTTACTTTTCTTAAATTAAAAAAGCTTGTTTTATATCACATATTTTTACAGGTACTCCTAAGTTTTTTTTATGCAATAATTAGAGTGCCTCGACCTATCCTACTGCTTCCACAGCTGTTCACTTTATTGAAAAAAAAATCAGCAGTCCCTTCTTTTCGACGAAATACGTCGCGCGAGTCAAAAAAAAAGGAAAAAAAAACAAAAAAACAAAAAAAAATTGATGTTAACACACCAAGCGAAACTAGCCTCTGGAGCAAGGCGCAAGAAAACTTTTTCCACCCGAAAAGTGCAAGAACCATTTGCCTGTGGCTCGTGCTTTACTCAAGTTCTTTAAACATCGCGCGTGCTCAAATAACTCAACATTGTACTTGGCGGGTTTTTCACTTCCTTAAAACTGTTCAAATCAAAGAGTATGACTTAGTCTTATTCGTCACATAAAACACACATTACCTTCTCGTCAAAAGATAATGTTAATAATCTTGCCACGTTTTCCTTAGGTCTACTTTTTAAGGGTTATTAAAACAAATTGGCTTGGATAAATCATCTTTACGTAATGTAAGGCCAAGTTTCAAGATCAGGTGTTGATTCTCTGACGAAATTTATTGAGAGTACGTCGGCACTGCAAAAGGTGTAATGCTTTTACGAGTAAGTTCGAGTAGTTCGTTTACTTCAGTGTGTTTCACGTGATGTTGAATGATTAGATAAATACATTTTTCCCCGTCATCTGAATTTCATCGTCGCATTGTCTCAGTCTAATGTTTGGTAAAAAATTAAAGGCATCCCACACCGAATAAAAGCTGGCATGTAGCCTCTCACCAACCTAATCTGACACCGCTTTGAATTTGTTGTAACTTTACAGGCCAGTAGATAACATGAATTGAAATAATTTAGGAAATGGGTCACCTTTGGCTTGGTTAGGTGTATTTCGTTGTTATTATAGTGATTCAACAAACAAAGACTTTATTTCTGCAGGAGAGTTCTAAATCACGCAAACTGTAAGCTGTCTAGGTTTTACGTGAAAATAAAGCACGTCTCCTAGCATCTTATGAATTAAATATTAATATTTTTTTAACGGAGAGAAATGAGCTGCACAAAGGAAGACTTCTTGCTGTTGCAATTTCCCGTTTATTTATTCCGACGCGTTTCGTTTCTAGCTGAGACTTTTTCGGTGTATGATTACAACAAATATTAAACAGCATATAAGCACAATAGTGTGCAAAAGGCTAACTCCCCATGGAAGTGTTAAATAACTGAAACATGCCGTAAACGAATGTTACAAGAAACGCCCTAATTTATCGCGCGTTATTACATTTCGAGGGCCATACCTGTAGCGCTAATTGTTTTGAATCAATAAACAAAGACTTTGTTTCTGCTCAACTTCTTTTTTTAATAAAGAGAAAATGACCATCCAGATCAACACGATTTAATCTGGTAAATCTACCACCGTTAGAAATAAATAAAAAGGCTCGCCTTGACGTTTTCGCATGTGTGACGGTAGCCAATTTTCCAGCCGGGTTTGTCAGTTGAGTCGTTTCCCATCCATACTTAGAAATTATGCCTTCCATTTGAATAAAGGGGGTAAGTTTCTAAAGAAACTGTGGTGCTGCATCGGTGGGAAAGTAGAACAGGTAATTTAGTGTTAACAACTGAGTTGAAAACGTAAATTGGCCACCGTAAAGAGTCTTAAAGGCGGACGTTTCGAGAGTTAGCCTTTCATCAGAGCGAGTTGTTTTTCCATTTGAGTATGTTTAAAGTAAGGCCTGTTTCTTTCTCGCAGTTTTACCAGCGTAGACAAAGTTTTGTTTACGGGGCGTCCGTTTTCGATACACGACAAAGGCCGAAAACGCGAGGTCAGGAGGTTATAGGACAGACGCAGAGAATATTTCCAGCTAATTTTCCATCCTAAATGAGAGTACATAATGTTTTTATAACCAAAACTTAAATTCCAAGAAAATCGTAGGAATAAGTAGAATTTCAATTTCAATCCGTTTTTTTCTATTGTGAGAACAGCAAATATACTTCTTCCGTTAGAACGAAGGGTGGGAGCAAAGCACTAATTAGCTGTTATATATAGTTGAGAAAGACGCCAGGCAATTATAACCTATAGGCTGCTTTACTGAAATATCACAGTTACCTTGCGCCAGGAAATAATTAAGTTACTTTTGTTCACAATGAGGTCACACCAAGGGGTTTTATTCTTGTTTTTAACGACCGTATGAAAAAAAAGGAAATTACTTGCATAAGTGAGATGTATTCTCAGCTAGGAAATGAAAACCTCACAGAATCATCGAGACTTGAGATTTTTTTCGCTAGCGCTGGCTGAGTAAACTCAAAAATGAAAAGAAAAAAAAAACACATGGCCTCACGTCAGTATGTGGCAGCACCACAGTTTCGTGGGAAACCTACTCCCTATAATTAAGCCAATGTCTACACCTGAGTGAGCTAGTGCGAGAAGAGGGACACATTCCATATCAGAGTTCCCACAAAAACTCGTTTTTGTGTTTCGCTTACCCATTAGTTAAAAAAAGAAAAAATTCAAAGGCAAGTAGTTTTTCTTTTTCTTTCTCTTTTTAATGTATGTACATTTCTTACCAAGTTAAAAGCAAAATAAATAACATTCTTTCTTTTCAGTTTCTAATTTTTTTTCCAAAAGAAATTATTCACCTCGATCTGCATGCGATCAGGGAACTTCAGGGAACCCCTAACGGATTCTTTAATTTTTGATGGAAAATAAAAACAAATCAATCATGAGAAAGTGCCTTTTTTGGTTGTTTGTTTGTTGTTGTTTTTTTTGTAGGTGCGACACTTAATTTTCTTGTAGGTGCGACATTTAATACATAATAATACGCACCCACTTTATGCACAACATTAAGTGGGTGTCTTTTCAATTCCTTATAAAGAAACGCTTGACATTGGTCTGGAAGCGGTCAAGACGCGACCCGAAGGAGGCACCTTCCTAGACAAACACTCGTGGAATATAAATTTTCCAAACTTAACACGCAAGTTAAGTCCAAATGGATTTGGAACAAAAAGCACACGACTCGTCGACGATAATTCGTGATCAGAAAAAAGGCAAAAAAATTGCCAAATCTGCCATAAACCTCGATTCGCACAGTTCCTGAACAACATCCTATCTTCCACTGTCGCGACAATCAACGACCATTTTCCGAAACCGCGCAGCCGAACCTGGCCGAACAGTTTTCGCCGAAGTAGGTGGAGAGGGCGTCAGTCTCTTTTGATTCGCCGATGTTGGTGGAGAAGGAGAAAACTGTCCGCGAGGAACACCGCTGATCTCAGAGCTTTTGCTTGTAAGTACGCGGTTGGGTACCGTGCCATGGTAACGTCGGTCATGTGAAGAAGGGGGAGGTCTGGGTATGGGATGAGGCTCTGCCTCAGTCGATTCACGTCTTCTTTGTGGTTTTTCTTCTAATAAAGATTGTCTCTTGGAGTCAGACAATCTTCGTTGCGGTTGTCTACGATATAAAACAAGTGTGAGGATAAAATATGACCGTGGCCACAGGCCTGGAACATTCCCTTCAGTTCTTTCCTAGCTAAAGAGGTGTTAGTCTCTAGTCGTCCGTTTAGGGAATTTAGCCAGCGGGGGCTCTCAGATACGCAGTTACAGCGTTGTTACGGAGAGAGACATTAAGAGGGAGTTTTGGATATTTCTGCCATGAAATGTGGATACTGTAGCATTCTAATTTAACGCTTTGGAACTTTCTTGAATATTCTTCTAGTTGATACCACTATAGTGTACTATTACAGGGGCATTTATTTTTATTACTGTGGGGAATTAGTAAGGATAGCCCACACTGTCTCGTCTTCACTAGATTTTTATTCTTCTCCTCTTCTATTCTCGCTAGGTTTCACAACTGTCACAACTCCTCGACTCGACTGATATGAAAGATTACTTGGACTGAAAGCTAAATAAATCACAGACAATTGTTCCTTATCTTTGCGGGACACCTTAGTTAAAAAGAACGCTGATTGGCTAGATACGAATCTTCCAGACATAAGAATAACAAAATTTCCAGACAAACATTTCACAATCGCTATTTGATATCTACGCTATTATTCTGTTTCCGACATTACATTTATTCTTAGAAATGTTCTTCTACAGTGCTTTACCAGCACGGTAAAGCTGTTCATCGGGAAAAGGCGAAATACATTATTTTGTATTAGACAAAAGTTGTCCCGCTGTGAAGAATGTGCACTGTCGCTGGATGAACGACGCCTGGAGGATGATGGAAAAAGTTATTTAACCACCTGAGTTGGTTTTGAAGGTGGTTGTATAGAGGTTTTCTTCTCACACTTATATTATACGGAAACACATCACTTTTAATAAAGTGTTTAAACGAAGAAGGACAAATCAGATTTTTTACTACTTACCTTGCAACTGCTGAAACGTTGTTGAGAAGTTCCTTCTCAAGTTTCGTTCCCAAATCACGCAAATCTAAACAAAAATAATAACACTTGTGAAAGATCATACAAACCTGTATTTGGGCACGATTTAAACGCAATAAATTAGTCAAGTCGTGTGGGACAGAACGCCTAACCCAGCTATATTGGTGGTTAAAAGTGAGGGTTTTTATGACTGCTGTAGTTTGACATTGGTTTTGCATTGGTTTTGCTTTACTGCGTTCAGTGGTTGTTTAAGAAATCACGTGTCACCCATTCAACCGCGTTTTCCCGCGCTTAATGCCGATTGCTTGGTTTTACTTTAAGTTCTCATTGGCTACTTGTGATGTTTTCCTTGGTGTTCTGATTGGCCTATAGTAAATTATTTTGGGTTTTGGTTGTACGACACTCTATCTGTGTGATTATTTATTCAAAGTAATTTTCAGCTTATTCTACCTCTCAACGACGGCTCTGGTTCATTCGGCGATGTAACCTGGCCTCTATAGTCTGATTCCTCCATCAGGCAATCCTTAAAAAAACCACACAGAAAGGTCCAACTAGGTTAATTTAAAAGCAGAGTACGGCGACAAACTCTATGAAAGGAGGGAGTTCGTTTCTAGAGAAACTGTGGTGCTGCATCGTCGGGAGAGAATAGACGGATAATTTAAAATTATCAACTGCGTTGATATCGTAAATTGGTCACCGTAAAGAGTATGAAAGCCAGCTTTCTTGGAAAATTTTCCTCAAACAGCCACACGACTCATTAGAACAGAAAAACGTGTCGGAATAGGTCGTCTTCCTGTGGGCGGGAAGGGGGGTAAACTGTAGACGTTCTATTGTACAGTTGTAGAGAATTAAGAGCTAATATTCACCCAATGCAAAAATAGGAAACAAGAGAAACAAAAGAAGAAGAATTGTGCGATTTTAGGAAATTTGCACAATTTTTTAAAATTATAATAGTTAGGAACATCAAAACCTAAACAGAATAGCAATATACAGTGTTTTCTTTTAAACATGAAAAAATTTATTTTGCCATTTATATAGACCTCTTCACTTTTTTATCTCCTCTTTTCTTGATTTCCAAAACTTTTCACGACCCAATAATTGAAAAATACATGTTATAAATGTAAAAAAATTAATGCAAGTTAGTAGTGTATATCCCCACAATTCCTGACTAATTGAAATTTGGAGTATTGAATGGCCCTTGCAGAAGGGATTTAACTGGTAAGCAAGAGGCCAGGGTAAAAATCATCCAACTTAAACTAAAATATGGAATTCATAAACTCAGAACACAGCGGGAGAAAGTGAGCACTGGCTTCACTGTCAGCACCATCTGCTCTCTTAACCCTTTCACTCCCAAGATCTAATTAGTAATTCTCCTTACTGCCTGCCAAACAATTCTCATTTTGGCAGTTTGAAGAATTTCGTACTGGATCAATTATTAATCCTATAATTGATATTTTTCTTTATTCTCATTACTTGTCTGCATGATATTGTATTGACATTGTAAGGAGAAATTCTGTCTTGATCACTCATGGGAGTTACAGGGTTAAGTATCACTACATGATAGGGCACATCAGTTGTACCTGCAAAAATGCTATGTCTCCAAGGAGACCTTCTTTCTCTTCTTCTAATAACTGCCTACAATTTGAAAATGTACACAAGAAATACTGGTGGATTAAAACAAGGCAAAAAATTAAAGTAGTTGCATCTGAAACCAGAGACTGCTTTTTCCCAATTAAAGTAAATAGCTTGGAAATCATGCTGCCAAAGTAATCAAAGTGATTAAGAACAAAGGGCAAAATCACAAGGTCACTGGGCCAGTGTGTTAATAACTGGTTGCATGTGTGAGAAAGTTATTATAGATAAATCAAATATGGGTCTATTTTTGCATCTCATTGCCTTGCGGTTATGAGAAATTTTCTCCCACACTTTTCTGTACTTTGCATTTTAAGTTTCATAGTAACATGAGGAAAAACCTTCATAGAGGGAAAACAGACTCAGAACTACAATTGTAGCCAACAATAGCATGTGTTAAAGTTATATCCACATGTGGCAATAATAATATACAAGTATGAGTGCTTTCCTGTACCAATCAAGATAATATCTGAAAATTTGACATAACACATATGAAATGGACTCACTGCTATCTGGCAGTAAGACAGTAAGTACCTTAAATGATGGGTAATTCTATCAATTTCCAGCGCATTCAGCTTGTCATTCATAGACTCAAGATGATCGCTAAGAGAGGAAGTACACCTAAACCAAAGAAAAAAAATCATTAAATAAATTATCACTTTTTTGGGCATGTGGCACATGAACTCTTATTGATCTATTTACATTACATTGTTTAGCAAAACAAGAAAAATCATATTAATGGTTGTGTGCTGCATTTAGAGTGTAAGCTCATGAACAGAAGCAAACAGCCCATTACAGCAATTTACATCTTCACCTGCTACCATCACTACTGGGTGTTGCCCTCATTGGGGTTTGTTGTCCATCTCTAGATGAATGAGCAGTGGATGGTCGACTTGATGAGCTGGAGGGTCGAGCAGCTATTAATAAGAACAAAGAATCCACATCAGTCTAACATAATTGTAAGAAAATTTTGGTTTTGTCAACTGGGTAGGTGATGTAATGTCATTTGCTCAAAGGGCTAACATGCAAAATGTCAGCTTTGAAACTCTTTACAGTGGCCAATTTATATTATTTTACTAGGTTACTTAAAACCAAAATTATCATGTTATTCTTTCCCACTGACACAGCACTACAGTTTCTTTAGAAATGTACCCCCTTTATGAACATAATTGTGTGATTCTATTGCTATTGCCAAGGAACATCTACATCCAATTGCCCTTTGTTCCAATCAAGATGGAAGTGAGAAAAAACAATGAATGGCTAATGATTGGATGAAAAATACAATTTCTTTGGATGTTGTATAAATTGAAAATCATGCACAGAAAAGTATTAATTACAGTCATGCATGTGCCTAAATTTAAAAACAATGTAGTTGAAATTAGGAAAGTGATAAATTAAGGTACATGTATTATACTACATAGACCAAGTGAAATACTTTTTTTAAAGCAAACTATCTGGTTTTAAGCTAAACATCATGTTGAACTTACCTGTATTGTCAAACACATATTCCACTATATCAGACTCCTTCTCACTCAAAATGTTTGATGGATTCCTACAAAGAGCAAATTGTTAAGTTAACCCTTTAACTCCCAAGATCTCATTAGTAATTCTCCTTACTATCTGCCATACAGTTCTCATGATGTTTGTTTGGAGAATTTGGTGTTGGATCAACTCATTTTCCCTTAATTTATATTTTTCTTTATTCTCATCACTTGTCTGCTTGATATTGTATTGATATTGTGAGGAGAAATTCTATCTTGGTCACTCATGGGAGTTAAATTGACAAATAAATATATGTTATTTGCTGGCTGGGAGGTCCGTATGGTGAAAAACTGTGACCGAGGTCTTGAAAATACTGCCCGAGGCCGTAGGGCGAGGGCAGCATTTTCAAGACCGAGGTCACAGTTTTTCACCATACGGACCGACCCTTAGCCGGTAAATAACATATTTATTGTTTTTAAACTTGACGAAATTCTTTCCGAGAGAACCCGAATGACTTATGGCCGTAAATACGGCAAGATCTTCCATAAACTGAACAATTTTTGAGTGAGTAAATGGTAGTTAAAATAGAGGTGATGCAAATTTAAGAGAGATGCCTCAGCGAAACATTTTCATTTCCGTAACGATAAAGGTGATTTAAAAGGTTTCCAAACAAACTTTGAAACATTATTTTTACAAGTATCTGTCGCAATCTGACACCTGTCAATTAGAGAGCGCACAAGAAAAAAAAAATCGTAGGAACATTTGAAAACCAACAGAACTAGTTTGGCAAGGACTGTCACGACAATGTTTTCTTAAAAATCAGTTAATGATCTAACGGAAAGTATTATTTACTCTCATCGACCATTCATTCATGTACGAAGATTTACCTCTGTTCATTAAGTAAACGGCGAGGAAAGTAATTGTGAGTAAATTCAATTTTTTATTTTGAAGTTGTGAGAGTTTGCTCGTTTGTTTGCTGTAATGGCGTGTTTAACTCTGATCTTTCCTTCACAAAAACTAAATTCGAACGGCACACTCCAACGAGACACAAGGGAATTTAATGCAGCCTTTTCTCAATTCCTTCAATTTCTGTTGTGCAATTTAAGGTACAAATGTCCAAATTGAACGGAATTGGAAAGGCTCACCAGGAGCGTATATTTGTTGTAGAACTTAAATTAAAACTTCGCTCGTTTTTTTTTACTATGAACAAATTGCTCGAGAAAATTCAGATATTAAATGAATGAAAGTTCCATCGTTCAGTTTAACTGTAACCAAATACCTCACGTTTCAACTTTCTGGGTACTTTTTGTGAACGATTAAAATTAATTGCAGACGGTTTTTAGGCCCCTTGTCAACCAACGTAATGACACTATTGTTTATACAAATTCATTCTAAAAAATGTTTTTCTGTCAACCAAAGTGATTTGATAGAGAAAAGGGAAGATTCATAAGTTATTTATCGGCTTGAGGTAGTGACCGACGTGTTTGCTTAAAAATACTGCCCAGCGGGAAAACGAGGTATATTTATGAAAAATGACAACGAAAGTTGGGATGTACTCGGCGACTCACGAAAGCGTTACCGTGGCCCGTGGGCAGAGATAGGAAAATACTGACCGGGTAAAGAACCAATCAGATTGCAAGATTCGTTACCGTGCCCTCTAAAGAAACAATAAAATAAGTTATGTCAAATCATAAGATTTAAATCATGTCAAACAAAATGGGTCCTTCTGTTGCTGTAGTTGCCACAAGAAGGTCAAATTTCTGTTCTGGCTTTTTAATTTTTTGTTTCAATTTCTAAATGAACAAGCTGTATTTATACCCTTCAAGGATTTCTAAACATTTTCCAATGTTAGGCAGCTGTAAAATATTGTAGTATTATTTTTAGCAGCTTCAAGTTGGTACAAAAAAAAAAATTCAACTTTACACAATAACTATCACCCTTGCTCATTAGTCAGCTACTAACTTTAAATTTCATTGTGAAAACAAGTCATGTTCTAATAAATACGATTAACAAGGAAGTATCACAAAATCTTGGCAAGATTACAATGTCTTTACAAACTTTAAAAAATTTTCAAACTGGAAGGTGTTGACAACTAGCTTATGACAAATTTTAGACCACATAAATCTTCAAACCTGGTTATAATGCAGGATAGCTTACAAAGTTTTAGGAAATACATGCTGCAATCCGTGCACATCTTTGTTCTAGCAAGTGATAACCAACATGTCATTAATAAATGAAACTTTGCAGTTTACACTATACCTTCCTTCCTCATTTGCTTTCTGCTGCAACATTTCCACAAACATTTTAATCTCTTTCTTGAGATTTTCTCTTATCATTGGAGGCTCAGGAAGTCTATGTAAATGTCTTTGCAGGGCTTTCTCTGTCAAAATGAAAGCAGTACTCATAAAAAGAGCAAGACAAGAGCAATTTAATTGGGAGACAAGATAGTGTTTGGGAAAGGGCTTGGTCTACAATGTGTCCCTTTTAAAGTCACTAGTCTAAGAATACCCCATCAAACTGGAAACAAATACAGTGCTGGATTATTAGAGTCACTGTGATATTTTGATTGTTGTATTGGCAACAAAGTACCATAAACAAGTTTCTTTCAGTACAATGTTTTGTTCATACATGTCTTGAATACAGGACGTAAAATTAATTATTTTTTT
This sequence comes from Pocillopora damicornis, assembly GCF_964200805.1. NCBI lineage: Eukaryota > Metazoa > Cnidaria > Anthozoa > Scleractinia > Pocilloporidae > Pocillopora > Pocillopora damicornis. The sequence continues at coordinate 14,438,470 of NC_142680.1, read as the reverse complement.
TTAAATAGCCACTCGGCTCCTAAATATTTTTAAATAGTAACCAATTCCAAAAAGTTGATTGCCATTTGTCATTTTTCAGACATTGTACCAGAAAGACCCTTCAAAATTATGAAAGCCAAATCACTGTAGTTGCTTAACAGTAATATAAATCAGAGAATCTTGAAGATCTCTTTTTTAACAAATGGATACAGTCATCATGTGGAACAAACTCATTAACTGAAACATATTTGTACATGCTCAATACTCAGCCATTACAGAGTTGAAAAAAGATATCACGTAATAATTATGTCAATAATCCATTTCATCAACAAATGGGTGGAAACATTTGCTAACAATTATAGTTGCTCTTTGTCTGCTTCTAGTAAATGATTGTTCATTATTGAGCAGTGTGGAAAAAAGCCTCTAATACCATGAACTATCAAATGCAGATTTAAAACATGAATGGAATTTCATGATATCCATTCGTTTCAATTAGGTACTTTTATGTTTTCATTCGAGAACTCTACACTCCCTTCCAAATTCAATAACTTTTTTTTAATGAATAGTCAAATCCACAATTATAATACTAGGAATGCTCAGTCCTTCCGTTTGCCACTGTGCAGAACGAACACCAGGAAGTTTTCAATTTACTTTCAAGGTCCAAACTTTTATAATTCGTTAAATTCTGACATAACTAGTTCTCCCTCCTCCGCTTCTTTTAAAAGAAAGCTTAAGGAATTTCTTCTCTCTAAGTATTAGCTTCTGTAAGGCAGTAATTCTTAACTAACTTACTTAATATGTGTGTGCGTGTGTGTGTGTGTGTACGTGTGCGCGGTCAAAGTTAATTACCATAAGTCCATATTGTAATTCTAATATAAGATTAGTTATTTTAAGTGAGAAAACCTGACTTGTTATAAGCCTCGTGGTTTCTTTCAGGTTTTCTCGCCATTTATTTTCTGTCATCAATTTTCTTCATTTTTTTTTTCCATGTGTAAATGTTGTATATGGCAAATAAATATTGTATTGTATTGTATTGTATTGTAAATGGAACATGATAATTACAACAAGTTTGGGCAACCATTATGGTGTAATCAAAAGTACATTTCAAGAATGCCCTTAAAATTATAAACATCTAATAACTAGTCAGAACACTTCTACACTGATGGTTACTTAAATAAAGTTACATTACATTGTAGATAAAGGTGTGCATATTGGGCTTCTAAATTGAAAAAAATAAGAATCAATTCAAGAGGAACCTTTCCCCTAGCACCTTTCAAGGATGTTCTGAAAGTGCTTTGCTATTGATCATCATTTTTATGAAACTGCCAAATATTTAAACCTAAAATAGGTGAACAATTATCTATAACTATCTTGATTTTGTATATAACATGTGACAAACAAATTTTTACAACAGTTGTGTGTAACCAAAACATGGTAATTAAATAATAATAACTAAAATACAAAAAAGAAAAGGAACCTCTCTCTTCTTTCTCTGTTTCTTCCCTGTAATCTTGCCAGATTTCAAGTAGGGTGGAGGCCTATATTAAAATATTAACAGACCATTCTTTCATTATTTAACTGGTAGTTATTAATGTAAGTTAATTACTTTTTTCTTCTGTCAGAAGGTAGCTATATGTGTGCAGGAGCTGGGAGTTGTTGCTGCAAGACAAGCCTAGGTGTAACTGTACCCTCCCCTCCCTCACTTCCATTTTGCCTTGGGGAGGAGATGGTGCAGCTACACCTAGGCTACTGTGAGACACTGGCTATCCCTTGAAAATATCACAAAATAGAAGGTGATATTGTGTACAAAAGAAACACAAAAGAGAGTGATGGCAACCCTTAAGCAACATTTTCCTGTAATTTCTAGTACCAAAAGAAGGAAAGATTTGAGGAAGTATGACAGTTATAAGGAGAAATTGTACAATTCAACTTGATGGTGTAGCTACATGTAGCTGTTCTACAAAACCTTTTGCCCAAAGGGTTCTTTCCCATCAAAAATCTACAAAACATTGACACATTTATGCTCTGGCAAAGTAATCATTTCCTTGCAGAGACAAGGACAACAGTTGAAATCATAGTGTGCAGTCCTGACCCTATCTTATAACAGGAATAACAGTGATGGCAAAGCAAGCTTAAAACAGCAGAGAATGCCAGAAAACACAACAGACACACAAGGAGTGAGTAGCTTTTATCAATTTTACAGATAAAATGTTTGAATATTGGAATATTTAGCCTTCTAAATCAACCATATTTCTTTCCCCATACTATTCCTAATGAAGCCTTCAAATTCTCAATGGTACCTCAAGCAACCTAACACTGTGCCACACAATACATGACCCTTTCATGAATTAACTTCTTGCTATTATTGAGACATGAGCTTGGGATGCCTGTGATGTAGAAAGGTTTCAAGTATTTGCATGCACCAAATTACAGATAACTTACAACAGTAAATCAGTAAGATTAGCCTTTTTTCAAGCCAGGATGTAATATTACCAAAACAGACCAAAGAAAAGGTAGAGAAAAGACCTTGTGTCAATGTAATTGTTAACGCAAAAGTTTAGCTGGTAGAGAAACAACCAGTGGCAAAAATAAGTGGCCCCTGTCTTCAATAGAAAGTTTTTTCCTGCATTCTCTCCTCTTTTAGTTTTCCATCCTGCAATCACAGCTGGAAACAAAGTACTTCGCGATAACATTTTTAATTGGTTGACTGTTATCCTTTGAAGACTCGAAATACTGACATTCCTTTTTTGAGCACGCTTACACTTAATTATCATCACTGTAGTCCATCAACTGTAGGGGGATTTCACTATCACACAACAGTACCATAGTGATTATCGATCAATATAAAGCAATAACACACAACGAAATAAAGACGAGTTTAAGGATGATTATCGATTTATATTGACTTTTTAGATCAAACAATGATCATCAATACGTATCTATTGATTTTTATCGACTTTATTGACTGAAGTCAGTAGCTGATTGATAATGCATGATGTTATTTGACATAAACGTCAAAATACATACATGTACATGTAAATATAACCGACCTCATTGTGTAAATCCAAGGTCTCATCCACAAGATCTTCTCCCAAAGCTTCTTTGATCTCGATTCGCTCACATTCAGGAACGTATTCCTCGATAAATTTCCATAATGACGGTCTGCTTTCGAATGCCTCGAGTCGCCATTCCATGGAAGTTGAGAGATCTGCACACATCGATCCTTTCAAACAATCTTCATTCAGGCGAAATTAACAAGTATTTTTGAAAATTCTGCCTTCATCTTCTGATGAGTAAATTTTATCACTGGCTTGTTTATATGGTTTTTACCAGGATCCTAAAATACTACTTGAGTTGATGGAAACGACGCCATCTTTGTTGCTGAGTGAAAAGCTTAGTAGCCACGCTTCAGATCATGGCTGAGTGACCGTTAAGGGATCGCGGAGCTGTTTCCCTGACAACTTCAGCTTGTCTGGCCATTTTTTTTCGCTCGTCTACTTAGAGTCTGCTACAGGATAACGTCTTTGTTGCGAGATCCCAGCACTAGTGAAAACTTGCTGTCTTGTTGATATGCTGTCAATATGTAAGTAAGGATGAAATAATAAAAATGATGATGATGATAGTAAAAATAATAGTAATGATAGTGATGATATCAATGATAATAAAGTTATGGAATCGAATTTGCCTTTTTTAATAAAAATTGTCCATAATGCTCCGGAATGTGTGAAGATGGTATTTTGTCTTGATAACGATGTTAAGCGGGTGTATGACACAAAATTTGCACCACCTGCCGTTAAGGAATTCTCCTAAAGGTCGTTCTATTTTCCAAAACTCATTGTCAATAGTAGAAAAGGAACATCAAATTACAAATGTCGTCAATATTTGAAATATTTAATGAAGATGGTCGCTGTATATCTAGAATGTCTCTGGTTTGTATCAAAGTCAATTCAAAGAATATCTTTCTATAATTTTTAGGCGAGTTACTCTCCTTAACTTTAACTTTCTCTTAACTTGTTTCACTCTTCTTAAAAAAGCTCTATCAGAGCTGAATATCCTAGAATTTTAGACGCACAGTTAAAACAAGTTGGTCGGAATTATCCGCCCTAATAAATGAGAGTTTTTCTAAGTTAAGTGTATAAACTTCACAATCAAAGAGTGACTAAAGAGCGTTTCCTTATTGTATTTTGAATCAAAGATTAAGCCAAATACATTTAAGTTCAAGTCTCTGTCTCAGAACAGGGGGAACAGAAATGACTTCCCTCTGTAAATACTTCCGGTGTAGTCAATCATTGTTCTTGTTTTTTTAAAATGGTGTTATTTCATTAATAGACCTCTTTCTCTTTTATGTTATGTTTACCCATTTCAAGTCGCGTGATAATACTCTAGAAAACCATGTTTTCCATTTTTCCTGGTTACCAGCCTAATTATCAGATGCCATAGAACAGGTCCAATAGCGTGTTTTGGAAATCATTTTACTCTAACGTTCACTACGCGGACAGTTTGGACCTTAGCACTTCTTGACAATTCTCTCATCCTTGTTGCTTTATGCAAAGAATCTTCCATTCATCTGCCGTCCAAGTTCTTGTATCTTTGTCTGGTAATAACTGATCCGCTTGTTGGCCTCTCCAAGCCACCCTTTTGGTTTCTTTGACTCCCTCAGAGAGCTAACTTAAAAAATCGGGGTTACTATCAGAGATTCGATGTAAACGTTGCACAAGATGTTTCTGATATTCGTTATTCCCATATCATGAAATTACAGCCAATAGAAACACAATAATCACATTTCAATATTCTACGGCACTTATCCTGAATACGACAGTATATAAGCGAAACGAAAAAAAAAATGTATGCATTCATGGTACAGACACAAACTTTTCTGTGAATATTAAAGTATGGGGTACACTTTCAGGGAGTAGCGAATTAGGGCTGTTGGATGTATTTGTTTCTTGAAAATAAGACAATTTTGATTCGTTTTTCTTTCTAAAAAAGAGAGCTTGACATTAACGCCATATTGTCATACGATCCAGTCACAAGGCCAGTCATAGACTTGAATTTGTTTTTTATTAGAAAATTTCCATAATGCTCATTAATTTTAGCATGTTATTTCTCTTTTCAAACGATGTTTGTTTGAGCGTATAGAGTAAAATTTACCATCACCGGTTCTTATAGGACCGACATTTGATGAGACTAAGGCTGGATCAGCCAAATTAGTTATAGCTTGAAAATGTTTAAATTTTTGCATTTTCTTCCATCGAATTACGATATTAAAATGTCTATCAGTTGTTTAATTTGCCCACTTGTTTTCGTCCATTCATACCAATTGCTTTTAGAAACAATTGTTTTTCTACTGAGCAAGCCGTCCACAATAAATGATTTTGTTTTGTGAGCGCACACACACAATGAATAAGGGCTTTTCCGCACTAGCGGACAAAACTAGAATTGTGCCGACAAAATCAAAGGACAAATTCGTCATGACAAATGTTTGTTTCGTCTTTTGCATCCGCATTAAAATTTTCAAATTCGCCAAGTTGCGTCAGCGCCTGATCTGTTCATATGATCGGCCGGCATAATTGTTAAAGGATTCCACCTCCAACTGACAGGACTTATCCTAAGTCGTTTTAAAATTTTAGAATTCCCGAGTTTTGCAACAAAAGATAATTTGTGCCTTTCTATAGTAATCTGATTTCTGTATAAGATATTTTATATAGTTTTTTTTTAGGCCATTCATATAAATTGCTATTTACAAAAACTTTTTCCTCTACTGAACATAAATTCACAATAAAAACTATTTTGTTCTGTGAGCACACAAAAAGTCAATTAGCTTAATCTGTACACGATAAATTTTTTTTTATACAACAGTTAGGGATTATCTTTATTTTCCATTGTTTTTCAGCTATTCGTAGGAATTGCCAGGTACAAAATAATGTTCCCTACTGAACAAATATTCCCAAAAACTATTTTGTTCCGTGAGCACACCCAAAAAATCAATTACCTTAACCTGTATACGATAATTTTTTGTATACAACAGCTAGGGACTATCTTTATTTTCCATTGTTTTTCGGCCATTTGTATAGATTGCTCGCCACAAACAATTGTTCCCTACTGAACAAATATTCACAATTAAAACTATTTTGTTCTATGAGCACACAAAAGGTCAATTAGTTTAATTTGTATGCGATAAATTTTTTTAAACAACAGCTGGGGATTATCTTCATTTTCCATTATTTTTCAGCCATTCATATGAGTGGCTAGTTACAAACAATTTCTCCTCTACTGAACAAATATTCATAACAAAAAATATTTTGTTTTGTCAGAACACACAAAAGCTCCATTAGTTTAGTCTATCTAATCTAGAAGTCCTGTTGCAAGGCTTTTTCAGTTTCCAAGGCTTTGGTAAAAACTTGGACACCCAAGAGTGAAAAAACACTTAAAAGGAACTGGATGCAGCAACATGCATGAAAGACATGCCTGCTTAGATACTCGCACAATTGTAATCAAGAATGTTATGGTTCAAAGTTGTTTAGAAAATTAGAGATCTTTGATCCTCTTGAGACTAACGAAGTAGAGAATAACTGTAATTTGTTACCAGGGCAACAATCGATAATTTTTACATGACAATTTTGTTCATTTTAGATTTTTTTATTACGTTTCCTGTACATGTTTCAGTTTGCAGTTTGCCAGAACCACTTCTACTCAGAGCTTTAACTCTCGACCATCAGCTCACTTGAAATGTTGTGGTTTGTTTAAACGAAAGCTAATAATTTCAAAAACTCATATTGTTTCAGACCGTGACTTTCTTTCTTTGAGTTTAACTATTGTAATTTCGTTGTATAATGGGCCAATTAAAACGTAGTATATTAGCTTGAACCAATCACAAGGTTCACAAGTCTTTGTAATCCAATCAGTTTACTCGTACGTCAGCGTTCCTCACGCACAGATAAGAAAGAATACTAGCTGTACCGCAACGAATTGGTCTTTAGAGCTTGTGAAAACAGCTTTACTTGAGGTAAGTTGCTAAGCTTGTTTGTAACCCATGTGTGCGCGTATATCATGTCTGTTGCTGCAATAGTTATGAGTTGACGTTCACCTCAATTTTATAACTTAATATTTGCTTTGAAATCCCTTTTTAACAGATCTTGGTGATTCTTGAGCTGAAAAGTTCAACTTTGGTACTTAAACCTTGGTAAAGGACGCGCGATTGAGGTAGGTCAAGACATCTTTATTGCAGTTGTCTTGCTGTTCTGAAAATAGTTTTGCGACTGGTCTCAATCGGGGTAAGGTAGATATTCATCTTGATTAAACTTTCTGCTTATGAAAGCTACAGTATGTCCCTTTGCGCTGAGTTTTTCGATAAGTAAGGAAGGTGGGGAGGGGGGGATGGGGAGGGAGTTGCTCTTTACACTGCTTTGAATTGGGAGATGCCGCTATATTGGATTTTTTTTTCGATTTTCACAGTGACACATCAACTATGAAGACTGTGTTCCTGTTCATTTTGGCTGTTATGATCGTATCGGTGACATCACGTTCTACCGGGAAAGGTGAGTAAATGCAAAAGATACTTGGCGATAAAGCAATGGTGTAAACAGTGAACTAATAAGTGAAATGGAAAGTAAAGAGAAAGTTTGAAAATCAAGATGGATTTAAGAATTATTTTGGGAATGAGTCTCAGCGTTTGAAATGTCTCGGGCTTTTTTTGAAACTTAGAATCTTTCTTTGTCGACAAGAATGAACTTACAATTGCGTATCAACGAGAAACATTTCGTGCTGATTATTTAAACGAGGTCTAACCCAAACCACGGTTTTACGCAAGTAGTGGGCCCTGCTTATTCTCCATGAGAGGTTTGTTTGCATGAAATAAATGCTAACAAATGCTTCCACTGCTAACTTTCGGCACTCTTTACAATGTTCATTTGAAAAAAATCTTCACATAAAACATCCAGCTAAATGAGCAATTTCGAATTCTTATGAAGGTTTAGAACGCTGAAAGAACAGAGCTTGAAAGCATACCTTAAATTCTTTGATTAACTCCCAAATACCTTATGTAAAGAAAGAAATAGTCAAAATGTCCGGAACTAGATTTGAAAATAAGTTGTGACTTAACAGTAGATATAAAAAATACAGATCAATATCAAGTTTGGTATTTTAACATTCAAACTTCGGTCTGCACTCAGTCTTCTTGAAAAACACATTCAATATCAATTATACATTAAAAGAAGCCTTACGATGAGATGAGATTTATGGCTACCTATCTGAAAACCGATGAAAACCCATTTTGAGAACAATGAAACTGGAATGAACTGTCTGCTGCTTCATCGTCACAAATTGGAATGGACACCGCATTCGATATATTAATTGTTAGTTGTATGTAACCTCACATCGTTGAGTCACATCTTGGGGGGAAATGACCAAAAATGTCCAAAAATCTCATCAAAATTATTTGTTTTTTGTCTTGTAGAAAACATTGACGGGCCATCCTTCGATGACGTCTCCAATGATCCCTGCGGATATGGGGACAGAGATGAAAATCGTATTGACGAGTGTTTGGAAAATGGTGGTGAAGATTGTGAAAACGAATTTTTTTCGTGAAAAGATAAAACAACAATAATCCAGGATTTTGTTGATTTTTGGACTGAAGTGCTAAGATCCTTTTTCTTTTTTTTGTTTGCATCATCTTTGCAAAATTAGATTTTGGTTATAGGAGGGGTGCCAATTCTGTTTAATCTTGAGACTGAAAAGGTGATCATAAGATTAAAAAATAAAAGCTTAAATAGCAATCTGTTTTGACTTCGCCTTTTTATGACCTGTTTGTGCCTTTTTCCCTATGTTTGTTTATGAAACGAAGGGCCCTTGTAACTCTATCGATCCGTCCTCAAAATGTAGCAAAGCTCTTTTTTTTGCCTCTAACCTTGCATCATCTTCTGCAAAATTAGTTTTTGGTCATATGAAGAGGGCCAATTCTGCTTAATCTTGGGACTGAAAAAGTGATCATAAGATTGAAAAATAAAAGCTTAATAAGCAATTTGTTTTCACTTTGCCTTTTTATGACCTGTTTACGTCTTTTTTCCTATGTTTGTCAATGAAACGAAGGGCCCTTGGAACTCTACCGACCCGTTCTCAAAATCTAGCTAAAAAAAAGACCGAACTGCTTTTATTTTCAGTCATGTGCAATAGAGATGAGAGACAGGTAACGACTCTATTACAGCTGTCCCAGTAATGACTTGCCTCAAGATGACCACCCCGGAAAAACTAGGTTAAATGCTCATTCCTGAAGAACATTTTAAAAGCGAAGCCAAATTTTGTTTTCTTTTTTGAACGGCTATCCTAAATTACTTCTCCTTTGGAGGAACCCAACCCAACCCAACTCTCCTTTCCATCTCAGCAGTTCTTGGGAATTCTATTATCCATGATTTTCACTGAGAAACTTCCCTCATCCGCCGTCCAGACTCTTGTATCTTCTCCCCAAAAAAATTTTGCATCGTGATTCCATAAACTTTTAGCTACATGCAGGCAATATTAAAAAAAGAATAAATTCATGGTACAGACACAAATTTTCCTGTTAATATTAAAGTATGGGGTAAACTCTCATGGAGTAGAGAAGTAGATCTGTTGGATATATTTGTTTCTTGAAGATAAAACAATTTTGATTCGGTTTTCTCTCTAAAAAAAGAGCTTGGCATTACCGCCATGTTGTCATACGATCCGGTCACAAGGCCAGTCACGGACTAAAATTTGTTTTTTTAGTAGAAAATTTCCATAATACTTATTCATTTTAGCGAGGTTATTTTTCCTTTCAAACGATGTTTATGTGAGCGTATAGAATAAAATTTACCATCGCTGGTTCTTATAGTGCCGACATTTGATGAGACTAAGGCCTAGTTTATACGTCGCGCTACAGTCGAATTTAATTCAGACGAATTTAATTCCATTAAATTCGTCGTTCCGTCGACATAAATCGTGGCGTGGTTTTATGCGTCGAAATCAAAACGGTCGAATTTAATTCTCCTCCCAAATGCAGTGTCTCTGGTCAGAGGTGTCATTTTGAAACAAACATGGCGCAGGCCAAAGCTCTGAAAACAAGTTTGCTCGAGAAAATTTCCAGGGAAAGACAACGGCGACGTCAGCTACGGCGTAATATGGTTACATTGGTGTTAATGAGGAAAAGGTTTATCGTACGACTTTGTTTGCTGACGTGTCTCCTGTTACAGTCAAGTGAAGATGAAATTAGCGCTCGAAGACCTAGCAGTTGTCGTCGCATTCATAAAAACACAGGTTGGTGGGAATTGGTCTGGGCGTCCTATGATGAAGGAAGATTTAAGAAAACCTTTCGTTTATCAAGGAATACGTTTAACTTAATTTTGAAGAGTCTTCGACCTGATATTGAGAAAGATTTTGTCACAGAGCAGCCCGTTTCTGCCGAATGTAGGCTGGCTATATGTCTTTACAGATTAGGTAGAGGTGATTACCTATACACCACTGCGGAACTGTTTAGCCTTGGTGTGACGACCGTTCACAAAATCACAGAGGAAGTATGTGAAGCGATCATAAGAAACCTGTGGAAACCTTCGGTGCAAGCGCATTTTCCAATCACCAAACCGAATATTATGGAGAAAATGGTGGATATGACAGCGTTTTGGCAATTCCCCCGCTGCTGGGGTGCTGTAGATGGGTGCCACATCCCCATTCAGTGCCCTCCTGGCGGTCTGAAAGCCTGTAAAGAGTATCATAACTTTAAGAACTTTTATTCAATAGTATTGATGGCCATTGTAGATGCACAGGATCGTTTCATCTGGGCAAGTGTTGGTTTTCCAGGAAATTCACATGATTCCATCATTTTCCAGTCCACTGATTAGTGGCAAAACATTACTGAAAAGAACATCATACCATCAATTTCTCAAGTCATTGAAGGTACCGAGGTTTACCCGATGATTTTGGGAGATTCTGCTTTCCCATTCAGAGTGTGGTTGTCATTGGATCAAGGAATACTATTAATATATGACATTACGTTGCATCACTGTATATTTTTCAGACATTACATACAGTACCATGAGATAAACACTGTTATGATGAGAATTGCAATACTGTAATTCAGTTGTTATTTCCTTTGTTAAAGAAATGTATTGATTCTTTCACCATATTATTTTCCTTTGTTTTCCAACTTTTGTAATATAATCTCAAACAAATTAACAAAGGGATATAAAAAATGAACAAAAAGATTCAAAGTAAAACACAACATTTGAATGATTTGTAAACCATAATGTACATTTCAGTAATACACATTATGATATCCTGTTCCTTTCATGTTTTTGAGGGAACAACTTTGAAAGGGTATCTACACTGTCACCAGATGAGATGTATTTAGGCTCGTTTATCTGAAGGGTAGACTTGAGGAGACAGCAGTACTTGTTTTCCATTGCACAAGTTTTTGTTTTGACTACTCATAACCACAAAGTAAACATTAAACAGAGAATTATTGAGGATCATATCTTGACAACCAAAACATACCAAACTAACTGTCGTGGTATCTCAGTGCAAAGAAACTACATGGGAACTCAGGTAATATTATTAATACCTCTGCTGCCAAAAATTAAAGTTTGAGATAAAAACAGACTTAATTTGCAAATTCTTTTAAAAAACCAATATTTAAACAAAATGCTACACTTCTTGAACCATCATATCAGTGCAATATTGAGATTTCTGCTAGTGGAAAAAGATTATTTGAGTTATAGGCACTTCAAGACCATGGTGTAGAAGGCTCTTTTCAAAGCAGTTCCAAAATAACTTTAAAATGTTAGAGTTCATGCCAAGACCCTTTCAAAATTGGTACAACTGTGAAACACCAGATTGTCCTTCTCAAGTCATAGTTGACTGAACGTGATGTAGGAGAGACGGCTCATCATTTTTTGGAGCAGATGACATCAATGGTGTGTACCCAAAGGATGGGGTACTTGGGTGACTGCTGCTAGCTCTGGGATTGGACACAGATTGTTGTGCAAAATTATGGCTTTGATGATGAAAATCATCAGAATAAGAACTGCTATAAGGATGGAAATTATCATGGGGTTGCATGTTTGGATTGCTGTTGGGTGTTAGTAGGCCACACATCAACTGGAAGTACCTCATTTCCTGTTCTCTAGACTGCTTCATATCTTCCCTTAAAATTTGCAAAAGTTCTTTGGTGGGATCATTCTCAATAGTACTTTGAAGTAGTTCAACAGCTTTTGCCATCTGCTCAGTTTTAGCTCTTTTAGAGGCAGGTTTCTTTGCCAAGAAACGTTTACCCTTGGATGGGACTTCTCCACTGCTATCCATAAGGCTGGATGAAGTGCTTGCACAGTCATCATCATCACCATCAACTTCTTGATCATTCTTGCTGGTATCTTGCTTGTCTACATTTCCAATATGTACAGAGGGTTCACATGCATTTCTCGTTGACATGAATCTCTAGTTTTAACAAGTACATAAAGAAGGTCAAACCATTTACCATATCCCCGTTCTTCAACAAACCTTTTCATTGTCATGCAGATCTGCTTACACGTACTAATGCATGATTTAAATTTATTTCTCATTTGTTGCACTTGGAAAGGAAAATCACTCCCGGTGGTCTTATTGTATTCGACGTTCAGCCGTTTCCGCACCATCTCATAAGCTTCAGTGTTGCTTGCTTTCTTAGTATTGCAAAATATCAGTTTCTTGACCAGCTGGTCATCATTAACAATGATATTTACCATATCAGTGATGTGAACTTCTTTCCAAGTCGCTCTCCGCCCAATCCTTTTCTTCCTTTTCCCACATTCAGAACTCACCATTTCACCTTCCTCGATGAAATCTGACTCTTCTTCTTTTTCTTCTTCTTCTTCTTCGCGAATACATGTTGTAAGATCCCTCTGACCATGGTCTTTGTCATCCACTTCGCTCTGACAATCTTTGACAAGCTTTTCTGTACAAAGAGCACTCTTGAGACAATACCCAACACGTTTATTTGGTTGCCAGCTGAAAGCTTCTTCATTAACTTCAGGAATCGAACATTCCGATCGAACACATACACTTTTACCACACGTTATACAAGAATACTTCCTTTGTCTCTCACAATTACTGCAAGAAAGTGACAAACTTTTCCTCCAAAGCGCCATGGCTATGAACTACAACGTAAACTCGCGCCGAAGTGCCCAAGAGGAATTTCTGCGCATGCGGAATACTCGAAAAGCTCGCCACGGGTCGCTGCGGGCTCGCCAAAATAAATTGAAATACATTAAGAAAATGTATGCATTTCATTCGACGCGAAGCTAGCGCGACGTTAAAACTGAAGACGCTTTATCGATATTTTATCCGTCTTGGTAAGACGGATAAAACGTCTAGGACGAATTTAATTTCCCAGACGAATTTAATTCGTTTTAGACGTCGCGCTATCCGTCGTCCTAGACGTTTTATCCGTCTTGGTAAGACGGATAAAATATCGATAAAGCGTCTTCAATTTTAACGTCGCGCTAGCTTCGCGTCGAATGAAATGCATACATTTTCTTAATGTATTTCAATTTATTTTGGCGAGCCCGCAGCGACCCGTGGCGAGCTTTTCGAGTATTCCGCATGCGCAGAAATTCCTCTTGGGCATTTCGGCGCGAGTTTACGTTGTAGTTCATAGCCATGGCGCTTTGGAGGAAAAGTTTGTCATTTTCTTGCAGTAATTGTGAGAGACAAACGAAGTATTCTTGTATAACGTGTGGTAAAAGTGTATGTGTTCGATCGGAATGTTCGATTCCTGAAGTTAATGAAGAAGCTACCGGCTGGCAACCAAATAAACGTGTTGGGTATTGTCTCAAGAGTGCTCTTTGTACAGAAAAGCTTGTCAAAGATTGTCAGAGCGAAATGGATGACAAAGACCATGGTCAGAGGGATCTTACAACATGTATTCGCGAAGAAGAAGAAGAAGAAGAGTCAGATTTCATCGAGGAAGGTGAAATGGTGAGTTCTGAATGTGGGAAAAGGAAGAAAAGAATTGGGCGGAGAGCGACTTGGAAAGAAGATCACATTACTGATATGGTAAATATCATTGTTAATGATGACCAGCTGGTCAAGAAACTGATATTTTGCAATACTAAGAAATCAAGCAACACTGAAGCTTATGAGATGGTGCGGAAACGGCTGAACGTCAAATACAATAAGACCACCGGGAGTGATTTTCCTTTCCAAGTGCAACAAATGAGAAATAAATTTAAGTCATGCATTAGTACGTGTAAGCAGATCTGCATGACAATGAAAACTGCTTCAGGTATTGAAAGGTTTGTTGAAGAACGGGGATATGGTAAATGGTTTGACCTTCTTTATGTACTTGTTAAAACTAGAGATTCATGTCAACGAGAAAATGCATGTGAACCCTCTGTACATATTGGAAATGCAGACAAGCAAGATACCAGCAAGAATGATCAAGAAGTTGATGGTGATGATGAAGACTGTGCAAGCACTTCATCCAGCCTTATGGATAGCAGTGGAGAGGTCCCATCCAAGGGTAAACGTTTCTTGGCAAAGAAACCTGCCTCTAAAAGAGCTAAAACTGAGCAGATGGCAAAAGCTGTTGAACTACTTCAAAGTACTATTGAGAATGATCCCACCAAAGAACTTTTGCAAATTTTAAGGGAAGATATGAAGCAGTCTAGAGAACAGGAAATGAGGTACTTCCAGTTGATGTGTGGCCTACTAACACCCAACAGCAATCCAAACATGCAACCCCATGATAATTTCCATCCTTATAGCAGTTCTTATTCTGATGATTTTCATCATCAAAGCCATAATTTTGCACAACAATCTGTGTCCAATCCCAGAGCTAGCAGCAGTCACCCAAGTACCCCATCCTTTGGGTACACACTATTGATGTCATCTGCTCCAAAAAATGATGAGCGGTCTCTCCTACATCACGTTCAGTCAACTATGACTTCACAAGGACAATCTGGTGTTTCGCAGTTATACCAATTTTGAAAGGGTCTTGGCATGCACTCTAATATTTTAAAGTTATTTTGGAACTGCTTTAAAAAGAGCCTTCTACACTATGGTCTTGAAGTGCCTATAACTCAAATAATCTTTTTCCACCAGCAGAAATCTCAATATTGCACTGATATGATGGTTCAAGAAGTGTAGCATTTTGTTTAAATATTGGTTTTTTAATAGAATTTGCAAATTAAGTCTGTTTTTATCTCAAACACAATCAAGCTGTGAGGGGCATGGATCTATTCCTTGTTCATGACATCACAAACTGCTTTGCAGTGCAAAAATGCTTTGAAAGCAGTCTGTGATGTCAAACAGGAATGAAGCCATGCTTCTTGTGGTCCAAGTTGGTCGTTGTTGTTATCCATAAAAATCCAGGTCTTAAGCAAATTAAGACAAAACAGTGGAATTTTGCTCAGAAAAATACAAATATATATTTGAGAGAAAAATACAAATATTTATTTGAGGGAAAAATTGGGGGAAACAGTTGGTGGGGAGGGGGGGGGGGGGTGTTAAAGGCACTTTGAGAACACATTTTAAAGCAAATATCAACAAGGTGGTGATCATGTCCGACCAGTAAGTTTTGTAACGTTAACTGTCATAATTGATTGAATGAGCTGATAGCCAACTTACAAGGTATACCTGGCAATGTTCCTGAAGTGGATGCAAATTATGTACAGGTGCAGGCCAAACTATTTAATTTTTGGTAGCAGAGGTATTAATAATATTACCTGAGTTCCCATGTAGTTTCTTTGCACTGAGATACCACCATAGGTAGTTTTGGTTGTCAAGATATGATCCTCAATAATTCTCTGTTTAATGTTTACTTTGTGGTTATGAGTAGTCAAAACAAAAACTTGTGTAATGGAAAACAAGTACTGCTGTCTCCTCAAGGCTACCCTTCCTATAAATGATCCTAAATACATCTCATCTGGTGACAGTGTAAATACCCTTTCAAAGTTGTTCCCTCAAAAACATGAAAGGAACAGGATATCATAATGTGTATTACTGAAATGTACATTATGGTTTACAAATCATTCAAACGTTGTGTTTCACTTTGAATCTTTTCGTTCATTTTTTTATATCCCTTTGTTAATTTGTTTGAAATTATATTACAAAAGTTGGAAAACAAAGGAAAATAATATGGTGAAAGAATCAATACATTTCTTTAACGAAGGAAATAACAACTGAATTACAGTATTGCAATTCTCATCATAACAGTGTTTATCTCATGGTACTGTATGTAATGTCTGAAAAATGTACAATGATGCAACGTAATGTCATATATTAATAGTATTCCTTGATCCAATGAATATCATTGCTTGCTTGAACATGAACTCGAGACCTGTGCCTTTCTAACTTGCATTTAAAATGGGTCGCTTGAAGCATTGATGAGAAGTAATGCAACAAACTTATTAGGAATGTCATGACATTCAGTACCTTTGGTCAAATTTGTTTCTTTTTCTGTTATGTGTACTGAAAAGAAATCTAATAGTGAAGTAAGCGAGTTTTTCATATAATGCCGATTTTCAGGGCTTGTACATGTAATGCCTAAGTTGAAATTGAGACAGTTCCACAAAATATTCATTTCTACCCCCGTGGATTAAGAGCGTAGAACTCGCGTTCCGGCGTGAAGGCAAGTAACAGGTTCTTGAAGTAAGCGCTAAAGTTTAAGACGGTTGCCGGAGTTAGCGAGAGTTTGAGGTCTGACCAAAAACTTCACAGGGACGTTGATTATTTTATGGAACAAAACACTGTTGCTTTTATGAAGTTTACCTGAAATGTGAAGTGATTTATTTGTTACAATCTATGGAGAACTTTGAAAATAACATGGATGACAAAAAAATTGTTTTAATCACGTCTACATTTCCAGTTCGTTTGCTTCTTTTTCCTGCCACATTTTCCTGGTCAGAGCCTCCCGTATTGCTCCAGCTTTGCGAGATGAATCCTTTCTCTTAGGGCAGTTGCGCATCTGCAACAGATCTCGTATTTCTTCTCTGGACCTTTTCTTTTGTGTGAAAGGATCAATTGACAAATCCAGTTGGGCAGGAAGGCTGTCCTTTGTGGTAATGCAGATGTTGTGAAGTACAATACACGCGAGCGCGGCCAGTTTCACCGAATCTGGTCTACATTCTAGCTTTCGATACAAAACTCTCCACCTGCTCTTCAGTTGTCCATAGGCTCGCTCAGTTACCATTCTTGCGCGGCTTAGACGATAGTTAAAATAGCCCTCTTCAGGTGTAAGGTTAGCATTACCATATGGTTTCATTAACCACACTCTGAATGGGAAAGCAGAATCGCCCAAAATCATCGGGTAAACCTCGGTACCTTCAATGACTTGAGAAATTGATGGTATGATGTTGTTTTCAGTAATGTTGTGCCACAAGTCAGTGGACTGGAAAATGATGGAATCGTGTGAATTTCCTGGAAAACCAACACTTGCCCAGATGAAACGATCCTGTGCATCTACAATGGCCATCAATACTATTGAATAAAAGTTCTTAAAGTTATGATACTCTTTACAGGCTTTCAGACCACCAGGAGGGCACTGAATGGGGATGTGGCACCCATCTACAGCACCCCAGCAACAGGGGAATTGCCAAAACGCTGTCATATCCACCATTTTCTCCATAATATTCTGTTTGGTGATTGGAAAATGCGCTTGCACCGAAGGTTTCCACAGGTTTCTTATGATCGCTTCACATACTTCCTCTGTGATTTTGTGAACGGTCGTCCCACCAAGGCCAAACAGTTCCGCAATGGTGTATAGGTAGTCACCTCTACCTAATCTGTAAAGACATATAGCCAGCCTACATTCGGCAGAAACGGGCCGCTCTGTGACAAAATCTTTCTCAATATCAGGTCGAATACTCTTCAAAATTAAGTTAAACGTATTCCTTGATACACGAAAGGTTTTCTTAAATCTTCCTTCATCATAGGACGCCCAGACCAATTCCCACCAACCTGTGTTTTTATGAATGCGACGACAACTGCGAGGTCTTCGAGCGCTAATTTCATCTTCACTTAACTGTAACAGGAGACACGTCAGCAAACAAAGTCGTACGATAAACCTTTTCCTCATTAACACCAATGTAACCATATTACGCCGTAATTGACGTCGCCGTTGTCTTTCCCTGGAAATTTTCTCGAGGAAAATTGTTTTCAGAGCCTTAGCCCGCGCCATGTTTGTTTCAAAATGACACCTCTGACCAGAGACACTGCAGTTGGGAAGAGAATTAAATTCGACCGTATTGATTTCGACGCATAAAACCACGCCACGATTTATGTCGACGGAACGACGAATTTAATGGAATTAAATTCGTCTGAATTAAATTCGACTGTAGCGCGACGTATAAACTAGGCCTAAGGCTGGATCAGCCAGACTAGCTATACTTTGAAAATGTTTAAATTCAACATTTTCTTTCATCGAATTATGATATTGAAATGTCTATCAGTTGTTTACCCACTTGTTTTCGTCCATTCATATAAACTGCTGTTTATTAACAATTGTTTTTTCCACTCAGCAAACAGTTCACAATAAGATGATTTTGTTTTGTGAGCACACACACACGCACACACGCACACACACACACACACACACACACACACACACACACACACACACACACACGCACACGCACACGCACACGCACACACACACAATGAATAAGGGCTTTTCCGCAATAGCGGACAAAATTAGAATTGCGCCGACAAATTCTGTCATGAAAAATATATGTTTCTTCTTTTGCATCCGAATTAAAAATTTTAAGGTAGTAAAGTTCCGTAAGCGCCTGATCTGTTCATAAGACCGGCCAGCATAACCGCCAATTTACAGGATTTATCCTTGGTCGTTTTAGAATTTCAGAATCTCTGAGTTTTGCAACAAAAGATTAATTGTGCCTTTCTATAGTGATCTGATTTCTGTATAAGATATTTTTAAACAATAATAAGGGATTTTCTTTATTAGCCATTGCTGTTTGGCCATTCATATAAATTGCTATTTACAAACAATCGTTCCTCTACTAAACAGATATTCACAATAAACACTGTTTTGTTCTGTGAGCACACAAAAAGTCAATTAGCTTCGTCTGTATTCAATAAATATTTTTAACAACAGCTAGGGATTATCTTCATTTTCCATTATTTTTCGGCCATTCGTATGAATTGCTAGTTACAAACAATTTCTCCTCTACTGAACAAATATTCATGACAAAAAATATTTTGTTTTGCCAGAACACACAAAAGCTCAATTAGTTTAGTCTATCTAATCTAGAAGCCTGTTGCAAGGCTTTTCCAGTTTGGTGAAAAATTAGACACCCAAAAGTAAAAAAACACTTAAAAAGAACTGGATGCAGCAACACGCATGAAAGACATGCCTGCTTTGATACTCACCCAATTGTAATCAAGAATGTTATGGTTCAAAGTTAAATAGAAAATTAGAGATCTCTGATCCTCTTGAGACTAATGAGGTAGACAATAACTGTAATTTGTTACCAGGGCAACAATCGATAATTTTTACAAGACAATTTTGTTCATTTTAGATTTTTTTATTACGTTGCCTGTACATATTTCAGCTTGTAGTTTGCCAGAACCACTTCTACTCAGAGCTTTAACTCTCGACCATTAGCTCACTTGAAATGTTGTGGTTTGTTTAAACGAAAGCTAATAATTTCAAAAACTCATATTGTTTCAGACCGTGACTTTCTTTCTTTGAGTTTAACTATTGTAATTTCGTTGTATAATGGGCCAATTAAAACACAGTATATTAGCTTGAACCAATCACAAGGTTCCGGAAGCCTTTGTAATCCAATCAGTTTACTCGTACGTCAGCGTTTCTCACGCCCAGATGAGAAAGAAAACTAGCTTTACCGCAACGAATTGGTCTTTAGAGCTTGTGAAAACAGCTTTACTTGAGGTAAGTTGCTAAGCTTGTTTGTAACCCATGTGTGCGTGTGTATCGTGTCTGTTGCTGCAATAGTTATGAGTTGACGTTCACCTCAATTTTATAACTTAATATTTGCTTTGAAATCCCTTTTTAACAGATCTTGGTGATTCTTGAGCTGAAAAGTTCAACTTTGGTACTTAAACCTTGGTAAAGGACGCGCGATTGAGGTAGGTCAAGACATCTTTCATTGCAGTTGTCTTGCTGTTCTGAAAATAGTTTTGCGACTGGTCTCAATCGGGGTAAAGTAGATATTCAGCTTGATTAAACTTTCTGCTTATGAAGGCTACAGTATGTCCCTTTGCTAAGTTTTTCGATAAGTAAGGAAGGTGGGGAGGGAGTTGCTCTTTACACTGCTTTGAATTGGGAGGTGCCGCTATATTGGATTTTTTTTTCGATTTTCACAGTGACACATCAACTATGAAGACTGTGTTCCTGTTTATTTTGGCTGTTATGATCGTATCGGTGACATCACGTTCTACCGGGAAAGGTGAGTAAATGCAAAAGATACTTGGCGTTCAAGCAATGGTGTAGACAGTGAACTAATGAGTGAAATGGAAAGTAAAGAGAAAGTTTGAAAATCAAGATGGATTTAAGCAATATTTTGGGAATGAGTCTCAGCGTTTGAAATGTCTCGGGCTTTTTTTGAAACTTAGAATATTTCTTTGTCTACAAGAATGAACTTACAATTGCGTATCAACGAGAAACATTTTGTGCTGATTATTTAAACGAGGTCTAACCCAAACCACGGTTTTACGCAAGTAGTGGGCCGTGCTTATTCTCCATAAGAGGTTTGTTTACATGAAATAAATGCTAACAAATGCTTCCACTGCTAACTTTCGGCACTCTTGACTATGTTCATTTGAAAAAAATCTTCACATAGAACACTCAGCTAAATTCAAGATGGTTTGGCGTCCTAATGGTAACCTTCTCTGAATGAGCAATTTGGAATTCCTATGAAGTTTTGAAGGCTCAAAGAACAGAGCTTGAAAACATACTTTAAATCCTATGATTAACTCCCAAATATCTTATGTAAAGAAAGAAATAGTCAAAATGTCCGGAACTAGATTTGAAAATAAATTGAACAGTGCATATGACTGAATACAGATCAATATCAAGTTTGGTATTTTAACATTCAAACTTCGGTCTGCACTCAGTCTTCTTGAAAAACACATTCAATATCAACTATACATTAAACCAGGCCTTACGATGAGATGAGATTTATAATTACCTATCTGAAAACAGATGAAAGCTCATTTTGAGAACAACGAAGCTAGAATGAACTGTCTGCTGCTTCATCGTCACAAATTGGAATGGACACCGCATTCGATATCTTAATTGTAAGTTGTATGTAACCTCCCATTGTTGAGCCACATCTTGGGGGAAAATGACCAAAAATGTCCAAAAATCTCATCAAAACTATTTGTTTTTGTCTTGTAGAAAACATTGACAGGCCATCCTTCGATGACGTCTCCAATGATCCCTGCGGATATGGGGACAGAGATGAAAATTGTATTGACGAGTGTTTGGAAAATGGTGGTGAAGATTGTGAAGACGAATGTTGTTTGTGAAAATATAAAACAACAATAATCCAGGATTTTGTTGATTTTTGGACTGATGTGCTAAGATCCTTTTTCTTTTTTTTGTTTGCATCATCTTTGAAAAATTAGATTTTGGTTATAGGAGGGGCGCATATTCTGTTTAATCTTGAGACTGAAAAGGTGATCATAAGATTGAAAAATAAAAGCTTAATTAGCAATCTGTTTTGACTTCGCCTTTTTATGACCTGTTTGTACCTTTTTTCCTATGTTTGTTTATGAAACGAAGGGCCCTTGGAACTCTACCAACCCCGTTTTCAAAATCTAGCCAAAAAAGGCCGAACTGCTTTTATTTTCAGTCATGCGCAATAGAGATGAGAGACAGGTAACGACTTTACTTTAGCTGTCCCGGTAATGACTTGCCTCAAGATGACCACCCCGGAAAAACTGGGTTAATGCTCATTCCTGAAAAACAGAATTTTGTTTTTCGTGTTTTGAACGGCTATCCTAAATTACTTCTCCGTTGGAAGAACCCAGAAACGCATGAGAACCTGCGAAAACCCCCACCGTCCAATAGTGAAAAAGCATGGCTGGAGCGAAGCCTGTAGTATATACCAGTAGAATACCAGAAATGCAACGCGCAGACCTGTCGCCAGGAGTGTTAAAATAAAAACTTGGTCAAGCCACAAAGCCAGAATGAAAAGCAACAGGCTAGAATTGCTTTTTTACCTACATATTGTCTATTGTTTTAATTTCTATAACACACAACAGGAAGAGATAGGCTCCTGACTGCACACAACCATGACCTCTGAGAAAAAACTTAAAAGACATTTCGTGGTTATGGAGCGAACGCCTAAGATGAATTTTTGAGCAAATGTTCTTGATGAAGTTAGAATGAAATAAATGTTCGGCGAGTTTTGATAATTCCTAAGCATCTATCAATCGATTTCCGACCGCGATAGCTAAATTGTTTTTTTCACTTCATTATCAGGATGTAACCGTCGTGATAAAAGACGAATTGTTAACCGCGCCAGTTAATCGCAATAACAAGCTTAGAATTCAATGACGTGCCGTATATAGAGCAGCTTACTAATTAAAAAATATTTTCCTCAACTCATTAACCAGACTTAGAAAGGAAACTAGATCATGGAGTCTAATAGCTTAACTTTTGCTTGTCGTTGCTAAAGGCAATCTCTATGAATTTGCCGACGAAAGAAAGAAAGCAGGTAAGGAACAAAATAAGAGAAAAATATTTTTTTGATAGCGCAAAACCCTGTCACAGTTTTGTTAAATTGTTTTTGAAGCATGCAAAACGGAGTGAAGAAGACTGCAAAACTTTATATATTATAAATCTATTAGAATATTCTAAAATAAGTTCGTATCTGTGACTAAAATTTAAATTTCAATAGTTTGATACCTTCAGGGACTGTCAGGAACTCAACATTTCCTGCACCGCCAAGTCATAGCGCCAGCTTGGGCTCCTTTGTTTCAGTTGGTTATGGCTGATATTCATGTCAGTCTCAACATCACACAGGTGATTCGGACAGTTGATTAGCGCTATCCATGAAATTTGATCCAGGAAAATAGTAATTGTTTGTCGCCCTTTTAAAAAAGAGATAACAGCTTGGGGTTAGGGTTAGAATCCCGTTGAAGCCCTGATTTTTTTTTTTTTTTTTTTCAGGCTTCTTCTTTCCAATTGCTTAAATTGGAAAAGTTACTGCGATGATCACATTTCACTTTCATCTACAACCGCAGAACAAATATGAATTATTTCATATAAACTTCACATAAATAGAACACTTCAAACGTGATGTGTCAACTAATTTTGACGCTGATTGTAGGCTTCTTTGATGCTCTTAACTTCATATACGTCGAGAAAAACGAGATCAAGACTTCGGAGATAAATTTTAATATGTTGACGGCCTAGCGCGACTTGTGGAACTCGTTAAGTGATTTCTAATCTTGCATTCTTCCACAGCGTTCTGTTTGACTCTCTAAGCATCGATTGCTATAGGATCGCACATACTCTGGCCTTTAGAAAAAGAGTCAATTTTTTTCTTTTGAGTGCAAGAACCTATTTACTTTAGGTTGTTCGAGAAAAGCCCCCACCTTCCCAGGCTACCCTTGTCTAACTCTTTAATCATTTATTTGAAAAACTCAACCGGCTGTTTACACGAGAATTGCGATATCGCCTTTGTAGCGAGACTGGAGTGGACGAGTTTTTCTCGCGTAGGCAGACAGTGTTACTGTGTCAGGCGGGAAAACGTCGGCCAAACCAGCTCCAATTTTTCTTGAGTGGGGAGAGTTGCCTCAGGTTCCCTGAGATTATACAGATAAGGCCTCCAGCGAGCATGCGCAGAAATAACAGCGAGTCGTGAGTTTACTCTCCATGCTACCTGGCAATTTGCTTGATCAGTTGTGTCAATTTCTTTTGGGATGAATGAAAGAGTTGATTTTTTTAACTTGTAAGTTTGTTTACGCTTTTTAAGCACAAGAAAAGAAACGGGCGTTTAGTAGCAGGTGGGAAAGTCAGAGCTAGTGTGAAATCTCAGCTTACAGAACGCTTGTAAGAATGCTTTAAATATTAATTCCCACTTCCCTTGAGTGGAAAAAGTAAGGTTTCTCATTCACTGGCTAGTCTTAGATTTTCACGATCATGGCCGACTCAACAATTTCCGGCGGAAAATCACATTTTGTGTGCCGACGGCTTCTCGCTGTTGTGACAGTATTGTGTGCCTTGGGAGGAGTTGTGTATGTAACCGGAATTGGTAAACAGATTCATGAAGCTATAAATCATTTGATTGTCCCACAACAAAAAGCCCCGTTGAAAAGAAGAAGGTAAGAGAAGACCAAAATACAAACACATTCTCGTGCTTTGGTTTAATTTTGATAAATGATAGAAAACAGTTGATCTCGATGAGGGCGGGAAAATCGACAGGATATCTCGGTACCGGCGGATTTTGCTAGGATTTAACTTCTCCCGCATTCAGAGTTCGTTTTTCTTGGTTTTTAGAAATTGCAGAGACCTTCAAAATCCCCATCGTTTGATTTGTTTTGGCGTTGTTGTTTTTTTCTGTAAACAAGTCATTTCTTTAGTCAAATGTTTGAGTTTTGTCAAGCCGAAAAACGTTGACAAGTTCATTATCGACTTGTTTGCTCGACGTTTTGCTCTCAGAAGGCCTTTTCCAAAATCTGGTTGAAAAGAAATCAGACAGTACTTCAAGTACTTAAAGAGGATAAAAAGCATTTCAAAATGCTCTTTCCTGCATGACCAACAACAAAAACAGGATGTGGATCATGTCCACGAAACTTGAGACGGCCAGCTTTGCCTCAATAGTTAATTATCTCGACGTCGCCAGGATGCACCTGTACCATGTAGACAAAGAACCGGTCATCGTGATTCCCCTAATAAGGCTTCATGCTATTTTTATGATCGCCTCTCTTGGCAGTTGATTGGCAGACAATTTTCTTTATTTCCTTCCACCCTGTTAATACTCTGTTGGCGACGACTGATCGCCTCTTCGTATCGTTTGAAAACCATTTCATCTCCCCTAAATCCACTGATCCCCAGCCCCTCAGGCGATGGACTATGACTGGTCTTTTATGTATTTTTTATGATAGAAATATTTAGCCTCAGGGGTGGTCTACCTCGCATGCAATCAGTGACTCTCAAATATCTTTCTTCTGGCTAAACCTGTTGTGATGTTTTCTTCTTTTGATCCTTTATTCAAACAAATTCACTCGTGAATACTGCTGTTGATTAGAATTTGAATTTCAACGGTATAATATTCGTTTGATGAAGTTGCTACATGGAATTTGATTGCACATGATTTTGTTTGTGACTCAAAATGAAAATAACTAATTATTTACTCAGTGGGAAGTCCGTATAGAAAAACTATGCCCGTGGTCTCAAGTACGTCCTCGAGCCAGGAGCACAATTTTTCTGAAACGGATTGTTTCAGACCAGTGAAAATCGTGGATTGAAGATTCCGGTCAGCCGAGACACTTATGTGCGAACTAGAAACACTCTGCAATGACATTACAGTGGTCACAACAAAATATTTCACGCTTCAATGGTCGGAAATCTTGTGCCACGCTTTGCTAGTGATACTTAATTGCTTATATTCCATTTTGATTGGAAATCAAAGAGGCTAAATTAATTTGGATTTCATGTCTGTTCTGACTATGCCTTCATTCTTTAAATTAACAAATCACAAACGTTAACTCAAGGAAAAAAAATTGTTATCCCTAAACTAAGCCGATCTAAATCTGGTTCTGTCACCTTTCTTTCCACCCGACTATCCCGAACAGTGCAAAGACGATCGGAATGATTTGAAAGGTGTTCTGTCTACGATCGCCCCAATTTCGCGAAAATTGAACGGAACCCAGGCATAAGATCAAAGTAAGCGATTCGCTTGAACACATTATTCAGGTTCGGTTCAACTTACGAAAAAATAATAAAAAAACATTTCTCTTTTAGTCCACCTCTTGCCCCACCTTCCGAACCCCTGGAGTTCAAATCTGCTGCTGTGTCAGCAGATTACAAGAAGTGCTCAGAATACGGCGCAGACATTTTACGAGTTCAAAATGGAAATGCCGTGGACGCCGCCATTGCAACTGCGCTGTGTGTGGGTGTGGTGAACGCCCATTCAGCGGGTATTGGAGGTGGAGGATTCATGATCGTTTATGACAAGAAAAGTGGTGAGTCTCCAACTCATTTAAATGCACCATCAGCTGTGTAGCATTTGTATTTATACATATCGCGCGAATTAAACAAGTGTTACACCTTGCAATGACATTACAGTGGTCACAACAAAGTATGTCACGCTTCGATGATCGGAAATCTTATCTACCCTTATGTTGTGATACTTAACTGCTTAAATGCCATTGTGTTCGGAAATAAAAGAGGCTGAATTAATTTGTATTTTATGTCTGCTTCTGAATATAGATTCACCCTTTAAATCAACGAATCATAAACGTTATTTTCTCACCTAAGATTCAATGTTAAACAGTTCAGTTTAAATAATCATAACTATCATTACTAATATGACCATTACAGATTAAATCGGTTAGACTGCAACTAATTGACTATTCCTTTTAAATAAGGAATATCTCAATTCCTCGCCTGAATCAATTTAACTTAGAGTTCTTTTTTTGTAGTTCGTATAGTGTGATCGTCCAGGTGAGTGTAGTTCTGAAAAGAACTGTTGTTGGTGACTGACGTTTCGACAACCTGTGCGGAAGTCATCTTCAGAGTCAAGTAGAGAGTAGTTGTCAGTCGATGATGTTATAAAGTCTGGTCTGTTAAACGTGATTGGTCTGTTTAGCCGAGATATGATCGGCTGGAAGACTCGTGTAGAGTTTGTTAACAGTCATTGGTCGGTTTCGATCCGTCTGTTGTTAGTCGGTCTGTTTGTCGGTTTCTTCACGTCGTTAATGAGTCGTTTGTAAGGTGCCGGTAGTTGTTGACATCTGTTGAGAGGCGTCTGTTCTAAGTTGGTAAACCAGCTTTCCAAAGTCAGTCGTTGAAAATAAGGTGATTGTGAAAAGCGTCAATTTCGTCTTTGTGTACGGCGGTAAATGTGTTGTCAACGTAGCGTAACCAACGAACTACGACAACAGCATACAGAAACCGGCGCATACCGACAGACTGCTTGACGAATCATCCTACAACCCGACTTCCCACAAAGCTACGACTATCAAGACATTGACAAGACGAGCGCAACTTGTTTGCAACACACCAGACAGTTTATCTGACGAAAACAAGTACCTTGACCGTGTTTTGACAAAAACAACTACAACACTGACTTCATGATACGAAACGCTCACAAGGCGACCGACACTACAGAAACTAACAGGGACTCCACATCTGTCACGACTACAGCTACTATACCCTACATCAAAGGCACTTCTGAGGCTATCGCGCGGATCCTACAACCCTACAACATTCGCGTAGCTCACAAGCCTATTATTACTTCGCGACATTTACTGACCAACGTTAAAGACAAAGACCAACCCAACAACAGACAGGGAGCGATTTATAAGATCGAATGCTCCGACTGCCAGGCCTCCTACATTGGTGAGACTGGTAGAAACCTTAACACGCGACGAGCAACTAGAAATGGCGATGTAAACAATCACATTTCTGAACATCACCGACAAACTAATCACAGAATCGACTGGGACTCTGCTAAATGCTAAACCTAAAGTTACACTCACCTGGACGATCACACTATACGAACTACTGATACTCCTGGGTTCAAACCATTTACTTTACTAAGTTCTTTTTTTCTCAAACTATACCTTTTTCACTTTTGGGAAATCGAAAAAAAAATAGAAGTATCAGTTTGATAAGCATCTACAAGTTTAAAAATTTCAATCCAAAAGGCAATGAAATGAAATGATGATGCTCGTTAGATTGTATTTGTTGCTGATACAAACTGCATGATACTTGTTTTTAAAAAACAACTAAGCGAGCATTACGGTACACACTTGTCTAATGTCGAAAGATTTTGAGGTATGAGTTATTTTTTTTGCGCAAAAAACGGGCAAAGGTTTATGATGAAGGGTAAATATATTCATTGCAAGCACTCGTGGCTGCTGCTGGCTAAAGCAACATTACTGTGGTCAATGCTGATGTCAGGTATACTTCACGTTTTTTAATGGGAGAGTGAGGCCTCTCTCCCATCCCTCTTCCCAAGCTACATACAATATACCCCGGGTAACAAGTTGGGCGCCGTAAAGACTTTCTAGAGCTTACGTTTCGAAATTTGACCCTTCGTCAGAGCGAAAGATGGAGCCATTATCCCCTATTCCAAGGGTAATTTCTCCGTAGTTTTTCCTGAAGCATTCAGAATGTGAGTGGTCCAGGAGGATTTAGAAATAACAGATCCTTAATTGTGAATTACTCCTCATGTGAAAATTTCACGAGGGATCTCTTTCTGTTGACAACATGCTAAAAAAAGAAAAGCGCCATAGCATGCTAAATTTTCTCCTGGAAGACTATATATTTCAAGGCTAAGATTTTGAAAGAACTCAGTTTGACACTAGGCCAATATGACAGATTCAGGCTTTTTACTTGATTTCCCCGCAGCATAATATAACCTGAACACTAAGTTACTTGTCTAATAAATTTCAGGAAAGACAAGGTCGATCAATTTTAGAGAAACGGTTGCAGCCCTTGAAAAAGCCGATACCATGAGAGACCTGCAACATTTAATGTTTGAATGGAAAGAAAGAGGTGAGACCAATTCGAAAACGCAATGATGTCATATTGATATTCATGGCATGTGTCTTTCATGAATTTTTTCCTCGATATTCATTTCAACATTGCGAGCTTTTTCCCTTTGCGAGAGTCTCTGGATAGAGAGGTCCAACTCGAAGATTAGTCGTTTCAAGTTTTATGCTCCTAGGCGACTTGCGTTCCTGTCTTTGTGCCTCTCTCCACCCAGTAGTATATATGGGTTACAAGTGACATGTTTTCTTACAAACACTCTTAACGAAACGATGTTTTGTGTTTTTATCCGTTTTAATCCCGTCGTTAACGATTGATTTCTTCTTTCTCACCAACCGTTTCTCGCTCTCACAATTCTCGCACGTGCTCAAGTCCATATATGGAAGTAACTTATGCATGGTCCTCCCCACAAGAGAGGGGTGAGCTGAAAACTCTCGCACAATGAGGAATCCCTCTGGGAGATTTGAAATGCTAAGGGGAGGGGGGGGGGGGGAAGATCCGGTGTTACGCGAGTCTTCTCCTTCTTTTTTTTTCTTTCTTTGTTTTATTTTATTTCGTAATGTTTCACGATAACGCTATGACACAGTTGTGATTTAAATTTCCTAAAAGAGATCAAAACGAGAAACCCTGGGGAAGGAGAATTCATCGGTATACCTGGAGAATTGCGAGGGTTTGAGATGGCGTGGAAAAAGTATGGCCGACTTTCCTGGAAAGATCTGTTTCGACCTGCAATTGAGATTGCTACCAATGGTTTTCCCGCGACTCCTGCCATTTTAGCTGCTGTTGAAAAGAACGCAGCAAACGTGTCAAGTGATCCAGGATTAAGGTGGGTACTATCATCTTATATGACTCGGTTTGTAAAAGAACCACTGTCTTTTAAGAGGCGATCTCTGTAAGAGCGGTCCATGGCATTTCGCATCGGAAAAAAGTTTTCCCTCAAACTTTGCCCAATAAACTATTTTTGGTAACAAGTAAATAAAACCACATTAGTTTTTGGAAATACCTCAAAATAAAATTTTAGAGCTCTCAAAAGTCAAAGCTGCAAAAGGCCCTTTTTTGACCTCTTGCGACATCGAAAATTTCAAATGTTGAATAGCCCGGTCTTCGTATCACACCGCACGCAACAAAAAATATTTTGTATTCTTAAAGTGTGTGATATATAAGGTGTATAAAATGCATTTCAATTTTGATATTCGTTTATTCAGAGGCTCGTCATAATTTATTTAAAAACACTCGTTAGACAGCTTTCTGAAATTGGTTAAAAGTACTCTTTCTTTCTCGATTGATATTGCTCAAGTCCAGACCAGACCATTAAAAACTCCGCTTGATTTCTGCTAATAAGATGTTTGGCTGCAGAAAAATATAAAAACATCTTGCACTTATTGATTTTCTTCGCCGAGGTGACTTCGGACTTTTAGCGATATTGCAAGCGTGACAGCCGATTATGCAAATTAGTTCATTGAGCAAACTCCGACCGTTTTATGTGAGTAGCGCAATAAATCTTAGATTTTAACCATTTTAAGTAGAAAATATAGTAGGACAGAGCTTTAAACCACACCGATTAATACTTTAAGCATTTTAAAAGGCCAAAATTTGACAAATTTTATTATCTCGTGACGAAAGACGTCAACAACAACGTATCGAATATCATAATTTGATTAGCGCTCGCAAACCCCTTTTTTAAAAATTTGGCTTCTGTTATTTCATATTTGAGTTCTGATGGCTTACGCTATTCAAACCTGTATGAACATTTCAAAATTAAACTACAGGATTCTATTTAGTGTAACCGGCGATAACAGCACACACTAAATTCACCGTGACCAGTGACTCTGTCACGTAATTCCATCGTGTAATTGTCCTGAATACTTCTCACGTCTAAATAAAGCAGCGATTTCTCGCATTTCTCGCTGAAAGGGAAAAAATGATATTTGGTCGTCACATCTTTCTGCATAACAGTCTCTGTTCATATGTTTGAAGAGTTCTTGTAAAAAAAGATATCGCATTCGCATAACGGGTGGACGTCATAACTAGATTGCATAACAACTGCACTCTGAAATCATTTCCTCCATTTTTGCAAGAGGTGCTGCATTTGTATCTTGCATTTTGAATGCGAGCTCAAAATGTTCGCATATGTCTCTTAGCATCTTGACTTTGAGACTAGACAACCTTGCTTCTCTTGCCAACGAGCACACATCATAGATATCAAACATGATTGGATGTTTCAATCTATCTCATCCATTACTGTGTTCCTCGCCTCTCTCAAACACCCTTCGTCTACATCAGACGCGGATGCTTCTATCAAGTGGTCGTCTGCGTCGGTGGCATCATCCGATTCTTTTTGTATTTTAGATTGCTGTTTAAGGCACAATCTCGAGAAGAAACCCTGAATCTGTATGTTGGATAACCACTCTGTTCTATCGAACATTCTCTCTCCATCTATTGTGCAAGCAGTTCGCATATCCTTTGCTACTTTCACTGGGTTTGGTTTCTGCCAGTGTCTCATCCGATATTAAATTTCTGTTTCAATTACTGCCTGACGTTTTGCGAAAGCCGTTCACTTGCACCTCTCTTATGAAGAGCCCATTCCATGGGAAGCTTTGGTGTACTTGTCAAGGGTTCTGTGGCCACTGCAACCAGTTCAGTCGAACTTTCACCCTCTAATGACAATGACTGAAAGTAATGGACCCACTACCTCTTCACTTTGTCATAAAGACTTTAAGTCATGCTCGCAGGCACAGGACTTACATGATGAACTAGCTAGTTCATATGGAAGTCAAGGTCGGCCTGCATCTTAAAATCTTCATCGCAACCAGGTTCAGGGCATTGATAGGAACTACCGTCGTTGCTATCATTGCTTTCTCCTGCTGATGCAGTTCGTCGAGCAGTAGTGGGGAAAAATGGAATCTCCTTCACCAGATCCGTCATTTTTTCTGTGGAAAAATTGCAATTTTAATTTTACCGAATAAACTTTCCAGACCCAACATTAAACGCTCTCCAAACGCGCAGGCCCTCTTGTGTAAGTTGCTGAAAGTGGCAATCGTGATGTCCGAGCCCTCGTAGAGTTGATACTAGCTTACTGTTGTGATAGCAACCTGCTTCATCCGATCTTATAAAGGGCCTTTTTTATTCCTGAATTTCTTAACTTTATGGTGACAAAGAGATTTTCTAGGACTGACAGCACTGAAAACCAGTCTTTTTTACAGCTGTTAAGAAGGTCTACGTATCAGGTTACTTCCAGGCTTTCCTCCTGTCTTACAACAGCGCTACTCACATGCCAATTGATTTCCCTCTAGGGAAACCATTCTGCTTGCTTTTCCCGGAACTTCATCGCTATGAACTTCATTGTCCAGTCAACTATTATAAATGCTTCATCTCCCTCCAAAGTATCGAAAATTTGCAGCTCGTACTGATCCTGGTTTCTGCTCTCAGGATATACCCTCTCCATTCAAAGGTCTTAACAGCAGCATTTTTTGCTTCATACAGATAGTCTTCCGCTTGAAACCTACCCAATTGCATTGTTTACTCAGAAATAGCGCCTTTTACTTCTTCAAGAGCACTCTTCAACATCTCACAATCCTCACACTTCACGTTGTGACTGTGACTGCATACTTTCTGAACTTCAGTGTCACCAGCATAGCTCAGTGCAAAGACCCTACAGTGATCGGCACATTTGCTATCGTCCTCTTCGCAGTGATTACGGTATGTAGTCTTCAAATACAACTTGCTCTCTTGAAGCCTCTTCCGAACTTCTTTACACTAGTCCTTTTCTGCTCCCACGCTTTCCAATTCGTCTATAATTTGGAGAAAATCCTTAAAATCATCCGCTCCCTCAGCTGCAGTATCGTGTAAACCTCTATATAACACCATACATCTTAGAAATGGCCTTTGACTTTTGCAAATTGACAGAATACCGGCTCTTTAGCCCTTTGGAATCGCTACCAGGGTGTGTCGGATACTGGCACGCTGAACTTTGGCGCCAGAACTTCCCATAAGTGTGCCTATGCTTTGCGCAGACCCACATTTTGCCATAACTGAGTCTTCTGCATCGAACAGGCCAGCCCTTGCAAAGATAAGCTCTCCTTCTGTGAAACTCTCTTTTGACAAATGGATTAAGCAGAGATGACTCTTTATTGAGTCAGTACTCTGAGGCAAGTTAAACAAACCGGAAACTCCTCGTGAGTCTTCTAACAAAGTTTCTGAAGAACGCGACTGAAAACAGGACTTCTTTTGGCGAATACCGCTTCAAGAATTTAATGTTATTAATCCCAAGCAAACCAGTACCGAAAGAGAAATATGAATTACAGCTAATATAATTACAGCTAATATAATTACGCACTTTACAGTATAGATATAGCTAATTGTTGGAAAAATGAGGTCACACGTAACGTAATAATTTATTTCCTCAAAAATCGCGTGGTCCTTTTCCACAAGAACTCCCTAGAGTTCTGAATAGAAACTTTCATAAAGACAGGTGTGCAGACAAAATTTCTCTTATTCCTACCGACCAGAATTCGGATCCAAAAGGCGATGTTATCGCTGCTTTATTAAGAAGGGAGAAGCAAATGAGGATAATTACACATGTACAATTGAATTATGTGACAGTGGTCACGGTGTATTTCAGTGTGTGCTGTTATCGCCGGTTACACTAAATAGAATCCTGTAGTTTGGTTTTGAAATGTTCATACAGGTTTGAATAGCGTAAGCCATCAGAACTCAAATATGAAATAACAGAAGCCAAATTTTTAAAAAGGGGTTTGCGAGCGCTAATCAAATTGATATTCGATACGTTGTTGTTGACGTCTTTCGTCACGAGATAATAAAATTTGTCAAATTTTGGCCTTTTAAAATGTTTAAGGTATTAATCGGTGTGGTTTAAAGCTCTGTCCTTCTATATTTTCTATTATATTTTCTACTTCTAAGATTTATTGAGCTACTCACATAAAACGGTCGGAGTTTGCTCAATGAACTAATTTGCATAATCGGCTGTCACGCTTGCAATATCGCTAAAAGTCCGAAGTCACCTCGGCGAAGAAAATCAATAAGTGCAAGATGTTTTTATATTTTTCTGCAGCCAAACATCTTATTAGCAGAAATCAAGCGGAGTTTTTAATGGTCTGGTCTGGACTTGAGCAATATCAATCGAGAAAGAAAGAGTACTTTTAACCAATTTCAGAAAGCTGTCCAACGAGTGTTTTTAAATAAATTATGACGAGCCTCTGAATAAACGAATATCAAAATTGAAATGCATTTTATACACCTTATATATCACACACTTTAAGAATACAATATATTTTTTGTTGCATGCGGTGTGATACGAGGACCGGGCTATTCAACATTTGAAATTTTCGATGTCGTAAGAGGTCAAAAAAGGGCCTTTTGCAGCTTTGACTTTTGAGAGCTCTAAAAATTTTATTTTGAGGTATTTCCAAAAACTAATGTGGTTTTATTTACTTGTTACCAAAGATAGTTTATTGGGTAAAGTTTGAGGGAAAACTTTTTTCCGATGCGAAATGCCCTGGACCGCTCTTAGAGAGATCGCCTCTTAATTGTGGAAAGCGAAAAGAAAATTTCAAGTAAGTATAGGTAAATAGTATGGGACAGTGATGAATCAATAAGAACCACGATATTTAAGGATTTTAACTTTCATGTCTAATATTTACTCGGTCGTACGATTCATAAACATCATAAAATTACGTTTTCTTTCTGAGTTCGAACTTTACTGTCTTACTAAAAATGCTAGAAACGTTTTTTGAAGGATTATGTGGCCTCTCTTGAATCCGAGCTATACAGTAAACATTCCAAATAAAATCAATTGCTTCTATTTTGTTTTGCGTATTTTAACATCTAATAGAGTCTAGAGGGCACCATTCTCTTTCCCTCCAAACTTAAAAGGTTCTTCATATAGGTTATTAATCCCTGAATACTAAAATACGACTCCTAGTTGCTTGCACTTCCTTATGAACTAGAGAAAGAGGTTTTTTTGTTATTTTAAATCACGTTTACACCCTAAAGCTGATTATTATGCCTTAATCTAAGAAGGCTTCTTTCATGAATTCTGCAATCTGATTGGCTGCGCTAGTCGCTATCTATTTCGTCATAGACAGTGAGTAAGCTAAGTAGCTTAAATGAAGTAAAAAGACTATTGTCGGTATAAGTCACTGCCGTTTCTTCAACCTTAGCGAAGTCATCATTGTAGTCAAGTTGACTTGAATTGACCCTGATAACAACTTCCTCTCAGGTTGCCGAAACCTCAGTCACTACTACCATCAAAAGGTATTCTCAGAACTGCTCTGATCCGGATGATCAAGATTAACTTGTTTATTCTAAGTAATCTGTTGCTTAAATACTTATCAATAATGTATGGGGACTTTTTTTGTATATTGATGGAGCAATGTACCTATGTACAGCCCTTGATGTAATTTCCTGTCAACTTTACATCATTCCATTTTCCTTGCAGTGAGTTATTCAAGCCAAACGGTCAATTTGTTAAGGAAGGCGACGTTATAAAGCGAACAAAATATGGAAAAACTTTAAAGAAGATAGCTGAAGGCGGTGCTGATGTTTTCTATCTAGGAAAAATGGCGAAACAGGTAAAATAACGTCAAGATTTAGGTCTTCTCGATTATGAAGACTGCAAAAAATAAGCCTTTGTTTTCACAATTTAAGCTTTGCGACGAGTTTATCTTATTTGAGTATGCATCTGTTCAGTAAGTCTATGTTTGGTATAGTTGCACGACGCATTCTCTCACCCAGAGCGTGTTTCATGATAAGAATAAACAACAAAAAGTATGCGAAAGGATGTTACAGCTATAACGACTGAATTATGGACTACGAAACTGATAGTGACAGCGCAATCACGAAGATGGTCATATGTATATCATTGGTGGTAATGGCTGTAAACAGCACGGCATGTAGGAGGCAACGGTTTGACTAAGCTAAGGAACGATAGCGATATCAAAATAACGAAAAATGATAACGATAACATCAACGAAAAAAATAACGATAAGGTAATAAGTGTTATGAAATGAAAATTAGGTTACTAAAAAACAGCTGATTGATAAAGAAAAGATAAAACAGCGACGACAGAACACAGTAGATAAAATGAATTGAAACATTTCTTACTTTCCCATCGTGAAACTTCCTGGTATCTTTAACCATTTAGCTAAAGCAAACTATTTGTTAAAACTCACAGATTGTTAAAGATCTCAGATCTGTTGGCTCCAAGATATCCTTAAAAGATTTAAAAAATTATGAAGCATCTGAACTCAAAGCATTGGAGACAGACCTTCCCGGAGTGAAGGGATACAAAATTCTGACCGTCCCACCTCCTGCAGGGGGAGTAGCCTTAATTGACATCCTGAACATTTTGAAGGGTGAGTCAACTCAGACCATTTCGACTCTGCTACGAAATAAGATTCAACTGAGATCTCCTTTTTCTATCATAGAAAAATATGGTCTGAAAGACTATGTAGATCACCTTTGCATATAGGAACATATAAAACTGCTGTGACTGCGTACTTTTACAACAAACAAATGACGGATTTGAAAGGATGTGATTACTCTTTCTCTCTTCTCAGCCTTGAATCGAACTAACAAGAAACAAATGCTCAATTTTCAAATTGTTTCCCGAAACGGTGCAAAGCAAAGAGTAGAAATTAAATTCTTTCCGTCTGCCTGAAAAAGTGGTTCTTAACCCCCCTAGCTCCTATAATTGACTAGCTCCGAGTTTATCTTTACAGTGTCACCCTTGAATCAAATGTAAAGGTCATGACGACGAAGAAAATAATGATCACCAACTTTAGAAGCTTTAGATTGTCAGTCAAGTTCTCATTTTCAATACCACAGAATATGTAAAGAGTATGCAATATGTAAGAATTGATCGTTATACCAAGCTGAAAAGCTCCCTCGAAGATTTTCGACAGTAATGTGGCTAGTTTAATATTTTCTCGTTTAAAAAGGTTACAATTTTGGACCAGAAGACATGAAAAAACACCCCGTCCGGACATATCACCGAATTATTGAAGCATTCAATTTTGTAGCCGCAAGGGAAACGTATCTCACAGATCCTGCATTCGACGATAAAGTAGACGAGGTAACCCTTAAGCAAGCCTTAAACCTAGCGGCAATTATGTTTTTTTATATTAACTTGTGTGATTAGACGATGTTTTAGAGTTCACTCGCTTACTATCTTCCCAGAACTGGAATGTCTTCGATATGACGATCCTGTACTCATCTTCTTTGACAGATCGTTCGCCAAATGCTGGATCCTGAAGAAGGAGAAAAACTACGGCAAAAAATAGATGACACGACCCACTCATATGATTATTATGGACCTATTAACTATCATATTGACGTGACAGATGGTACAACTCACTTGTCTGTACTGGATGAAGAAGGAAATGCTGTTTCCATAACGACATCAATTAATAAATAGTGAGCAGAACATAATTGATTATAGAAACAGTCGGATAACCTTTTCAGTTTCACAATGGCGTCTTGAGTAGCCTTTTAAAGTGAGCCACAAAAATTAATGTGCCGAGAACACTGAATCCTACCATTAGATAACTAGATTCCTTTTAGAAAAACGGAGAGTAATAAGCAACACCGTAATCATCAGTACAAATAATTATATTATTATAGTAATGGTAACCATTTTTTTTAGCATCTTTATCATAATCATCATTGATTTATTATCATAATTATCATGGATTTATTATCATAATTATCACCACCTCTTTTGCTCTTCTTGCCACCATTATTATTATTATCGTCCTCGCCATTATCGTTATAACACTAAAGCATACTTTTTTTGAGTAACTCTATGAACATCTAATTTAGGAAACACTATTTGGTTCTTCTACAGTTTCGGAGCAAAACTGCGCAGCTTGGAACTCGGAATCATTTACAATGATCAGTTGTGGGATGCTATAAACTTGTATGTTAACGAATTCAATTTGAAAGCGGACTCTCTGAGACCTCGTAAAAGACCGATGTCTCTTGCTTCTCCGTCCATCATTCTAGATGGGAAAGGGAATGTTAGGATGGTTATCGGAGCCGCTGGAGGAAAATACATCGCAACTGCGTTATCACAGGTCAGTAATTGTTGATGCTCGTCCAGAATGTATTTTCCTCTAGGATGTTCACTTAGAGGCGAGGTCACAATACTCAAGGGGGGAGTCACCTTTCCTTGATATGTGAGCTAACTGAGAAGTCGTGCGCATGAATAAAATGGCCTCGCAATTGAGCTTATCCTTTATTCTATAGTAAAAGCCAACCTCAAAGTATGGCCCGATTTGAGAAAAGATGCGAGGTGCTGCTATCTTGTTAAGACATTTTTTTTTTTTTTTATAACATTTTTTTTTATTTTCACTTAAAGCACAAATACTAGAATAATACAAACAAATACAAAGTTAATTACACTAACGCTTACGCTACTCACTAACACTAATCTTGTTAAGACATAGTAAAACAGCCAAGCTTAAGACTTTTACCTCAGACCGACCAGGGACAGGAGCACAAAAAATTTCCGCACCATTTCTTCATCTTCGAGCGCCTGCGAAAAATGTGCCTCGAGGAGACAATTAAAGAGGGAAAATACGGAAACATACCTCGCCAGAACAATCGCGGGGCGTGCAATGAAACCTTTTTAGCGCCTTCTTGTATGCGCATATCCTTTATCTCCTTAGGTACTTATGAACTACTTCTGGTTTGGCGACAGTTTAAAGGATGCTGTATCCAAGCCACGTCTTCACAGTCAATTATTCCCAAGCATTATCTTAGTTGAACCAAATTTTCCAGATAAGTACATCAAAGGATTAAAGCGGTATGGACACAAGCGAATCACAAATGATACAACCTTATTCACAGGTGATTATGGTTTCATTAAGAATTTTGAGGTAAAGTCTGTACTCTGGATCCGGAGTCTATCCTCCTAACCATTATGCCACCGTGTTTCCCAACTTTTAGTAATCTAAGTCCACTTTCAATTCAATGGAACTAGTTGGTCGGACAGTTCCGTTAGTGGGAACGTTCAGCTCAAAGTTACGATTTAAGTGAAGCGTTAGTTCTGTTTCTCTTTCAGGAACGCCATTACAGATCATGGGCGTGGTTCAACTTGTTGTACGAAAGGATGACGGAGAGCTACTAGCACTAGCAGATTATCGCAAGGGTGGAGTCGCGGCTGGCTACCGCTGACCAATCAAAAGACTGAAGGTAAAATACGCAGTAAGAAGAAATACTTCGGTTTATTCTGTGATTGTTTAAATAAAGCTGTGTCCAAAAGTTTATTCCGTTTTCGCGCTGCGCCTTAGTAAAGGAACATTCCACCGAAACTGCAATGACACTACGACCAGGAATCTTTCTATAACCACTCACTTATTTGCCGCTGAAC
Source organism: Pocillopora damicornis (assembly GCF_964200805.1). Lineage (NCBI taxonomy): Eukaryota > Metazoa > Cnidaria > Anthozoa > Scleractinia > Pocilloporidae > Pocillopora > Pocillopora damicornis. Next base: position 14,399,411 of record NC_142680.1, on the reverse strand, counting down.
CAGTCTGGTTGATTACAGGCATTTAAGGAAAAATCTTTACCAAACTACGGATTGTGAGAGATTCTGCACTCAACCTGAGGTAATCGCACAGTTGAGAAGGTCTCAATAAAGTTAACAGTAAGCTGTAAAGCGGCCGAAAATTTATCCGTAAGGCGTAAAAATTGAAAAATTTTAACTGTTAGTCGTAAAGAAAAGAGTCAGTCTTAAAAATCATTTCTTTCATTTCTACAGATCCAGCATCGCAGTGAAAATTTAAATCGCTAGCAACTGGCACGAGGCAGCCTAAGGCTCGCCAAGATGTGAGCCCGTTTCAAACCGAGGCCGAATATTCAGGCCTTTAATTGAATTTTTTCTAATGCTATGGAATCATGTGACTGTACGCTTTTCAGACAGCTTGCTTTGGGGTTGTCAAATATACATTTGCGCTACTGAGAGCTTTTAAGAGAACCTAGATTTTGAACAAAATAAATAAGATATTTTGTGCTATCGTTTGCGGTTTTATTGTGTTTTCTTTAAGAATCTCATGACCACAACGTCATTTACATCGAAGTACTCCGATAGTTTTTGAGTTATTATTATTATTATTTTTTAATGACATCTATGTCAGCGTATAGAGAGTGGTATGTTGTTCGCACCGATTCGATCGTTTCGGGAATGTATCTCGCACCAATCAGATCACCCAATTAGGGTACGTATCTCACACCAATCAGAGCGTCGTTTTTGTTCTTTGGTTTGAGAGGTGTTCAAATTTCAACGAAGTAATGGGGGATTCGGAGAGAGCAGTTCGTAAAATGGAATCATCTTTCAGAATGAGAAATACTGGCTTTTCTGTGTTTTTAACGTATATTTTACCGCGCTTTATGAGAAATGCGATCCTACTGCACAGATGAAAGATAACGGATTACCTATAGTAAAGGTGTTACTCATGCTGTGAAAATGGTGGATAGTTGTTCGAGAGAAAATGGAGTTCTGTGCACTGTAGCACGATCATGGTTAATTTTCCTTCACGACGAGAGTGAGTGGAAAAATTTTGAAGCAAATATTGCGTGGGGTGTCTATGAATTGCACCAAACATATTGATTTTAGCAGTTCTTTAACGGCAAGCTGTGTTGCAAGATTCGTGATTTGTTGAGTGTGTCGACTATATTTTTCTGGATTGGTTTGCTCAGTGCTATCTCTGGATGAATGTCTGATTAAAATTAACTATGGACGATTTTGTGTATGTTTTCGATGCCTGGAGAAAGTGATCTTGTGGAGTCGTTTGTGTTTGGCCATGGACGAATTCAGATACCATCGTTGGCATGTTTATTTGATTTTTTTCAGTCTGGAATGAATGATTTACGGAGGTAAATTAATATGATGTGATTTACTAACGTCGAAAATATATAAAGTCGAAAGAACAGTTTTGGTCTCAACAAAATAAACACATACCGCTTAAAAAGATGATAATACGGACCACGTGCAAAGATGTCGAATATTGTGCGTGTTAAATATTCAATAGTGACATCTTATTTACATATACATCTACTTTTATTACGTTGGTAAAATCTGTACAGACATCACACCAACCAACTCGCACGCAAAGTGAGAAGGCTATATGAAGGCTTGAAATTATATTAAGATCGATTTTGATCAAGAAACGGACTAAAAAATATTCCAAATTAGTGAAAATAATCGTGAAAGCTGATCGCGTGATGCTCGGTAAGTTGTAAGATGACATGTTATCACATACCAGACGAAAAAACTCTTTAGATTCTCAGTCTGCATTTTGTACCCACTCTGCAGTCTACATTTTGTACCTAGTCTATATTTTGTATCCGGTCTGCAATCTGCAGTCTGTAATTTGTACTAACAGGAATCCGTGCCACCAATACAGTTTATTTTTGGTTACAGTAACCCGAACAACACAACAATCTACCACAAAATACCTGTGTGTGAGTTAATTCGATATTTTCGTTCTTTTCTGCGTTAATACTCTTTTTTCCTTTTGTAAAAGAATATATAGACATCACTTGCAATGTTTCAAGTAATCCACCCACCCCAAAAAATAACTCTCGCATGCATAGAATGCCTATGTTTTTTATGTATTCCTTCTTTATTTTCAGCTTTTAATATTTTCAACGCCTTATAAATTTACCCGACTGATTGTCAAGGTAAAGAGGGATTGGCTTTGTATTCAGTCAAATTATCACCCGATAATAAGCGCCGAAACATCGTATTTAGTCAATGACATTAATGAAATTTGTGCTCAGATATACACCCTCCATAAGCAAGAGAACAAATGTATCCTGCCGGACAACAATTTTCAAGGTCAGGGCAACAAACAGCATTTGGTAGAGGACAACATGAATACTCCCAAGGACTCATCCATGGACAACACGTGTCAAACATTCTGCACATCACTCCATCAGGGCATACTCTACATGTTGTACGATTTAATGATGGTGTGTCCTGCAATATAAATGAACGTGTCGATCATATCACTGATCGATTGGATCACTTAACATATCCTCGACAAAGTACCCACTTTATGAATAGTTAATAAAGAATGTAAATTAAACAAAGAGTGCCATACGGTGTACCTCCGGCACCCAATCGAGGCCTTTATTCTCCTTTTTTTTAAGAACATTACACAATACGTGACTTTACCCATACTAAGGTTAGAATGAATGCTGAGATTGGCCAACCGTGTACCAGGTCCCTTAAGGGCATGTCGTTTCGCGCGACCTTGATCTTTGTTGTTTTTACGTGAGATGCAGAGCCGAAAAAGCCTCGCAGATTCTTTGGAAATTGTATGTTGACAAATTATTTTCTCTCCTTGATGGGCCAAGGAAATCACTGTCTTGTGTTGGAAAGTGAAAATGACCGTGGACATCCCGAAAGGTACAACATTTAACGAAAAGCTTTTATTTCCAATTCGTGGGTTCGTACATACGTCCGTAATAGGTTGTTACACTTTCCGTTCCATCCCGTTTCGCGCGGCCTTTATCTTTTTCGTTGTACACGGAGTGTTGGAAGATTTTCAAATGATTTAAAAAGTTTCCGTTGGCAGACCCTCTTTCGCTCCATGATGGGACAAAGAGAACATGTAACAAACCGAGATATCTTGTAACTTACGTAAATTTAAAGAAAACCTTTGTTTTTTAATTTCACTTAAAAACGTTATGTTCACGACATTTTCTGCTTTCATCACAGCTGTAATACGAGAATTTTTCCACGGGTATTTTTTTTCACCAATCAGGTACAGACACGTCATTAGCCTTTCGCGCCACTCTGTCAGGTTGATGAACGAACGGCAAAGTTACGATTCTCAATTCAAGGTCGTTAGTCAGAATTCATGGCTGCTAAAACACTGAAAAATCCGTTTCTCCTACAGACAGATACGTTTCAACAGCTCTAGAAGGGGAAGAAAACCAAAATGCAAAGAGACAAATCAAAAGTTACGTATTCAATTTCTCGCCGCTTAGAACGAAAATAGAAAGCTGGAAGTTTTGCCACAGGCCCATTTTGGCCGTGAACCTGAAAGATTTCTCTTGTTGGTAAGGAAAAAGTCAATAACTGAGAATTTTGAAGATTACGAACATTTTTGTTTTTCTAGTGATTCAACCCTTGTTTTCATCTTGAGTGCACTAACGCACTTTACAATTTTCATTCGGGTATTGTCGATCCTTTTATTTTCATTCATTAGTAAAGTCGACTTTTCTTGTCAGTAAAGGGCCACCGTGTTTATATGATAAACAAAATAATACGTGGTTGCTTGTAGATATGGAATTTCTCTTTGAGTGTTCATCTTGAAATCTCACTCGTTCGCTGCAGCCACATGTGAACTATCGAGTTGAACACTCATAGAGAAATTCCATTCCACGCGCGCCTATGTAATATTCTCTATTTAAGGCACAAATCGCTAACCATGCTCAAAGTCAATATGCAAATTTGTCGGGGTTACGAGACAATTGCATTGTACCAGAAGCTATCAACTATATGCGAAGAAAAATGACCTAGAAATATCCGTCTATTCAAAATATTGCTAAGATTGACAGTTCAGAAGCAAAAAACGAACGAATTTCTTGCATTTACAGGACCCATTACAGATGTCTACAGTCATTTCACATTCCCACACAGATCAATGATTTCCTCAGCTCATCATGGAAAGAAAAAGGCTTACAAACATTCAAGTTTAAATAATTTGCGAAGCTTTTTTGCCTCTGCATCTCACACAACAAGAACAAAGATCGAGGCCGTGCGAAACAACATGCCCTTTGAGGGACCTGGTACAGGGTTGGCCAGTCCCAGCGTTCATTTTGAGCTCAGTATTAGCTAAGTCGCCTACTATTCCATAATATGACCCATCCACTAGGTCAGGTCACAGTTTTCAGCCGGTTGGAAAATTCTTCACGTAATTTTCACCGAGGAAGTGCAAAGTAGTGTCGATACGCAGTTTTTTTTTGGTTAAGATTATAATTAAATGAATCGCACGAGCTGCTCTTGAGTCTTACGACACGTGGTCACTCGTGATGGTTTTATAGGTTTCACATTTCACTCGCCTATGGCTTGTGCAATTACGAAAACTCTCAAAACATCACTTGTTTCCATAAATAACAAAAAACACGTACGTTAAATCTTTTGAATAAATAAAAATTAAAAACAAACAGACAAACAAGAACAATAACAACCGTCAAAAGCTGGTATGTGAAGAACATTTACATTATACAATTTCGCTAAATAATGTGTGTACAAAATGGGACAATTTTAAAAAGGACTAGTGTCGTACAAAAAGGGGGGAATTCGAAAATGCAACATACTATAGTCGAGGTAAATGGAACCGTCAGGTCGACTGGTGTCTTCCTTTTTAACTCCGCAGCAGATGAGAATGTCACCAAATACAGGATCAATAGCGCTGGCAATGAGATGACGGAGCACTTCATCTGCAGAATCAATAAAACGTTTTTAACTTAAACAAAATCCAATTTAATCTCATTCATACAAGGTAAAAATGCTCTTTTCCTCCTCTTTTCCTGCTCGTAATCTCAAAGAGATTACAGGCAGGATATTTGTTAGGGGGGAGTGTCGCCATCAGTTGGCTATGGTGATGGTTAAAAATCCAAACGCTATGAGGATAAATCGGACTTTCTTTATTTTCCAAAGCACTTTACTGAATGCCTGCATAACCACGATATCAAGTACTGTGGTTGTTTTTCTAAGATCGAAGTTTCAAAAGCGTTAACTAACTTCTAATCGTTACTCTTATTAACAGCGGATTACATGTAGCAAAAAAGTGAATGAACAACTGGTCAACGTAACACAAATTATGTAACGAAAACTGATAATAATAAGAAAATAGCTCACTTTCTTGGTTACACGCTTCGAAGAGGAAAATCGTCGTAAAGTGACTCACTCTTCAACACTGCTGTTGCCAACTGCCGTAATAAATACGTTTTTCTGGGATATAATCTGAACTGGTGAGAACACCACAGACTGCTCGTGACCGTAGGGTGACCTGGTGCCTTGTGTAAGTAGCGCGTTAGGGCAGTTTAGTTTTCTAAGTCTAGCCTTGTGACTGCCTTAACTTGTAATCTGTAGTTCTGTAAACAGGAGTTCTGTTTGCATTGAATATCGACAAGTGAAGGAAAAACCTTATACATTTGTTGAATTGCCAGATCCAAAGACCCAGCCCCAGTTGTCACGCTACTGGTCAAACCCCTAGGAAGTGAACCACGTGTGCTTTTCAACCACCTAAAAGTTTCGGCATCCAAGAGCAACATTTTGAACGCGTAAAACTTTACTCACAGCTTTAGATAAAATCTTTATGTCATTCTGAAATCGTAAATCAGCGACTTCATCACAAAATAAGAATAGTTTAATGTTATAAAAGCAATGAACCAAACTTTCTATTGGTTTAACGGCCAATTAAAACCACTTGGCAAGAAGCGCTTTCGCGTGCTCATTAATTTCCCTGTAAACCGAGAAAATGTGTGGTTTATTGTATGTTTATTTATTTGACATATCCACCACAGTTTTCGTTTTTCTATAGTCTCGTTGATGATATGAATGACGTCAACAAGGTCCATAATTAAAATAAAATCACGAGGCGCAGCATAAGGTAACCTGGTGCCTCGTATAAGTAACACGTTAGGGCGGTTTAGTTATCGATATCTAACCTTGTGACAGCCTCAACTCCTGCCTTAAATGGAAAGTTATTGTCGATTTGTTTACGTCAATAACACTGTCTATTTTACGCCAGTTTAATGCGCCAAAATTTTCGGAAAATCACATGCGCCCAATGTGATCGATCATTGCATCGTTGTTTGAGCTTCCGTTGTCGTTTTGATTTGTGTTGTGTAATGACTTCTGCATTGAAATATCAGTAACAAATAGTTGTTAATGGATTCTATCACCCTGAATTTTTTCTATCGTATCAGCAATTATCTTCTTTGAACGTTGCGAACCGAGAGCTGACTTCTTCCCCTTCTTCTTCCACCTCGACAAGCTCTTCTTTAAAAATGTATCCAAGTTTACTGATCTAAAATTCGAAAAGTCGCCACGGTCCATATTTGCGAGGATTTTTTTCGCGAAATGGAGAGGATTGCTGAGTGTTGCGAAATAGATTACGTTTTGGTCATTTTTGTGAGCTTTAACGTTATCAACAACAGCCAAGAAGCGCCCGAGAATATCTATAGCTATTTAGAAAAAAATGCATGTATGTATTACATATAAACGTCCAGAGTATTTGATATAGTTTAAGAATTTTAGAAATTATATATATATATATGTATATATATGTATATATATATATATATATATATATATTGATAATAACATATATATATATATATATATATTGATAATAACATATATATATATATGTTTTTTTGTTTTTTGGAAAATACATAAAATTTATGACAGGGAAAAATTAGCATTACATGTCACGCAATCTAGCTGAGTTTTTGATGATCGGGAAATGTTAAGTTTGTCACTCAAAAATGTTTTGGTCCATAACAGCGTAAATCATTAATGATGGGAACAAATTTGCAGAAAGGATGGACTTGTTCATTGCGTTCCGTGTGCTAAATCTCGGGAGAAATTACAAGAATTCTTTCAGAGTATCTGCGTGTTGTTTTGTAAATAACACTGTAACGTATGTTAAGTTGTTTGTGTGTCCTTTTAAGCGACGCGATATGTCTGTGATGACCAGAGTGCCAAATTTTATTCTCTAAATTTGATTTTCTCCACACTGTGCGTATTTCATGACCTGATACTTCAACGAAAATTATCGAGAAGGCGCCTTCCGATCACCTCTGTCTACTTTGTAAGTCACGCAGGCGCGCAAGCGTTACGACCGATCACGTTTACGCAACGTTTAAAGACAACTCGGCATCTTTTTTTTCTATTCGGTTGTTATGAAAATCTAAAATCCTCAACGTAGTTTGAACGATCAAAAGGAGATCTTAGTCAATTTTCATAATTATGCAAATAATGTTTGACACGAGCACAATTGAGCAAAACACTGATCAGGGTCGGCCAGGGTTTTTGGGTATTCGGTATTCAGGGGCGTTTTAAATCGGGTATACGGTATATTGCAGCTTAAATATGGGTATTCAGTATATCACTTTCTTTGAATTTCAGGTATAAAGTATTCAAAGCTTCGATTATTTTTGGGTATATTTGGAGGAATTTGGGGTATTTTGGGGTATTTTGTCGATTTTTTTTCGGGTATATTGGTATTCCACTACCCCCCCTGGCCGACCCTGACTGATAGACTTGCGTTGTTTTTAGGATGATGGTGGATGAAAGCTAGATATAAACCCGCGGGTCTGAGGCAATCGGTGACCTCATTGGTGAATAATCTATGCAGTGATATACTCTTTTAGCCCGATTAACGCTTGCATTTTGAGAATTCTTTCGTACAGATTGGTGAATTTTTGATGTGCAAATTAGGGCCGAAGAGAAGGGTCTCCTCTGATCACGCTGGTATGAAAAATATTTCAGGTGAAGTTTCCATGTTTGAGTGTGAACTAACTGAGTACATCTTGTAACTCACAGCAAGACAGAATTCCATGAGCTATATTATTGCAGTCGCTGCGCGCTGGACAAAATCTGTGACATTTACATTTTCGATCTCTGTCCGCACGGGTGATTTTTGGCTTGTGGCGACGCAGAAAAAGAGACTTGGAGTACAATTAAGCTATTTTTGAAACATGTGTCCTAGGCGTAAAAATTGACAATTATTAACCGTTAGTTGTAGAAAAAAAGATATTAACCGTTAGCCGTAATCTGGCCAAAATTTTAAAAGTTATCACCTCATTGAGACACTTAGTTGACCGAGCAGACGATCTTTGGAAGGCATGGGTGACGGAAGAAATTACATGCCGAGCCCAATTCCGCACTTAGTCAGTTCTTCGAACTACAACTGAACTGAGACCGTAATCTGACCTCGTAATTGGGCAAAATAAGCTGGAGTGATATTCTGATCAAATTGATAATTATAGCCGATATAAACCCAATCTGCTGCTAACATGTACTTTCCTACTTGGCGATACATATTATGGCGCTAATCTCGATATTTTGTTTTTAAGAGGAAATTACCACTTAGCTTGTGGAGTCTCTAAATATATCTACCTCAACCAAATTTGAGGTTGATGGAAATAGTTTTCCTAAGCACTAACCGGCAACACTAGAGCGCTCAAAAACCAACTCCCCTCCTTTGCAGTCGTTCGATTTTGACACATGTTATTAGGAACGGATATAAGTTTGAAATAGTGGGTGTGGCGTGGCTTAGCAATCGCTGGCAATGCTATTGGGAAATCCCACGGTACAGTTTTTGAGGACGGTCTCGAAAAATCCTTGATAAGTTGTTTTTCGCTCTTTCAGGATTTCCTTTATTTTGGAGTAAGGTCCCACCGCTGGGTAATTTTCAACCAGTTAGCTTTTGTAAAATTGCTTTGCCACAAAGTTTATTTCTGATTTATCAGCTGCGAAATGATACAAATTTTCGATACGTTCCAAGCTATTGTTTGCTAAACCAGTTACTATATCAGTGATAAATTAAAATTAGGGAATTACGACTACTTTTTCTTTTTCTTTTTTTACAGTAGTATACATGACGCTAATTCGTTAGGTCCGTTTAGCTCAGAGCTGGCTCCATACAATTTTTCTGAACTTTTTGTACGTGAAGCACAACATATATACTTTAATTCAGAAAAATCGACACGATGTAGGTAGAAAGGCTTGGAAATATTACCCCTATCTTTTCCTCAGTTTTTTGTAAGTTTGTTGACAGCGATTGTTTTTTCACGTAATAACAATGCCATTTGCGTCAATCTGAAAGACGTGTGCAGAATTATTTCAATCAGCGACGACAAATCTTGCATTTTCTCATGTGTTTCAATTCTGCAGATCCTGCATCGCAATGGAAATTTAAAACGCTGGGAACTAGCACGAGTCAGCCTAAGGCTTGCCAAGATCTGAGCCCGTTTCAAACTGTGGCCGAATATTTAGTTCTGCAATTGAAATTTTTCCTATAACTTTGGAATCATGTGGCTATATGCATTACAGACAGCTTGCTTTGGGGTTATCAAATATACATTTGTGGAACTGAGTGCTTTTAAGAGAACCTAGATTTTGAACAAAATAAATAAGATATTTTGTGCTATCGTTTGTGATTTTATTGTGTTTACTTCAAGAATCTCATGACCATAACGTCATTTACATCAAAGTACTCCAATAGTTTTTTTTTTGAGCATTCCTTTTTTATTTCCAGCTTATATTTTATAACTGAGATTTGTGCTCAGGTATACACCCTTTTACAATAGGAGAACAAATGTATCCTTCCGGACAGCAATGTTTTAGGTCATAGCAACAAACAGCATTTGGTAGAGGACAACATGAATACCTCCAAGGAGGCCACCTTTGACAACACGTGTCAAATATACTGCATTCCAAATTATCAGGGCATAATCTATGTGATGCACAATCAAATGGTGGAGTGTCCTGCAAAATAAATGAAAGTGTTGATTATTTCGTCGATCGATTGGACTACTGAATATATCCTCTTTACCAATAATTAATAAAAAATGTCTACATGTAAATTAAACAAAGAGTGCCATGCGGTGTTCCTCCCAATTCGAGTGCCATACGGTGTTCCTTCAAATCGAGGCCTTTATGGAAGACAAAATAATGCTTGACTCTTAAAAACATTACACAATACGCGACTTTCTAATTACCAATACTGAGGTTAGAATGAATGCTGGGATTGGCCAACCGTGTACATTGATTTATGTTGGAATGTGAAAATGACCGTAGTCATTACGAAATGTAAACAATTTTAACGAAAACCTTTTATTTCCAATTCGTGGGTTCGTGCAAAAGTCCGTAATAGGTTGTTACGCTTTCTGTTCCATCCCGTTTCGTATCTTTTTCGTTGTGTATAGTCTCGAAAAGATTCTCAGATGATTTAAAAAGTTTCCGTCAGCAGACCGTCTTTCGCTCCATGATGGGGCGAGGAGCACATGTAACAAACCAAGATATCCTGTAACTTACGTAAATTTAAAGAAAACCTTTGTTTTTTTTTAATTTCACAATAAAACGTTACGTTCATGACATTTTCTGCTTCCATCACAGTTGTATCAGCATTTTCTTGATACACAGTCCGGCCTCTTTTTCTCTTCTTTGCATGATTTTTAATGACTGCTTTACTTCTTTGGTTTCCGTCAGAAATACATATCATATAAACTACGGTGTTATACAAGGATTTCCAGTCCTGAGAACAGCCGTAACAATATAGGTGAAAAAAAAAACAATTCTTTTTCACGTGTAAGTGATTTCGCCAACCAGCTGCTGACACGTCACTTGCCTTTCGTGCCATTCGGTCAGGTGGATGACTAGACGGCAAAGTCACTCAATCCAAGGTCGTTAGTCGGAATATTCTGGTATTGTGGCTGCTAAAACACTGCAAAATCCGTATCTCTTACAGACAGTGACAATTCAACATCTCTAGAAGGTGAAGAAAACCAAAATACGAAAAGACAAATCGAAAGTTACATATTCAGTGGCTTTGGTTAATTGTATTTCTCGCCGCAGAGAACAAGAATCGACAGCCGGAAGTTTTGTCACAGGCCCGTTTTGGCCCTGTACCTGACAGATTTCTCTTGTCGGTAAGGACAAAGTCAGTAATTGAGAATTTTTTA